>NC_068444.1:45409008-45771508 GCF_023373465.1 Oncorhynchus keta
GTGTTGGTCTGTTCTGTTAGAGTAAACCCACCCAAACTGCTGTAACACCCAAACACAGTGTTGTCTGTTCTGTTCAGTGTTGGTCTGTTCGAGTAACACCCAAACGCTGCACACACAGTGTTGGTCTGTTCTGTTCGAGTAACACCCAAACGCTGCACACACAGTGTTGGTCTGTTCTGTTCGAGTAACACCCAAACGCTGCACACACAGTGTTGGTCTGTTCTGTTCGAGTAACACCCAAACGCTGCACACACAGTGTTGGTCTGTTCTGTTCGAGTAACACCCAAACGCTGCACACACAGTGTTGGTCTGTTCTGTTCGAGTAACACCCAAACGCTGCACACACAGTGTTGGTCTGTTCTGTTCGAGTAACACCCAAACGCTGCACACACAGTGTTGGTCTGTTCTGTTCGAGTAACACCCAAACGCTGCACACACAGTGTTGGTCTGTTCTGTTCGAGTAACACCCAAACGCTGCACACACAGTGTTGGTCTGTTCTGTTCGAGTAACACCCAAACGCTGCACACACAGTGTTGGTCTGTTCTGTTCGAGTAACACCCAAACGCTGCACACGCAGTGTTGGTCTGTTCTGTTCGTAACACCCAAACGCTAACACCCAAACGCTGCACACGCAGTGTTGGTCTGTTCTGTTCGAGTAACACCCAAACGCTGCACACGCAGTGTTGGTCTGTTCTGTTCGAGTAACACCTGTTCTGTTAGAGTAAAACGCTGCACACGCAGTGTTGGTCTGTTCTGTTCGAGTAACACCCAAACGCTGCACACACAGTGTTGGTCTGTTCTGTTCGAGTAACACCCAAACGCTGCACACGCACTGTTGGTCTGTTCTGTTAGAGTAACACCCAAACGCTGCCACGCAGTGTTGGTCTGTTCTGTTCGAGTAACACCCAAACGCTGCCACGCAGTGTTGGTCTGTTCTGTTAGAGTAACACCCAAACGCTGCCACGCAGTGTTGGTCTGTTCTGTTCGAGTAACACCCAAACGCTGCCACGCAGTGTTGGTCTGTTCTGTTCGAGTAACACCCAAACGCTGCCACGCAGTGTTGGTCTGTTCTGTTCGAGTAACACCCAAACGCTGCCACGCAGTGTTGGTCTGTTCTGTTCGAGTAACACCCAAACGCTGCACACACAGTGTTGGTCTGTTCTGTTCGAGTAACACCCAAACGCTGCCACACAGTGTTGGTCTGTTCTGTTCGAGTAACACCCAAACGCTGCACACACAGTGTTGGTCTGTTCTGTTAGAGTAACACCCAAACGCTGCACACACAGTGTTGGTCTGTTCTGTTCGAGTAACACCCAAACGCTGCACACACAGTGTTGGTCTGTTCTGTTCGAGTAACACCCAAACGCTGCCACACAGTGTTGGTCTGTTCTGTTCGAGTAACACCCAAACGCTGCACACACAGTGTTGGTCTGTTCTGTTAGAGTAACACCCAAACGCTGCACACACAGTGTTGGTCTGTTCTGTTAGAGTAACACCCAAACGCTGCACACACAGTGTTGGTCTGTTCTGTAGAGTAACACCCAAACGCTGCACACACAGTGTTGGTCTGTTCTGTTAGAGTAACACCCAAACGCTGCCACACAGTGTTGGTCTGTTCTGTTCGAGTAACACCCAAACGCTGCACACACAGTGTTGGTCTGTTCTGTTAGAGTAACACCCAAAACACAGTGTTGGTCTGTTCTGTTAGAGTAACACCCAAACGCTGCCACACAGTGTTGGTCTGTTCTGTTAGAGTAACACCCAAACGCTGCACACGCAGTGTTGGTCTGTTCTGTTAGAGTAACACCCAAACGCTGCACACACAGTGTTGGTCTGTTCTGTTCGAGTAACACCCAAACGCTGCCACACAGTGTTGGTCTGTTCTGTTAGAGTAACACCCAAACGCTGCCACACAGTGTTGGTCTGTTCTGTTCGAGTAACACCCAAACGCTGCCACGTAGTGTTGGTCTGTTCTGTTAGAGTAACACCCAAACGCTGCCACGCAGTGTTGGTCTGTTCTGTTCGAGTAACACCCAAACGCTGCCACACAGTGTTGGTCTGTTCTGTTAGAGTAACACCCAAACGCTGCCACGCAGTGTTGGTCTGTTCTGTTCGAGTAACACCCAAACGCTGCCACGCAGTGTTGGTCTGTTCTGTTCGAGTAACACCCAAACGCTGCCACGCAGTGTTGGTCTGTTCTGTTCGAGTAACACCCAAACGCTGCACACACAGTGTTGGTCTGTTCTGTTAGAGTAACACCCAAACGCTGCACACACAGTGTTGGTCTGTTCTGTTAGAGTAACACCCAAACGCTGCACACACAGTGTTGGTCTGTTCTGTTAGAGTAACACCCAAACGCTGCACACACAGTGTTGGTCTGTTCTGTTAGAGTAACACCCAAACGCTGCACACACAGTGTTGGTCTGTTCTGTTCGAGTAACACCCAAACGCTGCCACACAGTGTTGGTCTGTTCTGTTAGAGTAACACCCAAACGCTGCACACACAGTGTTGGTCTGTTCTGTTAGAGTAACACCCAAACGCTGCACACACAGTGTTGGTCTGTTCTGTTAGAGTAACACCCAAACGCTGCACACACAGTGTTGGTCTGTTCTGTTCGAGTAACACCCAAACGCTGCACACACAGTGTTGGTCTGTTCTGTTCGAGTAACACCCAAACGCTGCCACACAGTGTTGGTCTGTTCTGTTCGAGTAAACACGCCAAACAGTGTTGGTCTGCACCCACGCTACACAGTGTTGGTCTGTTCTGTTAGAGTAACACCCAAACGCTGCCACACAGTGTTGGTCTGTTCTGTTCGAGTAACACCCAAACGCTGCACACAGTGTTGGTCTGTTCTGTTCGAGTAACACCCAAACGCTGCACACACAGTGTTGGTCTGTTCTGTTAGAGTAACACCCAAACGCTGCACACACAGTGTTGGTCTGTTCTGTTAGAGTAACACCCAAACGCTGCACACACAGTGTTGGTCTGTTCTGTTAGAGTAACACCCAAACGCTGCACACACAGTGTTGGTCTGTTCTGTTAGAGTAACACCCAAACGCTGCACACACAGTGTTGGTCTGTTCTGTTAGAGTAACACCCAAACGCTGCACACACAGTGTTGGTCTGTTCTGTTAGAGTAACACCCAAACGCTGCACACACAGTGTTGGTCTGTTCTGTTCGAGTAACACCCAAACGCTGCACACACAGTGTTGGTCTGTTCTGTTCGAGTAACACCCAAACGCTGCACACACAGTGTTGGTCTGTTCTGTTAGAGTAACACCCAAACGCTGCACACACAGTGTTGGTCTGTTCTGTTCGAGTAACACCCAAACGCTGCACACACAGTGTTGGTCTGTTCTGTTCGAGTAACACCCAAACGCTGCACACACAGTGTTGGTCTGTTCTGTTCGAGTAACACCCAAACGCTGCACACAGTGTTGGTCTGTTCTGTTAGAGTAACACCCAAACGCTGCACACACAGTGTTGGTCTGTTCTGTTCGAGTAACACCCAAACGCTGCACACAGTGTTGGTCTGTTCTGTTAGAGTAACACCCAAACGCTGCACACACAGTGTTGGTCTGTTCTGTTAGAGTAACACCCAAACTCTGCCACGCAGACGTGTTTCATTTCCTGTGTGTTTGTGCGGCTGGCATTCTTTGTTGTCACTTTTGTTGTTGGTTTTTGTTTCTCCCTTTGTGACGTGGTCAGACTTTACGATGGTTAGCGGTTAGACTAATCCTGAGAATGTGTTGTGCACATGTATCTACAGTAAGGTGTACTGTCCAGGCACAGTTTGTAGCGTAAAGACTCATTTGCAAAATGGGTCTCGTGTTCTCCTAAGACAAATGAGTTCATATTTGCAACATACAAATAGTTTTGTTGGATAGTAAGTAGCCCTCAAAGTGTATACCATTCATAATCAGATCTTCTATAAATACAGTTAAAGAGATGTCTTGGCAGGAGTACTCAAGAAAGTATTTCATGAGCCTATAAAATTTATGGGAAATGGATACATGGAATATTATTCACACATTAAAATCAACTCATCTCTGCCAAAACGCAGTATTGCTATCCAAATGTGTTTTTTTATTGAACAAATTATTGACAATTACCAGAACTATTAATGTAGTGGTGTTATGCCAAATGCCTATTCATTAATGAATGGGTTTGTGTGAAGATGAAATACATTGTACTCACATGCTCAGATCTTAATTGTGTTGACGTGCGCCTCTGTTGTCCCAACAGATGATGGTCATCAGCTCACTGCCAATCAAGAACCAGTAAAATGTTGATTCTCTTTCTAATTGGTGATGTCACCAGCTGGTAGGCCACTGTTACCACCCATAGTACAGCTGTTCTAGGTCTCAGTCTCTGTTGAGTTTTTGAAATGTAACCCCAAGTAATATGAAAAGGCTGTAACGTCGTCTGGTTTCATGCTTGAATAATAGACAAACCAATGGAGAAGTTAAAACCCTGAAAAGTTTTTGCAGTCTGACATGAAATTCTAGATGTGCCTGTGCTAAACCAAGCATCTGGTCCTTCTATCTTGACGTCTTACCGAAATCCTCTCAAACTGTGTTGGGAGGGAGCCACGGCTAGCAGCTTGGGACACTACCCTATTCCAATTGGTAATCTTCCTGAGAAATCCAAGGTAGGATGCTGGTTAAGGGAAAGGCCGCTATCCACTCAGTCTCTCAGAGCATTCTGAAGTTTGCAGGGGGTCAAGGGTTGGGCCGAGATGGAGGGCAGGGTTAAGCATTGAGGTGAACCAGTAGCATTGTCTGCTGAGGGGCGGCCACTCAATTGGGCTGGGCCCATTCCTTTTGTTGATGTGTTTTGTTGTCATTGTCAACTGGGCTTAATACACATTCCATTCTGGCGGCATTATGAGGGTACACTGGAGCTAGGTAGCTGTAAGGGGGTTGGCAGGGTGGTGGGATGGTAGGGGGATGGAGAAGAAGTTGGGTTTGTAAATCGCGGAGGCTTTGGGGGAGACAATAGCGGGTGACTCCCTGAGCCATATGGGCCCTTAGAGGTCCTTAGGGCCCCGAGCTGAGCAGTGCATGACAATGAGTCAGTTCCAAGCTAGGTAGAGTAGAAAAGGTATCCTCAGGTGTGTGCCACAGAGGGATTTACTTGAGGTAAAGGTTATCCTTCAACAAGCCCTGAAATGTATTATGACAGTGCAGACAATGATGAAACAACCATTTCCATGGAACGAGACTCTAAACTGTTATGAGTGCGGTGACAAAAAAAAGTGTACACTTGTAATGCATAATATTCAAGCGTCAACATCAGTCCTAGCTTAAGTCAAGTGGAGGATCAGTGTTTTCACCAAGTTGTTGTGACCATAACATTCTAAAATCAAGTCCCTCCCTTTGTACTCATGCCAGATGAGAGCCAATGCTTAGCTTACATGCTTCACCAGTATCAGAAATGGAGATCATGTATTGACTGCTACCCGAGTATGTTACGAGACCAAACAGGCTATGTTAATACTAGGTATTGTCTGTGCATTCTCACCAGATTTTGGTGAACTCTCCATGGGCCATTCTGTTCATCTCGAAGGCATGAGGGGGCAGAGCCTGACCTTGACTACACAGGTGTGTACGAACCAAGGCTCGTCCAAAGTCCTCAAGTCAATCCACCAGTTAGTGAGAGGTGACTCGTCAAAAACAAAAGAGGTCAACTTTTGGTCAATTGAACGTTCACCTATGGTTCACCTCTTTGCCCTTTTATCGGTCTTGTCTTCAGTCACTGACATGGTCTCCCCTGCTAGCTACCGGATTATTCCAGACCACTTGTTCATACTTCACATCTTCCCTGTGTCCTCTGGTCCCCTTCCTGGGCTTTTAAAGCACATTCCAGGTAAATGGGTTGTTCTCTCCTGGAGCCTCTTGTCACTGAAATATGGATGCCGTTTGAAGTAGGTAGCCCCTGTACAGCTGACGCAGAGGTAACATGTTTGGGGTAGGAGGGAGATCAGTCAGACTGCTAGTGTTATCAGCCCCAGTCCGCCATGTCTGCCAAACCTCGGCAGATTTCCTCCGCTCCGAGTCAGTCGGCCTAGATTGCCGTCCTCAGGTCATTGCTTGCCTTTCGCTCTCTTTGGCTTTCTTGAAAAGGCTGATGCATAACTGTGCAGTGGTGCGCTAGCCAATGAAAACCTTAATAGTATACCACAGTTACTCAACTAATTGTAGGTGTAGTCGTTCATACATAATCACAAGTACCACACACTCACAAAAAGGTGATAAAGTTAATGACTTGGATGATGTGCTGCACATACAGTACTGTAGGGAGCCACTGATTTCAATCTACAATATTTGTTAACGCCACAGATTTTAGTAGCTATTTCTGACACAGTAAGCTCAACTTCGTGAGAGTGATTTTCTTTCTCCCTGCTAGCAGTCAGTGCAGGGAACTGCCAAAGCTAGGTCAGTCAATCAGATAAAACTTTGTTCTCTTTTTTCCCCCTTTAGGTCATGCACATAAAGTCACGTAGATCACATCATTAAGCTCTTTTTTTGTTTACAAAGCGCTGCACCACAAGATTCCAACTTCCCTAACTTCCCTGTAAAGGGTTGGTTTACACTGGAGATTCCTTTGGCGTCTACAGAGTTAGGGTAATCAGCCGTTAGGTTCCTTGCACCCTATGTTTTGAATAATCTCCAAAACATTTTTCGAGTGGATGCTTTGGTGTCCTTATGTAACAGTATTGCTTCCGTCCCTCTCCTCGCCGCGAACCAGGGACCCTCTGCACACATCAACAACTGACACCCACGAAGCATCCACAAAAGTCATTGCCCTTGCAGACCAAGGGGAACAACTACTTCGAGGTCTCAGAGCGAGTGACGTCACCGATTGAAATGCTATTAGCGTGCACCACCACTAACTAGCCAGCCATTTCACATCGGTTACACTTAGGCCAATTCAGACAGCTGACAGGTGATTTTTATGATGAAGAATGTGTTTGTTTTAATTTCATGTGTATTTAATATGTATATTGTGTAAACTTATGATTATCCATACTTGCCTATTGATGTTTTTGTATTGTGCAGGGCTCATTTGCAAAAGAGACTTTAGTCTCAATAGGACTTCCCTGTTGAAATAAAAAGGTAAATACCAAGAGTTTTTTATTCAGCACTATTTTGCAGTTGCCAGGCAGGGTTTTCCAAGCCCGGCCCTGGGGACTAGATTATGACTAATGGAGCCATGTTAACGTGACCCAAGTAGGCAGCTGGCGAGGATGAGGAGCAGTCGGGCCCTGCACCTTATCAGCCAATCTTTCCTGAGCCAGACTAGGCGGGGGAGAT
Source organism: Oncorhynchus keta (assembly GCF_023373465.1). Lineage (NCBI taxonomy): Eukaryota > Metazoa > Chordata > Actinopteri > Salmoniformes > Salmonidae > Oncorhynchus > Oncorhynchus keta. The sequence continues at coordinate 45,416,329 of NC_068444.1, forward strand.
TCGAGGGGACAAACCCACAGGAAATGCATCATCACTGACTGACCCTGGTCACGTCCACGACAAAGGCTCAGAGCCTAGTTACATATGGAAAAGATGGAAATGCTGGAGATGTGATAGGGACTGGATTGGTGAATAATTAGTGATGTAAAATGGGTTTGTACAACATATTTAGATTGTTATTGTCTCTGGATTTCCATGCAGACTCCCTTTTCCATCAGCATTACTGTTGATTTCAACATGCTAACCACAAATCGGTGATTAAGATTCTCCAGATAGCACTTATTTTTTTACCTTCATTTAACTAGGCAAGTCAGTTATGAACAAATTCTTATATACAATGACGGCCTACCCCGGCCAAACCTGGACGACGCTGGGATGATTGTGCGCTGCCCTATGGGACGTCCAATGTGATACAGCCTGGATTCGAACCAGGGACTGTAGTGACTGAAGTGAATAGAGAGGCAGGGATTTGATGTGAGGCTTTCATTTGCCACAATTGATATTGCTATAGGTACAATGTTTAATATACAACCAGCCACCTTTCTAGTTGCGGACATGTGTACTGGTATTTTGTTTTCCCCTCTTGCTTGTCTTCTTGAACCCCCTGTGGTCATAGCTGACAACAGTTAGATTATCTAAGTCATTAATTATTCTTTTGTGGTTCCCTCTCCCTGACAAGACTTTCTGTGACTGATTTCAACACTTGCTCCCACTAGGTAAGTCATCCAGGTTAGTTGCGACTTGGGGAGCCTGGCTCCTCTCCCTCTCTTAAGACATACTGGTGGTTTCCTAGTGGTTAGGTGTTGTGGCTTTAAGGGGTGATGCATTAATGGCATTACCATCGTATCTCCATTTTGTAATATTTCAATAGATATATTTATATATCTAGACACAACTCGAGGGAAATAAATGTATATTTTTTTATATTCAATTCTAAAACCAGAACATTAACTAAAGATTCAAATCTTCCCCGTCTGAATTCATAAGTCCCTTCAACAGCTCAGCTATGTTCTGTCTATATTTACAGTACACTACCATGCTTGATTGTGTTCGGGTAAAACATGCCCAGTCACAGAGCCTTTACCTACCTTCCCTCCTCCACAGTGGAAGTCACAGATGGCCATTCATAGTGCCTTGGTGAGAACAGCAGGTGTGGGAATCATCTGGATTCTAGAAACCCTCCCAGTTCGCTTTGTCCCTTATTCACCGTTAGCCTGACAAGCTGCTCCCCATTGTGCCCTCTCCCAGTGGCAGACAGTGGAGCAGGGATGATTATAACATTATAGGCCAGTAGCTGAGCAGAGCAGAAGTTTCAGCTGGTGAGAAAGACATGGCTGTAAAAAAGGAAGGGGGACCAGAGAGAGGCTGCTCTGTTCTCACAGGAAAAAAGTCATCCAGCACAGAGACCAGTCAGACCACACTGTGGCTCCCATCTGTTTATCATCTCCTCTCTCATTTTCTCTGTCACTATTACAGGATATAGGCATCTGCTGGGAGACTTTCTCAACGTGTCTGTTTTGGGGTTTGGGGGACTACCTCGATGCTATCCTGTTATTTATGACGCAGGTTAACTTTCATGGCATGGAAAATTACAAAAAGGAAGTAATGCTACCGGTAGCTAATTTTGCTGTCATGTCAAAGCCTCCATCGAACTCATGACAGGTCTATACTAGGAACGATCGTTGAAAATGTGCATCATACTATAATATTGCTTGGTTTAACACATTCCGTAGTGCGACAATCTGACCCGCCCCCCTTTAGTTCCACTCAGGTGTACAGCCCTTTGCGTCTACCTGCGTCAATGCCACATTCAAACCTGGCCACTCTAACATCAAAGCTCAGGGGGTGTTCCCACTCAGGGTTGGGTGTCATGGGAGAATGACCCCAAGAGAGGCCACTCTGGCCCTAGGACAGCATAGAGCCAGCTGAGAGGATAGGAGTGCTCAATCAGTGCATTCCACAGTTCAGTCCCCACATAAAAACCTGACCTCAGTAGAAGGGACAGACCGTGTCTGATGGTTTGAATCTCAATCACACCTGAGCTGCGGACTGTAGCTTGGTCTGCATAGTGGGGGGCTCCAACAGGTGGTAGAAGCCTGCCATGTAAATGACTCAGTTCTAATCAAACTTTATTGGTCACATACACATATTTAGCAGATGTTATTGCGGGTTTAGCTAAATGTTTTTGTTCCTAGGTCCAATAGCGCAGTAGCATTTAACAATTCACAACAAACAAATCTCACAGTAAAATAATGGAAGAAATAAATAAGTCCTAGGTCGTACAATGTCGGAGAGGCGCATTGACTAGAATACAGGATATAAATATGAAATGAGTAAAACAGTATGTAAACAGTATTAAAGTGACCCGTTTTCCATGTCTATGTGCATAGTGCAGCAGCATCTAAGGTGCAGGGTTGAGTAACCGGGTGGTAGCCAGCTAGTGACAGGGACTAAATTCAGGGCAGGGTACAGGGTGGTAGCCGGCTAGTGACAGGGACTAAGTTCAGGGCAGGGTACTGGGTGGTAGCCGGCTAGTGACAGGGACTAAGTTCAGGGCAGGGTACTGGGTGGTAGCCGGCTAGTGACAGGGACTAAGTTCAGGGCATTGGGGGGAGGTGAAAGCTATTTAACAGTCTGATGGCCTTGCAAAAGAAGCTCACGGTCCCAGCTTTGATGTACCTGTACTGACCTTACCTTCTGGAAAACAGGGCCATCGCTGGAAGCTGGGGCAGCTTCAGAGGGGTCAGTGTCAGCCCTCTGCTCTGCCCAGTTGAATACCTGAACTGAAGGTGCAGGCAATAAAGTGTAAACTCCTTTGATGTGATGCTCCACCCAAGGGCTTCTTCTCCCTCCCAGCAGACAATACACAAATTAATTACTGGACCCTGTCTGTCCCTGCTCTTCAAAGCATTAGCAGGCACTAAACGCTACATAGGAAACTCTAAGCTCATGCACCAGACAGGCCTTTAAACTCCCGCTCACCCCTGGGCACTGAGGTGGTTTGGATGAGTCCAAATAAATCACAGTAGCCTGCAACATATTCCCTCACACAGTGCCTGGAGCACCACACTGATCCCCTAAGGTGAATGGGTGACTGGATTGTTGTGAGTTGGCGTGACTGCATTCCCCTGCCCACCTCCTGCCACAGAAAAGGATGATTTTGGGGGAATGTTAGGGCATTAGTGTGAAAGACTGCACCCTCTGGTATATTACCAGAGGTCAGACATTCATTCATGTAAATGAAGTGTTGGAATGAATTCATAAAAATGTCCAATCATGCCCCAATTCTAATACATCATAAACATGTGACTAAATGCAAAAAGTGATATGAAACATGGCTGGATGCATTTGTCATTGAGGTGTAAGTCAACAACAAAAATCACCAATATCATAACCACAAACCTCGCAACCAATTATTGGAATGATATTCAAAGCAGTGTATCAGACATGCAATCTTTGTTGTTCCTTCATGTCATCCCTTGTTTTGGCCTCAAGTGAAGAGTATGGCTGGTTGGGAGAAAATTGACCCACTTGTGTAATGTTAGGAAGACAGCAGTGTGGTTAAGGGACTTGTTAGCAGAGTTGCTCATTAAGATATGCTTGGAAGCAAAATGTCACAACCAGGCAGAGGGATTGTGCCTAAAATGGCTCAACTAACAGACTACACCAGTTCCTGGTCAGTGAGGCAGAACACCTCAAATCAGTAGAAGACAGGTTCGTGACAGGCCACCTACTGGATCACAAGCACTGCAATGGACTAGGCAGCGCATTATACAGTTTCATTACAAAGATCTTTGCCGTTACAAGAGTAAAACCCAACTGGCAATTTGCATTTAGCTTTACCAGCATAACCATTACATACACAGATGGTAGCTACTCAAGACAATACCTAGGACTAAAATAACATTACGGTCTCTAATAGCAAGAAGTTACTTTCCTCAAAATAGCAAATCTACCTGGCAGAGCCACCATCACAGCAATCATTGGAGTAAGACCTACAGAAAACAGATAACAACCCTGAACGCAGGGCAAACTACATTTAGGACAGACACCACCACAAGCTAGCTCCAACCAAAGCTCTGCAACTCAGACCTTTGACCAAGAGCTTGCATCTTGTACACCACAGCCACGCTCCTAATCCCAGCAACGCCCTAACAGGGGCACTCGACCCCAAACACATGGGCACCACAGTTTATAAAGGAGGCAGAGGGCACAGGAAGAGGGTAATTAAAAAAGTTTGTACAATTAAACACAGCATATCTGCAAGTCACAGCACACATGCAATCAATTAAGGGCAATCAGCAATCATTTGTGAGTGGATGCATAGATCAGTGAGAACTCAATTAATAGACGAGCTAAAGTCTTCCCTTTGACACAGCTTATTCACAACATGTTCCACACTCTTAGTTATTTTGGCTTGTCACTTTAATACCCACTCATTTTGGTCATTTTCAAAAGTCCTTATAATCAGAAAAGGTATATGCATTTTTCCTCTGTTGTGTAAAATGTATTCACAACTGTGAAAGACCAAAGTCCCCCCAAAAACCTGCACATCTCAGCTTCTTCTCATCTTTCCCACTCTCTCTCTCCCACCTGTCCTGTTTGACCCCCTACTGTTTGACACATTTAATGGGAGCCAATTGACCCACTTGTGTAATATAGTGAGTGGGTCAATGTAATAGCATCCACAGTTGATAAGCAACCCTGGATGTTTAGGGTGGTAGAGGGGGTGGGGTGGTGGATAGAGATATGGGGGAGTGGGGACTGACAAACAACCTGTGTTGCAACAGTAGCTGGGGTGGGAAGTGGTGGAAAACTTGGTTTCCGGGTGGTGGGTTGGACGGAGATATGTTGGAATAGCGAGTTTGTTGTCTAGGCCCACCTCTATTTGTTTCTCTTTTCTTTACATATCAATTTTATTATTACAAAATCAAGTGTGATCAATATGATCATTTCTCTGTATGCATTTCTTCTTTTTTTCTACATGTGGCATATACTGTGTCAATTGACATGAACATTGTACCAGTAGCCCTCCAACCAAAAAATGACAAAGGCAACACAGGTGGAAAAACCATCTCTGGTCTGAATCTCCAGGTGTTTTCCCTTTTCATCAATGAAGATGTTTACTGAGGGGCCTGGTCACAAATACTCAAATCGTTAAGAAAACAAATGCTGCTCTGCAGGACCAGGTAGTGTTTTTACAGAAGGGGGTGGGAGAACCTGTGTTTCCTTGTTTGCAGCGACTCAGGTATGGAGCCAATCTGAGGACCAGGCGGGAGTTCAACCCTAATCTTCTCCTCTGCTCTGTATGCCTGGGCCTGGCACACATGGGGCTGTGCAGCTGCAGCATGAGCCGCCATCGATCCTGGCTGGCTGGAAGGAAATAGATCGGAGGGGAAATGGCTTAATTGCCCTCAGTCTCGCTGCTGGAATGCAAATAGCCCCCCACTACTAATACAGGCCTCAAATGTGAGGAGGAGAGCCCCACACCAAAGAACCTGAACTGGCCTATTTGTTGTGGTATAATAGATGGCTTGGTGTGAAAGAAAGCTGAGGTGTATGAGACTGCCACTTGTCCAATCCTATGGTTTGGCTTGTCTCTACATTGAATTGAGTGTAGAATCTGTTACTATGATGTGAATTCTCAATATATACGGTTGCTGTGTTTCCAACCTGGACTCAGGGGTAGACGTAACATAGTAAACAAAAATCTGGGACACTCAAATTGGTATATGTTACGGTTGGTATGGTTTGAGTTAAATTGTGGATGTGCATCATCCATGTGTTACTAATCACAATTCTTATCATATCATGCAAATTGTAATTTGTAACATAGTTTACAAATTGAAATTTGTACATGTGTTACAAATTTGCAATAGATGTATGTTAGGAATTCCAATGAGCTTTTGCTAACATTAGCTAGGTGGCTAACGCTATCACTAGCTTGGTGGCTTACGTTAGCTAGGCTAGGGGTTAAGGTTAAGGTTGGGGATAAAGTTAACATTAGGGTTAGGAGTTAGGCTAAAGCGTTTAGAGTTAGGGGAACGGTTAGATAACATGCTATGTAGTTGCAAAGTATTTCAAAAGTAGCAAGTAGTTGCAAAGTTGCTAAAGTTGTCCATGATTAGATTTGAACAAGCAGCCTTTAGGTTGCTAGATGTTTGCATTATACGCTCAACCATCCACCTTTTGTTTTTGCTTTTAAGTAACCTTCTGTCTTATGTAACCTTACAAAATGTAACATACCATACTAATTGGAGTGTCCCGGATTTTAGTCTACTATTGTTACAGGTTTTCGACTTTTAGCACATATAGCATTTTAGCATCGAGGGCGCACATATTGGTGTCACCTTGTCAGTCATTATGTGTTACACCTGTGCTGGTTGCCATCTCATTAGTGGGAAGGTTTTTCACCTGTGTTGGCCCAGCTGCTATTTAGAAGTGGCTGGCCGAGTCGAGTGCTCCAGTTGAGCTTGAGAGAGATTGGGATCATGTTAGCTAAGTTGTAATTTCAAGCTCAAACTATATAAAGAAGCTTGAGTTTTGCTTTTGCCTGTTTGTTTTGCTCCATATTCTTTTTACCTCCTATCCTAAGTAGTTGTGGGTTTTTAAGTTTGTCTTTTTGGAGGCAAACCTAGTGGGCATCCATGGTGGGTCTCTTAGAACCCCTTTACTAGTAGCTTTGCCAACTTTCAGTGGGCACCCGCATGGGTGCCTTTCAGAACCCCTTTGAATCCCTTTTGTATAGTTATCAGTGATTTTCTTTGTTAGTTCCCTATGTTGTGAGCAACATTTTGAGTTTGTCTTGTGGGAATGTAACACTGTTACGTCTAGCTGGTATATCAAACACTGTTTGAGTTTGAATGCACAGGTGCCTTCTCTGAGGGTCAACCAGATCGACAGGAAAGGGTTGTGACTCAACGTAGATGGGCTGAGATGACAGAGTTAAACGGTGAGGCGTATGTCTCCTGCCGGACTTTGATCTCTCCTTCGTCTAACTCTTTCATACCCAACAATCTAGACTGACAGTTGATGGGTGGGCTACTCTGTCAGATAAGGCTTGCTCAGACCAAGAACACCTCTACTTCTCTCTGAGGGAATAGTGTGGTCATCTCTTACATATCCTCTGAGCTAGCGAATGGTGTTGAACTCAAGTCCATAGAATGATAATCAGATGCAACTTAGCTGTTAGTCGTGCTTTTTGTGGAAGAGAATGTTTTAGACTGCTGTGGGCTGTCCCCCTGAAAATGTTTGTTTGAGATTGTTCAAAAGACAATAGACACACTTTGAGTAAAGCAAGCCATGCCAATAAAGAACATAGTACAGGCCTACAATAGTTAACATCATGAAAGGAAAACTACAACTGATGTAGGTCAAGAATGCAGGAAGGGGTGGGGGGGGTGTTTTAGGTTAAAGGAATGACTGAGCCTTTGAAGTCTTCTGGCAGCTAGACCTCAGACAGACAGCCGTAGACAATCTGACAATCAGGAGCACCACACCCCTTTTGAATCCCTCTACCTTCCTGGTCCCTGTAGTCTCTCACTCTCCAGTAACAAGCACTTTAATATCATATGGTTAAACACCTGAAGCAAAAACGCTGCTGCAGAGCAAGGTTTAGAGATCAGGAGGTCAGCTTGCAACACTGTGCTCCTTGGAAATTCATTATGCCTGTTATGGACCTTTTTATGGCCATGCATGGGTCTAAATGGTTTGACTTTTGATTTGTGTGCGGAATATTTGATATTATACAACAGGTGGGTCTAATCCTGAATGCTGATTGGTTAAAACCGCATACCAGCTGGTGTCTATTCCACAAGTTACCACAGGCATTTTAACGTCATAGAATTAGCCGATTTACTCTGTTCCATCTGACTGAGCAGTCCACTGTCTCATCAGCCCAGCCAGGCACGTTATAAACGTGATCTCTACCATTAAAAGCATCTAGACATTATCTAATTTCTTTTAGACCGACATTTAGATTTCAACATTGGAGATTTGAATAAACCCTGCTGTCTGTCTCTCTGACATATTGCGACATTGTTTCATTATCTCCAGCTCTCCAGCTGTCCCATAGTAATGAACGTGTCGGGGGGAGACATAGTCAGGCAACGTTTCTCACCCAGTCGAAATCATGAATCAGCTGGCATAATTTTTATGGATATACAGAAAGAAATGTCAATTGAAAAAAGTTCAAACGAAACAATGTGCAGCTAGTTTGCAGTCTTTCCAGCTTCAACTTGAAGTGATTGTGTTAGCTGTGTTGTTGGCAGGCTCCTCTGAACAACCGTGTCCTGACAAGTGAGCACATTTTCTATGCCAGACAAAATCACACCTCGTTAGCTCATTGTTATGGATATATCCAAATTAACGTAACTAGAAAACAGATTAAACAAATGCAAATGCAGCTACCCTGCTGTTATTCTGGCTGCATTTTTTGAAGTGACTAAGTTAGCCGTAGTTGGCTAGCTAGCAAGCAAGGGATAAGAACATTGCCAGCCAGTGTCGGGACTATATCTTGTAGAAGGATGAAATAGTATGAATAAATTCATCAATACATTTTTTAATGAAAATATTTCAATCATTATTTAAAAATGTTGGTAACCCATTGTATAGAAGTGATAATGCCCTTGAAGCCGGTGTTTGGAGAGTATATTGGAATGTGCCAAAATATCCTCAAAACAATGGCTTCTCGGCCATTATCACTTAATTACAAAGCATATGTGCACACACATACACACTTTACACACATTTGCACATATAAAATGGATCTATAGAGCCATAATAACTATCAGCATTTCAATGTTTAAACAGCAGTAGATAATATAAACATATCAAGGGAAATTTTATTTGTCACGTGCCGAATACAACCGGTGCAGACCTTACCTTGAAATGCTTACTTACAGGCCCTTAACCAACAATGCAGTTCAATAAATAGTTCAGAAAATATTTACTAAATATAACAAAGTAAAAAAATATTCTAAAAGTAACACAATAAATGTACCTAACAACAACAAGGCTATATACAGGGGGTACCAGTACCGAGTCAATATGCGGGGGTACAGGATATTCAAGGTATTTGTGAAGTGACTATGCATAGATAATAAACAGCAGGTTTTGCAGCAATGTAAATAGTCCGGGTGGCCATTTCATTAGTTGTTCAGCAGTCTTTTGGCTTGGGAGTAGAAGCTGTTGAGGAGCCTTTTGGTCCTAGACTTGGCTCTCCGCTACCACTTGCATTGCGGTAGCAGAGATATCAGTCTATGACTTGGGTGACTGGAGTCTTTGACAATTTTTTGGACCTTTCTCTAACACCGCCTGTATATAGGTCCTGGATGTCAGGAAGCTTGGCCCCAGTGATGTACTGGGCCATACGCATTACCCTCTGTAGCGCCTTACGGTCAGATGCCGAGTAGTTGCCATACCTGGCAGTCATGCAACCGGTCAGAATGCTCTTGATTGTGCAGCTGTAGAACTTTTTGAGGATCTGGGGACCTTTTCAGTCTCCTGAGGGGGAAAAGTTTTGTGTCCTCTGTCATAGTGTGTATGGACCATGATAGTTTCTTGGTGATGTGGACACCAAGGAACTTGAAACTCTCGACCCTCTCCCCTTCAGTCCCATCGATGTTAACAGGGGCCTGTTCAGCCCTCCTGTTCATACAGTCCACGATCAGCTACTTTGTCTTGCTCACATTGAGAGAGAGGTTGTTGTCCTGGCACCACACTGCCAGGTCTCTGACCTCCTCCCTATAAGCTGTCTTATCATTGTGTCATCATTGTTGGTGATCAAACAAACACATGACAATCATATTTCAACCCGCCAGGCGTGACACAAAACTCAGAAATAACGATATAATTCATGCCTTACCTTTGAAGATCTTCTTCTGTTAGCACTCCAAAAGGTCCCAGTTACATCACAAATGGTCCTTTTGTTCGATTAATTCCGTCGTTATATCCCCAAAATGTCAATTTATCTGGCGCGTTTGATTCAGAAAAACACAGGTTCCAACTAGCCCAACAATAACTACACATTATCTAATAAGTTACCTGTAATCTTGGTCCAAACATTTCAAACAACTTTCCTAATACAACTTTAGGTATTTTATACAGTAAATAATCAATACAATTTAAGACGGAATACACCGTGTTCAATAGCGGATAAAATGAAAGTGGAGCGAGCACTAGGTACTCACAGACATAATGTAGAGTGTTTTCTATCCAAATCTTCCTATTATATGCATATCCTAGCTTCTGGGCCTGAGTAGCAGGCAGTTTACTTTGGGCACGCTTTTCATCCGGACGTGAAAATACAGCCCCCTATCCCAAACAGGTTAAACGATTACAGCCCACATTTAACAGCATAGTACCCTCCAAACTTGTCATTAAGCTCGAGACCCTGGGTCTCGACCCCACCCTGTGTAACTGGGTCCTGGCCTTTATTACGATCCCAGGTGGTGAGGGTAGGAAACAACATCTCCACCCTGCTGATCCTCATCACTGGGGCCTCACAAGGGTGCATTCTCAGCCCTCTCCTGTTCTCCCTGTTCACCCATGACTGCGTGGCCATGCACGCCTCCAACTCAATCATCAAGTTTGCAGACGACACTACAGTGGTAGGCTTGATTACCAACAACGATGAGACGTCCTACAGGGAGGAAGTGAGGGCCCTTGGAGTGTGGTGTCAGGAAAATAACCTCACACTCAACATCAACATAACAAAGGAGATGATTGTGGACTTCAGGAAACAGCAGAGAGAGCACCCCCCTATCCACATCGACGGGACAGTAGTGGAGAAGGTGGAATGTTTTAAGTTCCTCGGCGTACACATCACGGACAAACTGAAATGGTCCACCCACACAGACAGCATTGTGAAGAAGGCGCAACAGCACCTCTTGGACCTTAGCAGGCTGAAGAAATTTGGCTTGTCACCAAAAACACTCACAAACTTTTACAGATGCAATATCGAAAGCATCCTGTCGGGCTGTATCACCGCCTGGTACGGCAACTGCTCCGCCCATAACCGTAAGGCTCTCCAGAGGGTACTGAGGTCTGCACAAAACATCACCGGGGGCAAACTACCTGCCCTCCAGTACACCTACACCACCCGATGTCACAGAAAGGCCATAAAAATCATCAAGGACAACAACCACCCAAGCCACTTCCTGTTCACCCCGCTATCATCCAGAAGGCGAGGTCAGTACAGGTGCATCAAAGCAGGGACCGAGAGAATGAAAAACTGCTTCTATCTCAAGGCCATCAGACTGTTAAACAGCCATCACTAACATTGAGTCTGCTGCCAACATACTGACTCAATCTCTAGCAACTTAATAATTACAAATTGGATGTAATAAATGTATCACTATTCACTTTAAACAATAACACTTCTGTGACGACCCTCCCACTCTGTCTGCCGTATTCTCTCTTTGTTCTTGTTTCCTTATTAGGATGCCGGTGGGCGGAGTTGGGAGGGTCGTCAGCTACATGGGAAACACCTGGGCCAGGTGTCTCCCAGGATAAATAGACCTCTTCCACATTCATGGAGGAGACTCTCTCCATGCAGACACCTTTTGTAGATTGTGTTGTGGTTCTTGGTGGCCTTTTGTTTGTTTGCTTTGGCACCTTTCATCACCCTGCATTATCACATTCATGCATGCAAAACACTCACTTACACTACTGATTACTGATTACACACACCATTGTATATTATACTTAGTTGCTTTAGTTAATAAATATATATTTTGCTACTCCTTGTCTCCACGTTGTCTCCCTTTGTTACGGGCTTTGAGCCGGTTCGTGCCACTTCATATAATGTTTACATACCCTACATTACTCATCTCATATGTTTATACTGTACTCTATACCATCTACTGCATCTTGCCTATGCCGCACGACCATCGCTCATCCATATATTTATACAGTTGAAGTCGGAAGTTTACATACACCTTAGCCAAATACATTTAAACTCAGTTTTTCACAATTCCTGACATTTAATCCCAGTAAAAATTCCCTGTTTTAGGTCAGGTAGGATAACCACTTTATTTTAAGAATGGGTAATGTCAGAATAATAGTAGAGAGAATGATTTATTTCAGCTTTTATTTCTTTCATCACATTCCCAGTGGGCCAGAAGTTTACATACAATCAATTAGTATTTGGTAGCATTGCCTTTAATGTGTTTAACTTGGGTCAAATGTTTCGGGTAACCTTCCACAAGCTTCCCACAATAAGTTGGCCTCGTTGCTCACACATTTTAAGTTCTACCCACAAATGTTCTATAGGATTGAGGTCAGGGCTTTGTGACGGCCACTCCAATACATTGACTTTGTTGTCCTTAAGCCATTTTGCCACAAGTTTGTAAGTACGCTTGAGGTCATTGTCCATTTGGAAGACCCATTCTGTCCCTCTCCTTGTTATTGCGGTCTTCGGCGGTTGATGTCACCAATCTTCTAGCCGTCCCTGATCCATATTTAATTTTACATTGGTTTTGTCTTGTCTTCCTTCACACCTGGTTCCAATCCCATCAATTACTTGTTGTGTATTTAACCCTCTGTTTCCCCTCATGTCCATGTCGGAGATTGTTTGATTGTATGTTTGTGCATAATGTGACGGGTTTTGTACCCACTTATTATTATTTTGTAATTTTGCTTTTGGAGTTTTGTGAAGCAAAAGCAGTTCATTCCAAGTTCAATTCTCCTGCGCCTGACTTCCCTGCCACCAACACTCACCCATTACAGAATCTCCGACCAACTATGGAGTCAGCAGGAGAAGGTACCCCAGCCATGGAGCTGTAGGAGCGCGTCCAGGAGCATGCGGTTATGCTTCACCATCTGGGAGCCGCCATGGATCTCGTTGTCCAGACAATGGACCGCTGGGAGAGACAGGGAGTTCTTCCAACGCCTCCACCAGCACAGCCGGGGTCTCTCCTGAGCACCCCTTTCCCGCCTGAGCCCAGTGGGATCTGTCTCTCCTTGCCACAGGAGTACAATGGGAGTGCTGCCAACTGCCAGGGGTTCCACCTTCAACTAAACCTCTATCTGGCCACGGTCCACCCAGCTCCAACAGACCATGAGAGGGTGCCAGCCCTCATCTTGTGCCTCACCGGGAAAGCCCTGGAGTGGGCCAACGTCATGTGGAGAGAGGGAGATGCAGCGTCGGACCATATTGAGGTGTTCACCCGCCATTTCCAGGCAGTCTTCAACCACTCGCCCAAGGGTAGAGCAGAGGGTGAGCGCCTCTACCATCTGAGTCAGGAGACGAGGAGCGCCCAGGAGTTTGACATGGAGTTTAGAACCCTGGCTGCCACTGCGGGACGGAACAACAGGCCCCTGATCGACCACGACCGCTGCAGTCTGCATGAGGACGTCCGTCGGGAGCCTGCAGAGACACCACCCTCACTTTCAACCAGCTGGTGGACCTGTCCATCAAGCTGGGCAACCTGCTGGCTGCTGGTGGTTCCATCCTCCCGCACCCCCTCTCTGATACCCATGTATCTGGGAGGGGCGGTGCGCAGGGAGACTGGAGGGGGTTTCCGATCGTGTACCATCTGTGGCCGCAGAGGTCACACTGCTGGTCGGTGCCGGGTTGGTTCCTCTGGGAATTGAGGCAGCCGGCAGGGCGCTCTTGCGTAACCCCAGGGGAGCTGGCACCCTTCTCACCCAGAGTCCTCTGTTGCACATATGTTTGTGTCTGTCACTTTTCCTGAGTTTTCCCCGCATTCCCAGCATAAGGCGCTTGTAGATTCAGGCGCGGCTCGGAATTTCATTGAAAGAGTGTTAGCTCGTAGTTTGGGACCCCCATTGTTCCCGTAGATGTGCCCTTCCAATTTCATACCTTAGATAGTCGACCATTAGGGTCAGGGTTAATTAGTTAGCTTGTCATAACCCCACTGTTTCTTGGCCACAGAAGACTCTCACGGGGTGGTCGTGAGAGTGCTCAGGTAGGTGTGCAGGGATTTCCGTTGGTGCTACTACGGTGGAAAGTCCAGACCAGGTCTCCACCTTGCGCTTTCCCCCTGAATATGCCTATTTGGCTCTCGCCTTCTCGAAAAAGAAGGTGACCCAATTACAACCTCATTGAAGGGGCGATTGTGCGATAGATCTCCTGGTAGACGCTGCACTTCCCAAGAGTCACGTGTATCCCCTCTCACAGGCGGAGACGGAGGCTATGGAAACATATGTCTCCGACTCCCTGCGTCAGGGGTACATTCGGTCCTCCACTTCACCCGTCTCCTCGAGTTTCTTTTTTGTGAAGAAGGAGGAGGGAGCTCTGCGTCCGTGTATTGACTACCGGGGTCTAAATCAGGTATAGTATAGTATGGTTACCCACTATCGCTCATAGCCACAGCGATAGAGTCAATGCACTGGGCGCACTTCACCAAACTAGATCTCAGGAGCGCTTACAATCTGGTGCATATCTGAGAGGGAGACGAGTGGAAGACGGCGTTCAATACCACCTCAGGTCATTATGAGTACCTCGTCATGCCTTACGGGTTGATGAATGCGCCATCAGTCTTCCAAGCTTTTGTTGACGAGATTTTCAGGGACCTGCACTGGCAGTGTGTAGTGGTGTATATTGATGACATTTTGATATACTCCGCTACACGCGCCGAGTATGTGTCCCAGGTGCGCAAAGTGCTTGGTCGCCTGTTGGAGCATGACCTGTACGTCAAGGCTGAGGAAATACCTGTTCTTCCAACAGTCCATCTCCTTCCTAAGGTATTGCATTTTCACGTCAGGGGTGGAGATGGAGACTGACCGCATTGCAGCCGTGCGTAATTGGCCGACTCCCACCACGTTAAAGGAGGTGCAGCGATTCTTAGGGTTTGCCAACTACTACCAAAGGTTTATCCGGGGTTTTGGTCAGGTAGCAGCTCCCATTACTTCATTGCTGAAGGGGGGCCCGGTGCCCTTGCAGTGGACAGGGCTTTCAGTCACCTGAGGGCTTTGTTTACCTTGGCTCCCGTGCTGGCCCATCCGGATCCCTCTTTGGCGTTCATAGTGGAGATGGACGCGTCCGAAGCTGGGATAGGAGCGGTGCTCTCTCAGCTCTCAGGTACGCCACTGAAGCTCCGGCCCTTGTGCCTTCTTGTCGAAGAAGCTCAGCCCGGAGGAGCGAAACTATGAAGTAGTGGACCGGGAGTTGTTGGCTGTCCTCAAGGCTTTCAAGGGTTGGAGACATTGGGGGGGCTAGACACCCTTTTCTCATCTGGACTGACCACCGCAATCTGGAGTACATCCGCGCTGCGAGGAGACTGAACCCTCGCCAGGCAAGGTGGGCCATGTTTATCACCCGTTTTGTGTTTACCCTTTCTTACAGACCAGGCTCCCAGAATGTTAAGGCAGACGCACTGTCCCGACTGTATGACACAGAGGAGCGGCCCATGGATCCAACTCCCATACTCCCTGCCTCTTGGTTCGTGGCGCCGGTAGTGTGGGAGCTCCAGCGTCCACGCGGACATTGAGCGGGCGTCACGTGCAGAGCCCGCTCCCCTCCAGTGTCCAGCTGGGCGTCTGTACGTTCCGTCTTTTGTCCGCGAACCGGCTGATCCATCGGGCCCACACGTCACCCTCCTCTGGTCATCCTGGGATAGGTTGGACGGTGCGCTGTCTTAGTGGGAAGTACTGGTGGCCCACTTTAGCTAAGTACTTGAGGGTTTATGTTTCCTCCTGCTCGGTGTGCGCCCAATGCAAGGCTCCTAGACACCTGCCCAGAGGGAAGTTACAACCCTTAGCCATTCCACATTGGCAGTGGGCGCACCTGTCGGTGGATTTCCTAACCGATCTTCCACCTTCACAGGGCAACAAGACGATCTTGGTCATCCTGTCGTCTCCTCCCTTTGCCCGGTCTCCCTACGGCCCTACAGACCCTGTTAACCTGTTAGGCCGCCCCATCCCGGATCCGGGATTGTGACTACAGCCTCAAGCTCATTACCATAACGCAACATTAGCGATTTCTGAAAATTGCAAAATAAATGAAATAAATATGCCTGTCCTCAAGCTTATCCTTTTCTTAACAATCCTGTCGTCTCAGATTTTCAAAATATGCTTTAGAACCAGAGAAAATCAATAATTTGTGTAAGAGTGGGATAGCTGCCTAGCATTTAGCGTTAGCATTTAGCACGCAACATTCACAAAAACCAGCAAAGGGATCAAATAAAATAATTTACCTTTGAAGAACTTCAGATGTTTCAATGAGGAGACTCTCAGTTACATAGCAGATGTCCAGTTTTTCCTGAAAGATGCTTGTGTAGGACACAACGTTCCGCTTTGTTACTATGCATTTGGCTACCGAAACTAACCGAAAATTCAGTCACCTAAACGTCGAACTTTTTCCGAATTAACTCCATAATATCGACTGAAACATGGAAAACGTTGTTTGAATCAATCCTCAAGGTGTTTGGTCATATATCTCTTCATTGAAATGCCAGTCCTAGACACGTGCATTCTTCTCTGATTCGGATGGAAAAATACTGGGACCTGACTTTTCATTTCCACGCAGGGGACACTTGGTAATTGTAGGCTCTTATGGCCAATCTTCCAATGATATGCCTACAAATACGTCACAATGCTGCAGACACCTGGGGAAACGATAGGAAGTGTCCGTTGATTCCTGTGCCATTCACAGCCATATAAGGAGATCATTGAAAACGTGCCTTCAAAAATCCTGTTGATTTCCTGGTCACTCAAACATCTTGGTTTTGCCTGTAGATATTGTTCTATGGCACTCACAGTGAAAGTCTTTACAGTTCTGGAAACGTCAGAGTGTCTTCTTTCCAAAACTATCAATTCCAAGCATAGTCGAGCATCTTTTCGTGACAAAATATCGCGCTAAAAACGGGCACGTCTTTTTATCCAAAAATGAAATACTGCCCCTAGAGTTCTAACAGGTTAACACACGTCTTCCGGCACTACGGGGTGCCTGAGGATTTAGTGTCTGATAAGGGGTTCCCAGTTCACATCAAGGGTCTGGAAGGCGTTCATGGAACGCCTGGGGGTCTCGGTCAGCCTTACCTCAGGTTTTCACCCCGAGAGTAAAGGGCAGGTGGAGAGCGTTAACCAGGATGTGAGTAGGTTTGGTTTTTGCAGTCATATTGTCAGGACCGGCCGGGGGCGTTCAACCCCTGGGCAGAGATGGCCCAAAACTCACTCTGCCACTCCTCCACTAACCTTTCTCCCTTCCAGTGCCTGTTGGGGTGTTTTGGGGTATCAGCCGGTTCTGGCACCTTGGCATCAGAGCCAGATGGAAGCTTCTGCGCTAGCGGACCGTACTACATACAATTACTCACAAACAGACATGGGGGAACTAAGGGGTTAACCTTTCTAGCGCAGGGGCTATGGGTCCACCGCACAATCTCTGCTAGCGGAACCCTTCGACAACATTCCTCTGAAAAAATTCAAAAATATTTTTTTGAAATATGTACCTTTCACACATTAACCTCTCTGGGACCGTTTGGGGCGTGAGTGTCCCACCTCTCAACAGCCAGTGAAACTACAGGGTGCCAAATTCAAAACAACAGAAATCCCATAATTCAAATTCCTCAAACATAGAAGTATTTTACACCATTATAAAGATAAAAATTCTCATTAATCCAACCTCAGTGTCCGATTTCAAAAACACTTTTCGACGAAAGCAGAACATATCATTATGTTAGGTCAGAGCCAAGTCACATAAAGCATTCAGCCATTTTCCAACCAAAGAGTGGAGTCACAAAAAGCAGAAATGTTGATAAAATTCATCCCTAACCTTTGATGACACTCATAGGACTTCATGTTACACAATACATGTACGTTTTCTTCGATAAAGTTAATATTTATATCCAAAAATCTGAGTTTACATTGGCACGTAAACGTTCAGTAGTTCCAAAACATCCAGTGATTTTTGCAGAGAGCCACATCAAGTTACAGAAATGCTCGTAATAAATGTTGATGAAAATACAAGTATTATGCACAGAATTATAGATACACTTCTCCTTAATGCAACCGCTGTGTCAGATTTATTTTCAACTACAGAAAAAGCAATAATCTACGGTGCTCAGAGACCAAATCAAGCCAAACAGATACCCGGCACGTTGGAGTCAACAGATGTCAGAAATAGTATTAGAAGTATTCACTTACCTTTGATGATCTTCATCAGAATGCACTCCCAGGAATCCCAGGTCCATGTGGACATGTGTATGTGACAAATACATTTGATTTGATTTGGTCCACAATAAATGCTTGTTCAATAATGTCCATCATTTATGTCAAAATAACTCCTTTTGTTGGTGTGTTCAGTGCTAAACTCACCAAGCGAGTTCACTAGTTTGACGAAAAGTCAAAAAAGTTCTGTTACAGTCTGTAGCAACTTGTCAAACGATGTTTAGAATCAATCTTTAGGGTGTTGTTAACAAAAATCTTCAACAATGTTCCAACCGGACAATTCCTTTGTCTGTACAAATGAAGTGGAACGTAGCTACGTTTCACGCAAGCACGCCACACCGAGGCTGTGGCACCCTGCCAGACCACTCACTCAAAGAGCTCTTATGAGCCCCTCCTTTAGAGTAGAATCCTCTAAATACTGTTGAAGCCTTAGTGGAAGCCTTAGGAAGTGAAACATAACTAATATCCCACTGTATCTTCAATAGGGGCTGAGTTGAAAAACTACAAACCTCAGATTTCTCACTTCCTGGTTGGATCTGGCACCTCATCCAGACAAAAACTCGAAAAGTTCCGTTACAGTCCTTTAGAAACATGTAAAACAATGTATGGAATCAATCGTCAGAAAAGCATTGGAACGAGAGGTAACTCTATCGGGAGCGCGCATCATGAGAGGTCTCATGAGAGGGCATAAAGACGACATGGATATTCAGCTAGCGGGATACACGCTGCACCGGCAGGACAGAACAGCACACTTTGGTAAGACCAGGGGGGGCAGTCTGTGCATATTTGTAAACATCACCTGGTGCACGAAATCTAAGGAAGTCTCTAGATTTTGCTCGCCTGAAGTAGAGTATATTATGATAAATTGCAGGCCACACTACTTGCCTAGAGATTTCCCAGCTATACTTTTCATGGCTGTTTATTTACCACCACAGACAGATGCTGACACTAAGACCGCACTCAGTCAGCTGTATAAGGGAATAAGCAAACAGGAAACCACTCACCCTAGTGGTCGGAGACTTTAATGCAGGGAAACTGAAATCAGTTCTACCAAATCTCTATCAACATGTTAAATGTGCAACCAGAGGGGAGAAAATCTAGATCACTTGTACTCCCCCCACAGAAATGCGTACAGAGCTCTCCCTCACCCTCCATTTGGTAAATCTGACCGCAACTCAATCCTCCTGATTCCTACTTACAAGCAAAAATGAAAGCAGGAAGCACCAGTGACTCGGTCTATACAAAAATGGTCAGATGAAGCAGTTGCTAAACTACAGGACTGTTTTTGCTATCACAGACTGGAACATGTTCCGGGATTCTTCCGACGACATTGAGGAATACACCACATCAGTCACTAGCTTTATCAATAAGTGCATTGAGGACGTCGTCCCCACAGCGACTGTACGTACATACACCAACCAGAAGCCATGGATTACAGGCAACATTCGCACTGAGCTAAAGGGTAGAGCTGCCGCTTTCAAGGTGCGGGACTCTAACCCGGAAGCTTACAATAAATCGTGCTATGCCCTGCGACGAACCATCAAACAGGCAAAGCGTCAATACAGGGCTAAGATTGAATAATACTACACCGGCTCCAACGCTCGTCGGATGTGGCAGGGATTGCACTCTATTACAGACTACAAAGGGAAGCACAGCCGCGAGCTGCCCAGTGACACGAGCCTACCAGACGAGCTAAATCACTTCTATGCTCGCTTCGAGGCAAGCAACACTGAGGCATGCATGAGAGCATCAGCTGTTCCGGACGACTGTGTGATCACGCTCTCCGTAGCCGACGAAAGACCTTTAAACAGGTTAACATTCACAAGGCTGCGGGACCAGATGGATTACCAGGACGTGTGCTCCAGGCATGTGCTGACCAACTGGCAGGTGTCTTCACTGACATTTTCAACATGTCCCTGATTGAGTCTGTAATACCAACATGCTTCAAGCAGACCACCATAGTCCCTGTGCCCAAGAACACAAAGGCAAGCTGCCTAAATGACTACAGATGCGTGGCACTCACGTCCGTAGCCATGAAGTGGTTTGAAAGGCTGGTAATGTCTCACATCAACACCATTATCCCAGAAACCCTAGACCCACTCAATTTGCATACCGCCCAAACAGATCCACAGATGATGCAATCTCTATTGCACTCCACACTGCCCTTTCACACCTGGACAAAAAGAACACCTTTGTGAGAATGCTATTCATTGACTACAGCTCAGCGTTCAACACCATAGTCCCCTCAAAGCTCATCACTAAGCTAAGGAACCTGGGACTAAACACTTCCCTCTGCAACTGGATCCTGGACTTCCTGACGGGCCGCCCCCAGATGGTGAGGGTAGGTGGAAACACATCTGCCACACTGATCCTCAACACTGGAGCTCCCCTGGGGTGCGTGCTCAGTTCCCTCCTGTACTCCCTGTTCACCCATGACTGCATGGCCAGGCACGACTCCAACACCATCATTAAGTTTGCTGACGACACACTGACAACGACGAGACAGCCTGTAGGGAGGAGGTCAGAGACTTGGCCGGGTGGTGCCAGAATAACAACCTATCCCTCAACGTAACCAAGACCAAGGAGATAATTGTGGACTACAGGAAAAGGAGCACCGTGCGCACCCCCATTCTCATCGACGGGGCTGTAGTGGAGCAGGTTGAGAGCTTCAAATTCATTGGTGTCCACATCAACAACAAAGTAGAATGGTCCAAACACAACAAGACAGTCATGAAAAGGGCACGACAAAGCCTATTCCCCCTCAGGAAACTAAAAAGATTTAGCATGGGTCCTGAGATACTCAAACGGTTCTACAGCTGCAACATCGAGATTATCCTGACTGGTTGCATCACTGCATGGTACGGCAATTGCTTGGCCTCCGACCGCAAGGCACTTCACAGGGTAGTGCGTATGGCCCAGTACATCACTGGGGCAAAGCTGCCTGCCATCCAGGACCTCTACACGAGGCGGTGTCAGAGGAAGGCCCTGAAAATTGTCAACTACCCCAGCCACCCCAGTCATAGACTGTTCTCTCTACTATCGCATGGCAAGCGGTACCGGAGCGTCAAGTCTAGGACAAAAAGGCTTCTCAAGAGTTTTACCCCCAAGCCATAAGACTCCTGAACAGGTAACCAAATGGTTACCCGGACTATTTGCATTGTGTTCCCCCCCAACCCATGTTTTACACTGCTGCTACCCTCTGTTTATCTTATATGCATAGTCACTTCAACTATACATTCATGTACATACTACCTCAATTGGCCCGACCAACCAGTGCTCCCGCACATTGGCATTACGTCCCACCACCCGCCAACCCCTCTTTTTACGCCATTGCTACTCTCTGTTCATCATATACAGTGGGGCAAAAAAGTATTTAGTCAGCCACCAATTGTGCAAGTTCTCCCACTTAAAAAGATGAGAGAGGCCTGTAATTTTCCTCATAGGTACACTTCAACTATGACAAACAAAATGAGATGAAAAAAAATCCAGAAAATCACATTGTAGGATTTTTAATGAATTTTTTTGAAAATCATGGTGGATAATAAGTATTTGGTCAATAACAAAGGTTTATCTCAATACTTTGTTATATACCCTTTGTTGGCAATGACAGAGGTCAAACGTTTTCTGCAAGTCTTCACAAGGTTTTCACACACTGTTGCTGGTATTTTGTCCCATTCCTCCATGCAGATCTCCTCTAGAGCAGTGATGTTTTGGGGCTGTTGCTGGGCAACACGGACTTTCAACTCCCTCCAAAGATTTTCTATGGGGTTGAGACCTGGAGACTGGCTAGGCCACTCCAGGACCTTGAAATGCTTCTTACGAAGCCACTCCTTCATTGCCCGGGCGGTGTGTTTGGGATCATTGTCATGCTGAAAGACCCAGCCACGTTTCATCTTCAATGCCCTTGCTGATGGAAGGAGGTTTTCACTCAAAATCTCACGATACATGGCCCCATTCATTCTTTCCTTTACACGGATCAGTCGTCCTGGTCCCTTTGTAGAAAAACAGCCCCAAAGCATGATGTTTCCACCCCCAAGCTTCACAGTAGGTATGGTGTTCTTTGGATGCAACTCAGCATTCTTTGTCCTCCAAACACGACGAGTTGAGTTTTTACCAAAAAGTTATATTTTGGTTTCATCTGACCATATGACATTCTCCCAATCTTCTTCTGGTCATCCAAATGCTCTCTAGCAAACTTCAGACGTGCCTGGACATGTACTGGCTTAAGCAGGAGGACACGTCTGGCACTGCAGGATTTGAGTCCCTGGCGGGGTAGTGTGTTACTGATGGTAGGCTTTGTTACTTTGGTCCCAGCTCTCTGCAGGTCATTCACTAGGTCCCCCCGTGTGGTTCTCGAGGGAGTTTATCAGTTGTCTTGTATGTCTTCCATTTCCTAATAAATGCTCCCACAGTTGATTTCTTCAAACCAAGCTGCTTACCTATTGCAGATTCATTCTTCCCAGCCTGGTGCAGGTCTACAATTTTGTTTCTGGTGTCGTTTTGACAGCTCTTTGGTCTTGGCTATAGTGGAGTTTGGAGTGTGACTGTTTGAGGTTGTGGACAGGTGTCTTTTATACTGGTTCCTTTTTGGGAACGACCCCTTCCATGTTCAGCTGGAACGTGGCGCATGGAATGCAAAAATATTCTTAGAAATATTTAACCTCCACACATTAACAAGTCCAATAGCTCAAATGAAAGATAAACACCGTGTTCATCTAGCCAGCAAGTCAGATTTCTAAAATGTTTTACGGTGAAAACAGCACATATTTATGTCAAACCACCACCAAAGACACAGCTAATTTGAATAGCCATGTTGAACAAAAGATGCAATCAACAAACGCAGGATTAAAAGAAAAAATAATTCACTAACCTTTTGTAAATCTTCATCAGATGACAGTAATAGGACATGTTACACAGTACATTTATGTTTTTTTCAATAATATGCTATTTATATCCATAAATCTCTGTTTACAATGACGCCACATTCAAAAAATGCTACTCAAATGTCCGGAGAAATGATGATAGCTCCGCCAGATAACGTCAGATAACAAGCAATACACATCATAAACTTTGACTAAATATACATGTTCTACATATAGATAGAAAGATATACTTCTTCTTAATGCAACCGCTGTGTTACATTTATTTTTAACGTTACAGAATTCGTTCACTAGGCTATAATATGAGACAGCGCTCAGACATTAGCATTATGTCTCCTCTATGTTGGAGTCCACAGAAACACAAAATAACCACATAAATATTCCCTTACCTTTGATGTTCTTCGATCAGAAGACGTGGAAGGAGTCATACTTACCAAAAACTGCGTTTGGCTTTCAAGTCTGTGTCTTTGGGTTATCAAACGCGACAAATTCCGGCTGAAATGCAGCCAAAATTCTAGTGGATGCGCATCAAAACTTCAAAATTACATATTATATGTCGACTAAACTGGTCAAACTAAGTGCAGAATCAAGCTTTAGGGTGTTATAAACGTGCAAAACAATTATCAGCTCGAACAGACAAACCGACATCGTTTGGTGAATCCTGGAACAAAGAGAGCTCCAGACCCGACGTGCGCACGAGAGTACATGTATTTTCGCGTGACCCGAAGATTTTAGCTCGCCAAAGGGCGAGGGAGCGCGTGATTCTCACAATGAAACGCTCCATTGAAAGGAGACATCGCGCTGAAGAGATAGAAACTGTTCCCAGATCCGTAGCTGGTTGGGAAGGGTGGGGGTGATGACGTCAAAGTTGGCCCAACTTTTCAGATGACAAGAGAGAGTTTGGGAGAATGGCTGCCCTGAGAGTTCTGCTTTACATACAGACATAATTCAAACGGTTTTAGAAGCTTTAGAGTGTTTTCTATTCAATAATAATTATTATATGCATATATTAGCAATTTTGGACAGATTTTTTTTCTGTTTACTATGGGCATGCAATTCCTCCAAAGGGGGCAGTATTCTGCCCTATCCCTAACAGGCTTTAGCAGGGGGACACGTCTGGCACTGCAGGATTTGAGTCCCTGGCGGCGTAGTGTGTTACTGATGGTAGGCTTTGTTTCTTTGGTCCCAGCTCTCTGCAGGTCATTCACTAGGTCCCCCCGTGTGGTTCTGGGATTTTTGCTCACCGTGATCATTTTGACCCCACGGGGTGAGATCTTGCGTGGAGCCCCAGATCGAGGGAGTTTATCAGTTGTCTTGTATGTCTTCCATTTCCTAATAATTGCTCCCACAGTTGATTTCTTCAAACCAAGCTGCTTACCTATTGCAGATTCAGTCTTCCCAGCCTGGTGCAGGTCTACAATTTTGTTTATGGTGTCCTTTGACAGCTCTTTGGTCTTGGCCATAGTGGAGTTTGGAGTGTGACTGTTTGAGGTTGTGGACAGGTGTCTTTTATACTGATAACATGTTTAAACAGGTGCCATTAATACAGGTAACAAGTGGAGGACAGAGGAGCCTCTTAAAGAAGAAGTTACAGGTCTGTGAGAGCCAGAAATCTTGCTTGTTTGTTGATGACCAAATACTTATTTTCCACCATAATTTGCAAATAAATTCATAAAAAATCCTACAATGTGATTTTCTAGATTTTTTCCCCCTCATTTTTTCTGCCATAGTTGTACCTGTGTACCTGTGATGAAAATTACAGGCCTCTCTCATCTTTTTAAGTGGGAGAACATGCACAATTGGTGGCTGACTAAATACTTTTTTGCCCCACTGTATGCATAGGCACTTTAAAAATACCCACATGTACATACTACCTTAAGCCTGACTAACCTGTGTCTGTATACAGCCTTGCTACTCAAATCAAATCAAATTTATTTATATAGCCCTTCGTACATCAGCTGATATCTCAAAGTGCTGTACAGAAACCCAGCCTAAAACCCCAAACAGCAAACAATGCAGGTGTAAAAGCACGGTGGCTAGGAAAAACTCCCTAGAAAGGCCAAAACCTAGGAAGAAACCTAGAGAGGAACCGGGCTATGTGGGGTGGCCAGTCCTCTTCTGGCTGTGCCGGGTAGAGATTATAACAGAACATGACCAAGATGTTCAAATGTTCATAAATGACCAGCATGGTCGAATAATAATAAGGCAGAACAGTTGAAACTGGAGCAGCAGCACAGTCAGGTGGACTGGGGACAGCAAGGAGCCATCATGTCAGGTAGTCCTGGGGCACGGTCCTAGGGCTCAGGTCCTCCGAGAGAGAGAAAGAAAGAGAGAATTAGAGAGAGCATATGTGGGGTTGCCAGTCCTCTTCTGGCTGTGCCGGGTGGAGATTATAACAGAACGTGGCCAAGATGTTCAAATGTTCATAAATGACCAGCATGGTTGAATAATACTAAGGCAGAACAGTTGAAACTGGAGCAGCAGCATGGCCAGGTGGACTGGGGACAGCAAGGAGTCATCATGTCAGGTAGTCCTGGGACATGGTCCTAGGGCCCAGGCCAGTTGAAACTGGAGCAGCAGCATGGCCAGGTGGACTGGGGACAGCAAGGTGTCATCATGTCAGGTAGTCCTGGGGCATGGTCCTAGGGCTCAGGTCCTCCGAGAGAGAGAAAGAAAGAGAGAAGGAGAGAATTAGAGAACGCACACTTAGATTCACACAGGACACCGAATAGGACAGGAGAAGTACTCCAGATATAACAAACTGACCCTAGCCCCCCGACACATAAACTACTGCAGCATAAATACTGGAGGCTGAGACAGGAGGGGTCAGGAGACACTGTGGCCCCATCCGAGGACACCCCCGGACAGGGCCAAACAGGAAGGATATAACCCCACCCACTTTGCCAAAGCACAGCCCCCACACCACTAGAGGGATATCTTCAACCACCAACTCTTATTTTCAAATGTCTTTTTACTGTTGTTTTATTTCTTTACTTACCTACACCCACACACATACCTTTTTTTTCTCCGCACTATTGGTTAGAGCCTGGAAGTAAGAATTTCACTGTAAGGTCTACCTACACCTGTTGTATTCGGCGCACGTGACAAATCAACTTTGATTTGATTTAAATGGCGTGACTACCGTGCAGAAACCCTTTTGACATCAGTTTGACATGTTTCCTTGTCTCATTGCCGAGCAACACTGTGTGTTATTCATTGGGCAGTAGGGACAGGCCAAGTGCTGTGGGGACCATTGTGTGTCATTGTAGGTCACAATGGAACTTAACACTTGACAGAGCTGGGGTTTCTTGTCAGCAGCTAAACTTGATCCTATTGTTTTGTTCCTGGTGAAGAGCTATAAAGAGAGGGATTTGACCCTGTGGCAGTTAGTCTTCATGTCACACTGACTCTAAACGCAGTGATACTGCATGTACAGTAAGAACGATGATCACATGTAGGAGATCTAAAGAGTTGTCTTGCTAGACAACTGCATACATTATTACTAAACACAGGAAGTGGGGATTTCCAAAGTAACTTTCTAAACATAATTTCACATACTATAGTGTTGGATAGCTTTATAGAACGTAATCTATTTAGAGGAACATTTTATCTATTTTCTGGTGCTGTCATCTATCCCCATAGCCAGCAGCCCTTGAGGTGAGACAGGTTGACCTGTCCGGTCATTTTCATCCAGACAGATGTCTTCCTCCATCCTTCAAGGCACCATCACGCTAGACGTTTACATGGACGCTTATGGAAACCCTACAGTGCCCTGTGTACCACAAAGGGGGCGGTCACATTACCAGAGGTGTAGCTACCTAGGTAACTTCAGAAGGATAATCCGTGGACCTGGTAAACCGGTCTTTACAGAGCCTACTGTCTTTACAAGGCAACACCTAGCAACCTCAAGCCGTGCAGTATTGTCTGTTGATTGGGTCTGCATGTGTTCCCTTAGTCCAAGTCCCCTCGGTCAGTCATTGTTCTCTTGCTGGAGTATTTCATCTCTGTCCGGTGTCTCAACTGCTCTGTAACGAGGATACAAACAAGGAAGAGGAGAATGAGAAATGGGGAATGTTCTGAAATACTGAGTGTGTAACTGTGTTACTGTACAGTATACTCTGATAGTGCTACCCAACACCTGTAGCATATTAAATACTGATTTAATAAACTGGTTTACTGATATAAGGATTTGTTAAAAACGGTCTGTTATTCTCTTTGGTTGCCTTCTCATTGTCCCAGAGGAATCAAATTCTTCAGATGTATTTACTCAGCTCCATTGATGCCTCCTCAATGTCTATAAACAAACATTCAACAGACATGCCACCCTTCCTGTTGGCGTGAACTTAGCTGAATTGTGCTGCCACCTCAGAGCCACAGAGATGGATTGGATGGATTCTCAGTTTCTCAGAACTGTCTCTAAGAACACTCCGGGCCACTGCCACACTCTGATGCACTGCTGATTCAAGGTAGACACCCAGACCACCACCCCTCCCCTTTATATTAAAATATACCAGCCGCCACTGGCGTCGGGCTGGATTTAAGATTTACAGTGGAGAAGGCATATACATTTCTACACCATGTTGAGCTGGTGTGTCTGGAATGTTTGTTGGGACTGGAGTTTTGCGAGGGGTGTGAGAAAACAACATAGTGGTGTAAACACTGAGGGTAGCCCCAGCCCCAATCTCTGTTCCAGATGTAATGCAGGTGTGGAGACTGGAGAGAGAGAGAAGACTGCTGTAACCCAATCCAGAGCTACTGGTGTCACATTGCCAGTCCATCACCTCTCTCTCTCTCTTCTCTTGCTCTCTTCCCCGTCTCTCCCTCCTCTCTGTTTGGATTTATGGAGACAGACATCCAACATTCTGATTTATTGCTTCTGATTAATACTTTCTTATCTTGACTTTACATTTATTTTGTATTTGTGGGGATTCTAAAGGCCCCATGATAACAGGAAACAAATGACAAACATGGTGTGATGTGGCCAAAAATGTTAATTATGTTCAATAAACTACTCTAGCCTT
Organism: Oncorhynchus keta; assembly: GCF_023373465.1. NCBI lineage: Eukaryota > Metazoa > Chordata > Actinopteri > Salmoniformes > Salmonidae > Oncorhynchus > Oncorhynchus keta. The sequence goes on from NC_068444.1 coordinate 45,444,362, forward strand.
GTTTTAAGGCATGTTGGGTAGTATCTCTTCTAAAAACAGGTATATTATCTATCGTTTGGCTATTCTATAGCCTATTGAAATGAGTCATTTCCATGCGCCCATTCCAATAGATTATAAATACGTTAGTTTATGTGCATGCATTTGTATTTGTACAAATGTTCTCGCACACCCCAAGAGCTTCTGGTCAGCGGGGTGGTGGCACCGGGATCCTCATCTCTCCCAAGTGGTCATTCTCTCTTTCTCCCCTTACCCATCTGTCTATCGCCTCCTTTGAATTTCATGCTGTCACAGTTACCAGCCCTTTCAAGCGTAACATCCTTATCATTTATCGCCCTCCAGGTCCCCTCGGAGAGTTCATCAATGAGCTTGATGCCTTGATAAGCTCCTTTCCTGAGGACGGCTCACCTCTCACAGTTCTGGGCGACTTTAACCTCCCCACGTCTACCTTTGACTCATTCATCTCTGCCTCCTTCTTTCCACACTCCCTCTCCTCTTTTGACCTCACCCTCTCACCTTCCCCCTACTCACAAGGCAGGCAATACGCTCAAACTCATCTTTACTAGAAGCTGTTCTTCCACTAACCTCATTGCAACTCCCTCCAAGTCTCCGACCACTACCTTGTATCCTTTTCCCTCTCGCTCTCATCCAACACTTCCCACACTGCCCCTACTCGGATGGTATCGCGCCGTCCCAACCTTCGCTCTCTCTCCCCCGCTACTCTCTCCTCTTCCATCCTATCATCTCTTCCCTCTGCTCAAACCTTCTCCAACCTATCTCCTGATTCTGCCTCCTCAACCCTCCTCTCCTCCCTTTCTGCATCCTTTGACTCTCTATGTCCCCTATCCTCCAGGCCGGCTCGGTCCTCCCCTCCCGCCTCCGTGGCTCGACGACTCATTGCGAGCTCACAGAACAGGGCTCCGGGCAGCCGAGCGGAAATGGAGGAAAACTCGCCTCCCTGCGGACCTGGCATCCTTTCACTCCCTCCTCTCTACATTTTCCTCCTCTGTCTCTGCTGCTAAAGCCACTTTCTACCACTCTAAATTCCAAGCATCTGCCTCTAACCCTAGGAAGCTCTTTGCCACCTTCTCCTCCCTCCTGAATCCTCCTCCCCCCTCCTCCCTCTCTGCAGATGACTTCGTCAACCATTTTGAAAAGAAGGTCGACGACATCCGATCCTCGTTTGCTAAGTCAAACGACACCGCTGGTTCTGCTCACACTGCCCTACCCTGTGCTCTGACCTCTTTCTCCCCTCTCTCTCCAGATGAAATCTTGCGTCTTGTGACGGCCGGCCGCCCAACAACTTGCCCGCTTGACCCTATCCCTCCTCTCTTCTCCAGACCATTTCCGGAGACCTTCTCCCTTACCTCACCTCGCTCATCAACTCATCCCTGACCGCTGGCTACGCCCCTTCCGTCTTCAAGAGAGCAAGAGTTGCACCCCTTCTGAAAAACCTACACTCGATCCCTCCGATGTCATCAACTACATACCAGTATCCCTTCTTTCTTTTCTCTCCAAAACTCTTGAACGTGCCGTCCTTGGCCAGCTCTCCCGCTATCTCTCTCAGAATGACCTTCTTGATCCAAATCAGTCAGGTTTCAAGACTAGTCATTCAACTGAGACTGCTCTTCTCTGTATCACGGAGGCGCTCCGCACTGCTAAAGCTAACTCTCTCTCCTCTGCTCTCATCCTTCTAGACCTATCGGCTGCCTTCGATACTGTGAACCATCAGATCCTCCTCTCCACCCTCTCCGAGTTGGGCATCTCCGGCGCGGCCCACGCTTGGATTGCGTCCTACCTGACAGGTCGCTCCTACCAGGTGGCGTGGCGAGAATCTGTCTCCTCACCACGCGCTCTCACCACTGGTGTCCCCAGGGCTCTGTTCTAGGCCCTCTCCTATTCTCGCTATACACCAAGTCACTTGGCTCTGTCATAACCTCACATGGTCTCTCCTATCATTGCTATGCAGACGACACACAATGAATCTTCCTTTCCCCCTTCTGATGACCAGGTGGCGAATCGCATCTCTGCATGTCTGGCAGACATATCAGTGTGGATGACGGATCACCACCTCAAGCTGAACCTCGGCAAGACGGAGCTGCTCTTCCTCCCGGGAAGGACTGCCCGTTCCATGATCTCGCCATCACGGTTGACAACTCCATTGTGTCCTCCTCCCAGAGCGCTAAGAACCTTGGCGTGATCCTGGACAACACCCTGTCGTTCTCAACTAACATCAAGGCGGTGGCCCGTTCCTGTAGGTTCATGCTCTACAATATCCGCAGAGTACGACCCTGCCTCACACAGGAAGCGGCGCAGGTCCTAATCCAGGCACTTGTCATCTCCCGTCTGGATTACTGCAACTCGCTGTTGGCTGGGCTCCCTGCCTGTGCCATTAAACCCCTACAACTCATCCAGAACGCCGCAGCCCGTCTGGTGTTCAACCTTCCCAAGTTCTCTCACGTCACCCCCGCTCCTCCGCTCTCTCCACTGGCTTCCAGTTGAAGCTTGCATCCCGCTACAAGACCATGGTGCTTGCCTCACGGAGCTGTGAGGCGAACGGCACCTCAGTACCTCCAGGCTCTGATCAGGCCCTACACCCAAACAAGGGCACTGCGTTCATCCACCTCTGGCCTGCTCGCCTCCCTACCACTGAGGAAGTACAGTTCCCGCTCAGCCCAGTCAAAACTGTTCGCTGCTCTGGCCCCCCAATGGTGGAACAAACTCCCCCACGATGCCAGGACAGCGGAGTCAATCACCACCTTCCGGAGACACCTGAAACCCCACCTCTTTAAGGAATACCTAGGATAGGATAAAGTAATCCTTCTCACCCCCTCAAAAGATTTAGATGCACTATTGTAAAGTGGCTGTTCCACTGGATGTCATAAGGTGAATGCACCAATTTGTAAGTCGCTCTGGATAAGAGCGTCTGCTAAATGACTTAAATGTAAATGTAAATGTACAAACGAGCTCTGATTGGGAAAACATATTTTGAATGGTCATCCAACTCGAATTCAAAGTCGGAAACTCGGGCATCTTTCTAGAGCTCCGCCCGCCTGCCCGACGTCAAGACCACTGACTTAGCTCGTTTTTCCGAGTTCCAATTTGTCTTAAAAGCACCATAAGATACGGTCCTTTACACAGCCAATCAATTACAAATGTAAGTCTATGGGTGGCGAGGTTGAGGTGCGTTGCAGAAGCGCTCTCCTCACTCTGCTTTCTGGCAACAATTACTCCAACGTTGAATTCAAAGCTTTGGCCCAAAACCAGACGTACTCTGGTATTTCCCACGTATAGAGGTATTCCGGGAACTCGTCAGTCACTTAGGTTTGGAGGCTAGCTATAGGTTCATTTCAGCCTCTTACACTCGATGCAGGTGTTGGTCGTTGGTCCTGCTGTTGGTAAGCGAGATCTGAATCCGTCATATTGATGTGCATAAAATTATGGTTTGGTCCAGGCCGCAGGAGTCAGTCGTTCATGAATATTCGAAGGTTGATTTCAACATGTTAAATTTTCCCTTTTGGTCAGACATCAAAATATTGACAGATTTTAATTATCTGCAAATAATCAATTTAGTGAAAGCCTACCAGGCAAATAATACATTTCTCAGAGCTGAAATGTGCATTTATGCATTTGTTTCAGTCTGGCAAAATGCTGATTCTGTTTCTTTTTGTGTTTACAAATTGTGTAATATTAGTTTATTTGCTGGTTGTTTGTTTAAGAATTGCAATTGTATTTCGTGCTGTATAAATGTAGTGTTGTTGGCCAATATATATTATGCCTACAAAATAATAAAGTATTGAATTGAGGGGGAAGCATTGCATTACTGGAACTCTACAATTAATCCTGACAATATAAGTATACAGTGCCTTGCGAAAGTATTCGGCCCCTTGAACTTTGCGACCTTTTGCCACATTTCAGGCTTCAAACATAAAGATATAAAACTGTATTTTTTTGTGAAGAATCAACAACAAGTGGGACACAATCATGAAGTGGAACGACATTTATTGGATATTTCAAACTTTTTTAACAACTCAAAAACTGAACAATTGGGCGTGCAAAATTATTCAGCCCCCTTAAGTTCATACTTTGTAGCGCCAGCTTTTGCTGCGATTACAGCTGTAAGTCGCTTGGGGTATGTCTCTATCAGTTTTGCACATCGAGAGACTGAAATTTTTTCCTATTCCTCATGTTGGTGATGTGACTACAAGGAACTTGTAGTCCACAATCATCTCCTTTGTCTTGATCACGCTGAGGGAGAGTTTGTTGTCCTTACACCACATGGTCAGGTCTCTGACCTCCTCCCTATAGGCTGTCTCATCGTTGTCGGTGATCAGGCCTACCATTGTTTTGTCATCAGCAAACTTTATGATGGTGTTGGAGTCGTGTCTGGCCGTGCAGTCATGAGCGAACAGGGAGTAGAGGAGGGGACTGAGCACGCACCCCTGATGGGCACCCGTGTTGAGGATCAGCGTGGCGGATGTGTTGTTACCTAAAGCATTTCATGGCTACAGACGTCGGTAGTCATTTAGGCAGGTTACCTTAGTGTTCTTGGGCACAGGGACTATGGTGGTCTGCTTGAAATATGTTGGTATTACAGACTCAGAAAGGGACAGGTTGAAAATGTCAGTGAAGACACTTGCCAGTTGGTCAGCGCAAGCTCGGAGTACACGTCCTGGTAATCCGGCTGGCCCAGCGGCCTTGTGAATGTTGACCTGTTTAAAGGTCTTACTCACATCGGCTGCGGAGTGCGTGATCACACAGTCATCCAGAACATCTGATGCTTTGCATCATGCATGTTTCAGTGTTACTTTCCTCGAAGCGAGCATAGAAGTGATTTAGCTCGTCTGGTAGGCTCGTGTCACTGGGCAGCTCTCGGCTGTGCTTCCCTTTGTAGTCTGTAATGGTTTGCGAGCCTTGCCAGATCTGACAAGCGTCGGAGCCGGTGTAGTACAATTCAATCTTAGTCTTGTATTGATGCTTTGCCGGTTTGATGGTTCGTTGGAGGGCATAGCAGGATTTCTTATACGCTTCTGGGAGTCCCACTCCTTGAAAGCGGCTGCTCTACCATTTTAGCTCAGTGCGGATGTTTCCTGTAATCCATGGCTTCTGATTCGGGTATGTACGTACAATCACTGTGGTGACAACATCCTCAATGCACTTATTGATAAAGACAGTAATTGATGTGGTCTACTCCTCAATGCCATTGGAAGAATCCTGAACATATTCTGTTTTGCTAGCAAAACAGTCCTGTAGTGTAACATCTGCTTCATCTGACCACTTTTTATTGATCTAGTCACTGGTGTTCCTGCTTTAAATGTTGCTTGGAATCAGGAGGATAGAGTTATGGTTAGGTTTTCCAAATGGAGGGCTACATCCTGTGAAAGTGCAGAGAGCCACATCAAATAACAGAAATACTCATCATAAACATTGATAAAAGATACAAGTGTTAAACCTACGAATACAGATAAACTAAACTTCTCCTTAACCTGTTAGGCCGCCCCCATCCCGGATCCGGGATTGTGACTACAGCCTCAAGCTCATTACCATAACGCAACATTAGCGATTTCTGAAAATTGCAAAATAAATGAAATAAATATGCCTGTCCTCAAGCTTATCCTTTTCTTAACAATCCTGTCGTCTCAGATTTTCAAAATATGCTTTAGAACCAGAGAAAATCAATAATTTGTGTAAGAGTGGTGATAGCTAGCGTAGCATTTAGCGTTAGCATTTAGCACGCATCATTCACAAAAACCAGCAAAGGGATCAAATAAAATAATTTACCTTTGAAGAACTTCAGATGTTTCAATGAGGAGACTCTCAGTTACATAGCAGATGTCCAGTTTTTCCTGAAAGATGCTTGTGTAGGACACAACGTTCCGCTTTGTTACTATGCATTTGGCTACCGAAACTAACCGAAAATTCAGTCACCTAAACGTCGAACTTTTTTCCGAATTAACTCCATAATATCGACTGAAACATGGAAAACGTTGTTTGAATCAATCCTCAAGGTGTTTGGTCATATATCTCTTCATTGAAATGCCAGTCCTAGACACGTGCATTCTTCTCTGATTCGGATGGAAAAATACTGGGACCTGACTTTTGCGCACCAATTTCCACGCAGACACCATGCGGGACACTTGGTAATTGTAGGCTCTTATGGCCAATCTTCCAATGATATGCCTACAAATACGTCACAATGCTGCAGACACCTGGGGAAAACGATAGGAAGTGTCCGTTGATTCCTGTGCCATTCACAGCCATATAAGGAGATCATGGAAAACGTGCCTTCAAAAATCCTGTTGATTTCCTGGTCACTCAAACATCTTGGTTTTGCCTGTAGATATTGTTCTATGGCACTCACAGTGAAAATCTTTGCAGTTCTGGAAACGTCAGAGTGTCTTCTTTCCAAAACTATCAATTCCAAGCATAGTCGAGCATCTTTTCGTGACAAAATATCGCGCTAAAACGGGCACGTCTTTTTTATCCAAAATGAAATACTGCCCCTAGAGTTCTAACAGGTTAATGCAACCGCTGTGTCAGATTTCAAAAAGGCTTTACGGCGAAAGCACACTTTGCGATTATGTTAGGTCAGCGACTAGACACAGAAACCCATACAGCCATTTTCCAACCAAGGAGAGTGTCACAAAAGTCAGAAATAGCATTAAAATGAATCACTTACCTTTGATGATCTTCATCTGGTGGCACTCCCAGGTCTCCATGTTAGACAATAAATGTTTGTTTTGTTCGATAAAGTTCATCTTTATGTCCAAATACCTCTGTTTTGTTGGTGCGTTTAGTTCAGAAATCCCAAGGCACAATGCGCACTCTCAAAACCAAGACGAAATGTAAAAAATGTACAATAAAAGATAGCAGAAACATGTTAAACAATGTTTAAAATCAATCCTCAGGTTGTTTTTGTCATAAATAATAAATAATATTTCAACCAGACAAAAGCTTTGACAATGGAAAAGGTAAACAAGAAATGTTTGGTTCATTGCTTGGGCTTGGTTCATGTCTGGAAATTTCCACTGTCCTCTCATTGAAAGCGGTATCTCCCTCATTTTTCAGAGTAAATGCCTGAAACAATGCCTAAAGACTTGTCACATGTTGAGGAAGCCATAGAGATAGTGAACTGGGTTCTAAGTCTTTGTATGGTGGATAGGCTTCTAATGGAAAAACAGCCTTTCAAAATAATAGTACTTCCTGGTTGGGTTTTCCTCAGGTTTTCGCCTGCCATATCAGTTATGTTATACTCACAGACATTATCTTAACAGTTTTGGAGACTTTAGAGTGTTTTCTATCCAAATCTACTAATTATATGCATATCCTAGCTTATGGGCCTGAGTGGCAGGCAGTTTAATTTGGACACTATTTTCATCCAAAATTCCGAATGCTGCCCCCTACCTTAGTGAAGTTAAGAGCCGATTAGACATCTGTCAGGTAGCAGTATATAATAGCTGTTGTGTGTATGAAAATGTTTTGTAGCCTGTGTTTTTACCTGTTTCAACAGAGGTAAATTTGATGATGTATAATTTTCTATAGCTAGCCAAAAGTTGGCTAACTTTAGATAACTTTGGCTATTATTTTTGTCTAAATCGCACTTGACCAGAATCAAACAATGAAACAAGTGGCCAAATGATTTGTGACAGATATTCGGATGTTTTTTCAGGGCAATGTAAGTTTTTATTAGTCAGTATAGCAATATAACATTATTGATCTGTCAGTTTCCCTAGCTAATTCCCTACTTTTCACATGGTATAAACAGCTCTACAGGCTTCTCTGTCATGGTGCACAGTCAGAACTCAACATAATACTCATCATGTCTTAGCAGGATGAGCTGGTGACAGGTGTCCCTGCAGTGTCAAACAGCCAGGGAAGACCAGCCTATGGAGGTCAGGTGAATTTTTGCAGTATATTATAACACACGATGAATGGATACAGAGTTCCATATTGAGTTGATGGGTAGGCTACAGTCTGGGATCTGGGAATGAAGGTCATTTCAATTGTTGAACAATTTATTATATTCTTGGATAATGTTATGTATAAATGTCCACCAAGGTAATTCTTCATCATGCCTCATCTGGACAGGATCAGATGGTGACAGGGGTCTCATCGGGGTCAGGTAGCCAGGGATGACCAGTCTGTGATGGCGCAGAGGGGAACTTTTGCAGATACAACACTTTATTATCTCTGTGCAGCAAACACTGGACACGCAAGAAGCTTCAAAGATTGAAAGTATTTTAAGGCAGTCTGACAAACCTCTAAAGTTGATTTTCAAACTGTATTAGGGGTTTAGAGGCTTTTCAAAGACACAAAACATGTAAAACAAAAATGTGAGGAAGACTTGGGAGATGCTATTGATGATGATGAATGGATACAGATATGTTAGAATACCCAGTCATGTTCATATCATCTCAGACATCAATTACTGCAGTTTAAGACCATCAATAGAATGTACTATGTGCCAGTGAAACTGAATATCATGCACTCAGACATGGAATTCCTCTGCTGGAGGTGTAAAACACAAAAGGTAATATATTTGTTATGGTATTGTGAAGGATGGCTGAATTCTGGCAGAGAATGTTATTTTATTTTTGCTTCCTTGAAAATGTTGATACTGGAGATATGTTATCAGAAGAAACTGTGTAACGCAGCATTTATAGCGGCTAAGAAATGAATTGCCATTCATTGGAAGGTTGGTTATCATCCCACAATGGATGGCAGAAATGTCAAGTTTTGTATCACTAGATTTGATTTATTACCAGATTAAAGGTATACTGTGCAACTTTCATAAGGTCTGGATGCCTTATATGGAATACTGTACGACAAAATGAGTCTGCATTGAAAACATGCCCACATCAGAGGAGATACCTATTAAGACAATCCCTGGGGGTCTGCCGCACTGTTGGTTGTCACTCTGGTCTTGGCCTAACATACCTGAAATCAATAATGAATGTTTCACTATGATCCTAAAGCTTAGGGGGGGGTGTTGGGTTGGGGTGCTGTAGGGCCGTGTCCCACTAGGGGTAGGACGGGATAATCCAGCTATATTGTGGATAAGTAAACAGAGCTCTACAGTACTATTAGGCCTATGTTAATTATATGGAGGATGTACTGTTTCTGTGTTGTTGTGTAGGTGTATGTGTATGTGTATGTGTATGTGTGTTTTTATTAAACTTTTGTTTTCCAAACCTTTCCCCTGAGACAGAAAAAAAAGATGGAAAAGAAGTTGCTGGGCTGGCTGAAATTTGATATAGAAATTTGATATATAAGATATCTTAATAAAGACAACCAAGTTAAATCTTTGCACTTTATTTGTAAGAGTTGTTCATTTGATAGGATGTTGGTTAAAGGTGCAACACACCATTGATCATTTAATTAACATTGAACTAGATCAGTCTTTTGAATCATTTTAACGTATTTAATAATGATCTCTTACCGAACTTGATGACTGTGGGTGTCATGACTGTGGAGGTCACGAAGTCGATCCCACTCCTTGTTCGGGCGACGTTCGGCGGTCGACGTTACCGGTCTTCTAGCCATCGCCGCTCCACCTTTCATTTTCCATTTGTTTTGTCTTGTTTTCCGGCACACCTGGTTCACATTCCCTCATCAGACCTAATGTATATTACCCTCTGTTTCCTCCATGTCTGTGTGTGGAATTGTTCTTTGTGTAGGGTGTTACGCTACAGGCTGGCTTGCGCTAGGTTTGTTACAAACCTAGGTTTGTTTGTTTTGTTATATCCGGTTCATGTTACCGTGGTTGTGCTTTGTGCTGCCTCGCCTGTGCCTTTGGGCCAGGGTGTATATTAAAGTTCTCCTGTTATCACCCATCTCTGCTCTCCTGCGTCTGACTTCCCGACAACTCACCCCGTTACAGTGGGAATTCTTGCTTACTTTTTGTTGTTCTAAATAGAGACGGCTAGAAGGGCCATGGGTCTTATTAGATTGTGTAGAAAGGCAGGATATTCGCTTTAGGTGCCCCAAAAAATGGGAGTACCCCCAGACCCCCCCTGCCAAGTTATGTCCCCCACACTTCTAAAAACCAAAGTTGCACCCCTGACACAATGTAGAGGCTACTGTGTATACTTTACAGTAGGAATACTTTTCATTAGCTGATCAATATAAAACCATATATAAAAACATAATGCATAAAGAAAATATTGTTTCCCATCAGCTTGGACCACATTTTATGAGCCAAATAATAGTCATTTCAATTCATGTATCCAATTATCAATACTGCAGATTTTTATAACATCATATGAGTATGTTGAGTGTTTCTTATAATTGGCTTAGGACTTTGAATAGTTAATAGAGGAATAAACATGCACACCAGATGTATTTATTGTTCACAGAATAGCTCCAGTCCTCAATCAGCCTCAGAGGAAGGACCCATCAGAAACATCATGGCTGCACAGTCTGAAGCGATGGGCTAAGCAGGCAGATATGAGTGTTATGCTCAATCAAATGGTGCCTGAAGGAGATATTAAGAGTTCATCCTCTGTGGCATAAACTCTTGTTCGGTTTTGTTTTCACTCTTAGGGCGAGAACATGAAAGGAAAACAGCAAATCCGGTTGAGTGGTATGTGCACTGTACAGCATATGTAAAATAGTCCCGTTTCAAAATAGAAGTTCTGATATCCCTGCCTCAAGTAAAACTACAAAAACACGATATTGACTGTTAAAATGAAGTGGATATTTACCATAGACGATCTACAATTGTAAATGTATTTTGGGTGTAATTTAACCATTGAAGGGAGAGAACAGCCTACAAAAGTTAGCATTTCAACTTCATGTTCAAAACTGATACACATGATGTGCACAATCTACATAATTTTCTATGTTGTCGTTGTGATCTGATCCCAGGCATTCATGATGTTCTCTCAGGGGCAGTGGTGTGACAGTCAGTCTAACACCAGGCCTCACTATTCTAACAGAACCCCGCTTGTAAAAAATGACGTGCCAAGGAAGATCACAGCCACAGCAGTTAAATGAGAATGTGCATTTGATTTGTACATGGGGAATGTTGTCATTCTGTATCAGTGCAGTGTGATGAACAAAACCAAAACGGACTGACAGACACACACTACACAAACACATGCCCATGCACACCTTGTGGACAAGGGAGACGCCAGTGAGTCTGGGCCTTGCTCAGGAGTATTGTTATTAACATTTTCCCTTGCGTGTATTAAGGCAGCCACAGCGAGGACTCATCCCAGTGCTATGACTGCAGGGCTCGCCTTTGTTCTTCTCCTGTAATGCAGACATAATTACAAGCCTTAAAGAGCGTCTACCTTTCCTTTTCTCTCACTCGCACGTCTGCCTCACACCCTGGCCCTCACCCTGTACGGTTATGACAGACATTCAGATCGGAGCTCAGCCCTATGGATTGAGCAACTTAGTGCCTTGAAAGCGGCGAGGTACATGCCCACAGGCTTCAGTCCCAAAGCCTTTATTTTCTCTTTCTGTTCATTTGACCTATTGATCCATTCGTGCGTCAAGCTGTCAGTTCCACGTGTAGGATTTCCATACTGGTTGTTTTGCTGTGATGAATTAAGAGTCGAGGAGTATCACATGCTAATCTGTCCGACGTGTACTGATCCCACGGTCTACCATAGTCGAGGTTCCTTTTTATGACTAGCTGTTGTTTTCGTCACAACAAAAATAATGCACTATTTTCCGTAACTGGTTGAACAGATACTGCAGGTAACAGTACAGCAGTTTGCCATATTATTGCTCCATTTGACATCACGCTACAGGTCACTTCACCAAGCTTCCCAAAACGAAAGCCTATGCAGCTGAGGTATTGTATGGAGCTATAGCAGTGCTCGATTACAAAGCCTGCATGCAATTCAGCTTGGCGGTCGTTTTTCTGACTAATTTCTCTGACAATAATTGGTGGCTTCGTTCAGGCTGGTTTGCTGTGTCGGGGGTTACAGGGAGGGACACAGTTGTTCCAGCCCTAACCCAGTGGTTGAGTACTCTCAGTATGCATATACACTCAAAAAACTGCTAGTTAAAAGCAACCCAATTTGGGTTATTTGGTAACTCAGCGCTCTGTAAATATTGGACAAAACACACGTTCGGTCATTTTGACCCAGCCAGTTGCGTGAATAATTTGGGTAATTTAACCCTTAGTTACGTCATTTTTACTCTCGTGCTGGGTTGACCTCGCAGCTGGGAGATTTTTAATGTAATCCTTTGGTTATTTTCAGGAGGTGTGGTGTATTAGGGCTGTGGCTTTCAGCTAGATCTTATTGGCCACCAATAAGGGTAAATGTTATTCATGTTCATCGTGTTAAGTCTACAGGATTTTTTCTGCAAGGAAAATTCTTGGGTGGGCCAGGGTAGCCTAGTGGTTAGAGCGTTGGACTAGTAACCGGAAGATTGCAAGTTCAAACCCCCAAGCTGACAAGGTACAAATCTGTTGTTCTGCCCCTGAACAGGCAGTTAACCCACTGTTCCTAGGCTGTCATTGAAAATAAGAACTTGTTCTTAACTAACTTGCCTGGTTAAAAAAAATTCAAACAGTACCAATACAGAAAAGTTTTTCCATCCTGCAAATTTTATATATTAAATGTAAATTGTCACGTGTCGAATCGAAATATTACTAAATAAACTAGAATAAAAAATGTAATAAAAGTAACACAATAGTCCGGTTTGATTAATTGTTCAGCAGTCTTAAGACTTGGGGGTAGAAGCTGTTACGGAGCCTTTTGGACCTAGACTTGGCGCTCCAGTACCGCTTGCCGTGCGGTTGCAGAGAGAACAGTCTGTTGGAAAAGCATTCCAGGTGAAACTGGTTGAGAGAATGCCAACAGTGTGCAAAGCTGTCATCAAGGCAAAGGGTGGTTACTTTGAAGAATCTAAAATATGAAATAGATTTTGATTTGTTTAACGCTTTTTTGGTTACTACATGATTCCACATGTGTTATTTCATAGTTTTGGTGTCTTTACTATTATTCTACAATGTAGAAAATAGTAAAAATGAAGAAAAACCCTTGATTGAGTAGAGGTCCAAACCTTTGACTTGCACTGTATATACAGTAGGTATGTAATGGTAAAAGTAACCTTACTACAATGGGCTTAATCGGGATCACACAGAGTGTTCCTTGGTAGCCTTAAAACAAATCTACTTTGAAACAAAAGTATACAACTCACCCACATGGTTATGGGCTTAAGTAATGAAGAAACCTGTACCATGTCAGATATAGAGTTGAATTGTATTCATTTTTTAGTTTGCATCCCAATATTACACATTATATACTGTACATCACAGAAGATGGAAATTTGTTTGACATAGAAACAGTATTTTCAACCGGTTTTTTAAATCATGTTTATGAATTATGAAAGTATGAAAAATATTTCACATTCCACCCATGAGGCCACCAGAGGATGATTTGGTCATTTGCCTGCAGGAAAGGTCTACATGACTAAAACCAGATAGAAAGCATGTTGAAAGATAATGGACCTTTATCTTTTTTTAATTAGATAACCTTTTGAGAACTAAATCACAAAAGCCAGACAGTCAGGGAGAATCAAAAATGATGCATTCAGGAGTAACTCCATTGATTTTCTTATCATGTTTGAGCATAATAACACAGCATAAGCCATGGCAAAATGTGTAGAATGGCAGGGAATCAGCTTTAAAGAATAACTTTGCATATTTTTCATCGAACACCAGATGTTTTAGCCTTAGTTATAGTAAAACACATCAATTCTGGTCTTCATTTTGACAGTCCGTTACAAAAGGGATATTTTGGTCTTTTAGTAGTAAAGCTAGCTGTTTTTACCCATAGTGGTTCAACTCTACCATTGAAATCATTATATGGAGTCCTCTACGTCATCTCAAGGGAAGGGCTCGGTACGAAATATGCAGCTTCAAAATGTGCTGTATGCTATCACTTCAAAAGTTATTATAAAAGCCTCATTTGACAATGGTCTCGCTAAGTGGAATGGTGCCAATATATTTTGCATGATGCTTCCTTGACTAGACTACTGATATTACACAAATTTCAAAGGGCAGTAATTGTGATTTCAAGAGAACTGGGAACTCTGAAAATAATTACGTCACGTGATCTCCAAGTCGGAAAGTCAGAGCACTACAAAGATGCCAAAGTTTCCGACTTGGAATTCAAAGTTGCGTGACCGTTAAAAATAATTTTTCCCATTCAGAGCTATTTTTTTTCCGAGTTCCCAGTTGTCTTGAACGCACTGAAGTTGGAAATCTGAGATTTCCGATTTCCCAGTTGTTTTGAAGGCGGCATCAGGCACATTTCTGCTTATGCCCAAATTCAACTTTTTACTTACCGTTTTCACAAAGAAGAAAAAAACATGAAGGCTATGAAGACTATACAATTATATTCGTAGATACATCCATCGTAACAAGATACATATGACACTGGTGGTCATGTCAAATCGTTGTATTGTCTCCCTACCCGCTATGACTGATTGGTGTTGCAGTCCTCTATAATAGTTGGTTCATAGTTCGATGTTCGAGAATTCTAATCACAAATGGTGGAGTTATCTTTTTTCCCAAATCCTTTATTTACAACATTCATCCCATTCCCACACACTTTTAATTCTGAAAAGTGAAAGCATACCTGGGAGAGGGGTCGCCCTGGTGGTAGTTGTAGGTTTTTATACAGCACCCAAAACCTATATCAATTGGAAAAATAACTACTGCATAAATATTGCCATGCGGGTTGGATTGAATTGAGCTCCTAATCTTCATTTTCAAGGTAATGATTGCACTTTGATTCCCAACAAAATACTGTGAGTCCACATTTCAAAGATATGTTTTGCATCCAAAAGAGGATTCAAACTAACGCAAGAACTCAGTGCCATGACATGATGAGCTAACAGAGCCGTATTTGTGAGCGATGCACATAAGATTATTATCAGTGTGTGCCAGTGGAATCATGTTATGCATTTTTTTAAGTGGTTGGGCAAAGACTGAGATGGGGGTTGAGATTTACACTTTAAAACCGCAAAATTCTCTCGGCCCAATGGCAAAATGTGTGGAATTGCAGCAAATTCGTTTTTAAAAGGCAACATTTTCTCTTAGCTCTATGGCAAAATGTGCAGGAAATTAGATTTAAAGCAGCAAATGTTGCTATCCCCCGGCAAGATTGGGGCTCTAAAATGTTTTTGCCAAGGTCCCAGAGCGGATTCAGCTGCAATGACAGACCGACCACGCCCATTGCCATACTCAACACCTAAAAACCTGGTTTATATACTACAAATTCAAAATGTCCTTCATTTTATTTGTTTGACACATTATTCTATAACAGTGATGAGCAACTTTGATGGGGGTAGGGGCCACAAAAAAACTTAGGTCATAATGAGGGGCCGCAGTTACCTGCGGGCCTGTGTACCGACATCCATGTTTTACAGCTAATTTCCTGCATTTCCACACATTTTGCCATAGAGTGGAGAGATGTTTGCAGTTTTAAATACGGTATCTGAATGAGACTGACTAACCAAATGAAATGGGGATCCCCCCGGCTGGTAATTCGACCATGATAACACGTTTTAGACAGCTGGCCAGTAAACACATTTTGCAATCAGAAAATTGGGTGCTTACATGGGCTAAGTGACTGACAAAACAAGAGAAATGCATGAGAAATGCTGATGCACAACCGCATTTTGAAATTGCACCTTATGGGGGCTAAAAAGAACTATCTGAAGAAAAAAAAATATATGTAACATTAGGTAAAACATGACCAAATGAGTGGGTTGTATACCAGCTTGATGCTACATTTTACATACAACATCAGTTTACATTTTTCAGTTCAGGTACAAGACGAATGTGCAGTTTTGGTTTTGCTATAAACTTAAATAGATTACAGTTCTCATCAGCACAGGTTTTTCTGGAATATTTCTGAAACACGTTGAAATTTGACAAAATAGGCAGGTTAAACTGTTTCCAAAAGCATCCTTATATTTGCTTTTACAGAACCTTCAGAAAGTATTCACACCCCTTGACTTTTTCCACATTTTGTTGTATTACAGCCTGAATTTAAAGTGGATGAATTTAGATTTACATATTTAAAATGAAAAACTGAAATGTCTTGAGTCAATAAGTATTCGACCCCTTAGTCATGGCAAACCTAAATATATTCAAGAGTAAACGTGCTTAACAAGTCACACTAAGTTGCATGGATTCACTCTGTGTGCAATAATAGTGTTTAACATGATTTTTGAATGACTACATCATCTCTGTATCCCACACATACAATTATTTGTAAGGTCCATCAGTCGAGCAGTGCATTTCAAACAGATTCAACTACAAAGACCAGGGAAGTTTTACAATACCTCACAAAGAAAGGCACCTACTGGTAGACGGGTTTGAGCATGGTGAAGTTATTAATTACACTTTGGACGCTGTATCAATACACCCAGTCACTACAACGATACAGGCGTCCTTCCTAACTCAGTTGCCGGAGAGGAAGGAAACCACTTAGGGATTTTACCAATGGCGACAGAGTTTAATGGCTGTGATAGGAGAAAACTGAGGATGGATCAACAACATTGTAGTTACTCCACAATACTAACCTAATTAACAGAGTGAAAAGAAGGAAGCCTGTACAGAATAAAACATGTTCCAAACAATGCGCCCCGTTTGCAACAAGCCACTAAAGTAATACTGCAAAAAAACGTGCGGCAAAGCAATTAACTTTTAGTCATGAATACAAAACTGTTAGGTTTGGGGCAAAACCAATACAACACATTACTGAGTAACATTCTCCATATTTTCAAGGATAATGCTGGTGTCATCATGTTATGGGTATGCTTGTAATCGTTAAGGACTGGGGGATTTTTTCAGGATAATAAGAAATGGAATAGAGATAAGCACAGGCAAAATCTTAGATAAAAACCTGGCTCAGTCTGCTTTCCAACAGACACTGGGAGATCAATTCACTTTTTTTTTTTACCAACTGTTCGTGAGTGGCCGAGTTACAGTTTTGACTTAAATCTACTTGAAAATCTATGGCAAGACCTGAAAATGGTTGTCTAGCAATGATCAGCAACCAATTTGACAGAGCTTGAAGGTATTTGAATATAATACTGGGCAAATGTTGAACCATCCAGGTGTGCAAAACTCTTAGATACTTACCCAGAAAGACTCACAGCTGGAATTATTGCCAAAGGTGCTTCTACAAAGTTTTGACTCAGGCGTGTAAATTAGATATGTATATGCATTTAATTTTCAATTAATTAGCAAAAATGTTCAATTTCTGTTCACTTTTTCATTATGGCAGATTGTTTGTTGATGGGTCCATTTTATATTCAGGCTGTAACACAACAAAATAAGTCAAGGCGGTATGAATACTTTCTGAAATTACTGTACATACACTAAACTGCCAAAAGTATGTGGAAACCTGCTCGTCAAAAATCTAATTCAAAGATCATGGGCATTAATATGGAGGTGGTCCCCCATATGCTACTTTAACAGTCTCCACTCTCCTGGCAAGGCTTTCCACTAGATGTCGGAACATTACTGAACATTAGTGAGGTCGAGGACTGATGATGGGCGATTAGGCCTTGCTCGCAGTCGCCGTTCCAATTCATCCCAAAAGTGTTCGATGGAGTTGAGGTCAGGGCTATGTGCAGGCCAGTCAAGGTCTTCCACATCGATCTCAACAAACCGTTTCTGTATGGACTTCGCTTTGTGCACGGGGGCATTATCATACTGAAACAGGAAAGGGCCTTCCCCAAACTGTTGCCACAAAGCTGGAAGCAGAGTATCATCTAGAATGTATTTACACAACCAGTTGATAGTTTGGACACACCTACTCATTCCAGGGTTTTCGTTTTGCACACTCTTGGCATTCTCTCAATGCAATGCTGCTGGAGGAATGCTTTTCCAACAGTCTTGAAGGAGTTACCACATGCTGAGCACTTGTTGGCTGCTTTTCCTTCACTCTGTGGTCCAACTCATCCCAAACAATCTCAATTGGTTTGAGGTTGGGTGATTGTGGCGGCTGTCATCTGATGCAGCACCATCACTCTCCTTCTTGGTCAAATAGCCCTGGAGGTGTGTTTTGGGTCATTGTCTTGTTGCAAAACAAATAATTGTCTCACTAAGCGTAAACCAGATGGGATTACATATCGCTGCAGAATGCTGTAGTAGCCATGTTGGTTAAGTGTGCCTTGAATTCTAAATAAATCACTGACATTGTCAACAGCAAAGCACCTTCACACCTCCTCCTCCATGCTTCACGGTGGGAACCACACATGCTGAGATCATCCGTTCACCAACTCTGCGTCTCAAAGACCGAAAATCTCAAATTTGGACTCATCAGACCAAAGGACAGATTTCCACTGGTCTAATGTCCATTGCTCATTTTTCTTGGCCTAAGCAAGTCTCTTCTTCTTATTGGTGTCCTTTTGTAGTGGTATCTTTGCAGCAATTCGACCATGAAGGCCTAATTCACGCAGTCTCCTCTGAACAGTTGATTTTGAGATGTGTCTGTCACTACTCTGGACAGTTCTGACCTAGAACATGTGGATAACTACAAATACCTAGGTGTCTGGTTAGACTGTAAACTCTCCTTCCAGACTCACATTAAGCACCTCCAATCCAACATTAAATCTAGAATCTGCTTCCTATTTCGCAACAAAGCCTCCTTCACTCATGCTGCCAAAAATACCCTCGTAAAACTGACTATCCTACCGATCCTTGACTTCGGCAATGTCATTTACAAAATAGCCCCCAAAACTCTACTTAGCAAAATGTATGTAGTCTATCACAATGCCATCCGTTTTGTCACCAAAGCCCCATATACTACCCAGCACTGCAACCTGTATGCTCTCGTTGGCTGGTCCTCACTACATATCCGTCGCCAAACCCACTGGCTCCAGGTCATCTAAAAGTCTATGCTAGGTAAAGCCCCGCCTTATCTCAGCTCACTAGTCACAATAGCAACGCCCACCTGTAGCACGCGCTCCAGCAGGTATATTGCATTGGTCATCCCCAAAGCCAACTCCTCCTTTGGCTGCCTTTCCTTCCAGTTCTCTGCTGCCAATGACTGGAACGAATTGCAAAAAACTCTGAAGCTGGAGTCTAAAATCTCCCTCTCTAACATTAAGCATCAGCTGTCAAAGCAGCTTACTGATCACTGTACCTGTGCACAATCTGTAAATATGACACACCCGACTACCTCATCCTCATATTACTACTTACCCTCTTGCTCTTTTGCACCCCAGTATCTCTACTTGCACATCATCATCTGCACATCTATCTCTCCAGTATTAAGGCTAAATTGTAACTATTTCGCCTCTATGGCCTATTTATTGCCTTCCTCCCTACTCTTCTACATTTGCACACACTGTACATAGATTTTTCTATTTTTCTTTTCTATTGTGTTATTGACTATACATTTGATTATGTGTAACTCTGTGTTGTTGTTTTTGTCACACTGATTTGCTTTATCTTGGCCAGGTCGCAGTTGTAAATGAGAACTTGTTCTCAACTGGCCTACCTGTTTTTTTTTTACCCCTTTTTCTTCCCTTGTCTCATCGCTGCAAATCCCACACAGACTAAGGTCGAGAGCCATGCATCCAAAACACAACCCAACCAAGCCACACTGCTTCTTGACACAATGCACATCCAACCCAGGAGCTAGCCACACCAATGTGTTGGGGGAAACACCGTACACCAAGCGACCTGGCCAGCATGCACTGCACCCAGCCTACCACAGGAGTTGCTAGTGCGCAATGAGACAAGGATATCCCTGCTGGCCTAACCCTCCCTTACCCAGAAGATGCTGGGCCAATTGTGCATCGCCCCATGAGCCTCCCGGTCGCAGCCGGCAGCGGCAGAGCCTGGGCTCGTACCCAGAATCTCTGGTGGCACAGCTAGCACTGCAATACAGTGCCTTAGACCACTGCACCACCCGGGAGGGCTATTTGTGCTGTTTTTGCCATAATATGGACTTGGTGTTTTACCAAATAGAGCTATCTTCTGTATATGACCCCTCCCTTGTCACAACACAACTGTTTTGCTCATTAAGAAGGAAGGAAATTCCACAAATTAACTTTAACAAGGCATACCTGTTAATTGAATTTCCTTCCAGGTTGAGAGAATGCCAAGAGTATGCAAAGCTGTCAAGGCAAAGGGTGACTACTTTGAAGAATCTCAAATATATATATATTTTTTTAAATTGTTACTACATGATTCTATATGTGTTATTTCGTAGTTTTGATGGCTTCACTATTATTATACAATGTAGTAAATAGTTTAAATGAGTAGGTGTGTCCAAACTTTGGACTGGTACTGTATAGTGTATGTGAATTTGCTCAGTGTTTGAGTTCAGAGTGTCAGAGGCTGAGATGTTGAGACAAGTTTGCTCTGAGCCTGTGGTCAGGAATTGTATACTTTCTTGAACATGTCCCATCAAATGTGTTTTGCTGACTGTCCACTGATTAGGTCTATGCAACAAGCCATTTGTCCCTGTCATGTTTTAGATAATATGAGTGGGTTTGAATGTTTCTGTTTTTGTTATAGTTTAATTAACGATCTAAGAATAAAAAATATATATTCAGACATACTCATTTTTATTCCCTATCTTATGAAAATGATCCCATTGCATTTTTTTACATTGTGAAAATAACCAAAAAGCACATCTCCAACAATGGGTTGAAGTTTAGGCTCAATAAAGGTTGGGTGAATCTTGGAACTTTATAAAAGGCCACAACTTATCCTTGAGACGTAGCCCCTTGTTAAAGCAGGCTCTGCAGCAGTTACCGGTTAGCAACGAGTGAACCTTTACCTTTGCCCGAACCTTTACCGCTACCTTGTAGTCTGCATAGCTCTACTGACTCAAACTGTTATGTGTAGGTCAATATCTAATGATAGAATTAGTACACGCATGTAAACATCATTGTCACGTTCTGCTCCTTTAGTTCCTTTTTTTTCTTCACACTTGCTGCGAGAGATGACAGAGGGATGTTCTGGGCTATTTTATTGTTCGTGATACCATCACGTGGACCCCATAATTAATAGAATGACAAAAATATAAGTACATCTATAGAAAACCGTAAGTGGTTGTGCGCCATTCAAAAACTAGGCCTTACATATGCGATTAAGTGTCACCTTGATGTGAAAGAAAGGCTTTGCTGGTACTTAAATTGCTTTCACTTTAACTGGCGCCACGATGAGAATTACAGACACTGACATTAAAACAGCTGTCAAACTGCTGAGATTAAGAAACGATTTTGCCTAGGGGGGGGGCAATTAAATCACCAGGATCAGATATTTATATCGTTCATTCGATTGAGTTAGAATTGGCCGTTCTGATGGGAATTTGATCCTTCCTAATAAACCAAGTAGGCCCATAGGGTAGACCTATTTGGATAAGATTTCCGTTAGTGAATATTAGTTAGAACGTTTATTATTGAGGGTTAATTATGACCTAGTATTGAGTTATAATAGTGTAAAATACTGGATGGTTGAAAACGCATGTGCCTATCTAGATTATTGTGTTAGTTAAACTAAGATCAATAATGCACCTGCCATGTTTTCCATGTCTATATGTTTTTTAAATAGACCATGGCTGAGGTTTATCATTTGACTGTCAAAGTGTTTCATTCAATGAAGTCTATACAATGAATATGCCAATATTTGGTCAATTTCCATTGTAGGCATGTGTTGTCAACATAAACAAATAGCTTATCTATCTGCATCTACTCAAATGAGAGTGAAATGGAAATAGCCTTAGGCCTAATACTACACGTGTTTGGTATCTGATCCTTAGCGGGGCTAGAAGTCTATTGGCACCAAGTGACCGCTCAAACCCCAAATCACTGCTTGTCTATTATGAATGTTTCTAAAAAATGTTGTGCTGTTTTGGTAACACAATCTAAATCAATCTTACAAAGGATGGCAAATTTCGCAAACTTTTAGACCACCTAATTGATTTGCTTACATTTTTATTTTAAACAACGTTTTAATAAAAATATGCGATTAATCTATGTTATTTGCACTTCGAGTTAATGGAAGGAAACTTTTACTGCAAAAAATAGTTATAAATAACATTAGGCTATATTTAAATTACTGGACTTTCTGTTTCAAAATAAGTGATTTATTATGTTACGTAAATCGAGCAGCGCACTGTGCGCAAATGATTGTTTATCAAATCGTTTGAGTAACATTACATTAGTGGCTGAAGGAGTGCATTCACGAAACATATGTTAATGAACTTAATGAGTCTTTCCTGCAGGCTCGAGTGACATCGTAGGTATTCGAGACCAATCAGAGCGCACGCTGATGGAAGGCAGTGGGGTTTGAGGCACACCGGGTCTACATGAGTGTCTGGAGGATATTGTGAGGTTTACGAATGATGTAAAGAAGGGTTGACTTTTATGTGGTTCTTTTTTTTCGTTTCACAGATCCCTGGATGTACATTTTCTTCGTTTGGAATACATTTTTTATACAGGCAATGTTATTGACTTGATGGTGGATCCAGTTCAACTTTTCCTCGTTCTCCGACATTTCTCAATGCATCACCTTTTAGACCGACGGTTTTATGGACTTCTGTATTAGCTAATGATGTCTATAGGTTTCATGCCTGATAGTTTGAATTCTTCAGATCCCTCCAAATCGACCTTTTTCGAGTTTGGGCACGGGCACCCTGCGCACCAGCAGCATTCCCAAGGACACTCTCACATCTACCCCGTTAGTGGTTTACAATCTGCCGGACACTCTCAACACGGTAGTCCCTTCTCCCACGGCGCGTCCTCCTATGGCCGCTACGCCTACCCCAGAGCGGTGAACACTCATCACCCGAGTGCCTACATGCCCTACCAGCACAACAATCACAGTTTGGCGCACTCCAGATTAGATGAGACAGGTACGTGTAATATCAATATCTGTTAGTTCCTCACAGCTCTTGGCCTATCATACCACCATATCATTTTTTAAATAAATAAAACGCGTCGTCTACAATGAAAGTGTGCAATGTGCAAATTTAGCGGTAAAAGGAGTGTGGATTGTATGGAACTGTGCTTTAAAATGTAGACCTATTGCAATTGAAGGCTACATATTATCAGATGAAGGCTAAATTATCAGACGGTTCTTTGTAGGCTATGGTAGGCCTATACCTCAGAAGTACATGCATTATAGCTGTCAGTGTGTACATATTTGTTGTTTACAAAAATGACAAAAATTGTCCTCATCAAATGTGGGTTTAAAGGCAATACAATCAAACGCAATTTACAGTCAGTGCTACGGTAATCAAAATGTTTTCCTACTTTAAATGCATGTCAGGCATTTTGGGGTTATCTTTACTACTCATGTTCCGTAATGAACACAGATGGTGTCATTCATTTTATTAACCATACTTTTCTGTGGGTTAGCCCGATTATGCATGAGTACTTCAAACAGTCGTTTACTCCCATTATTAGTCAAGATAACAAAGCAATTCCAGGAAATAAGAACCATTTCATCCATATAGTGGTGTCTATTTATTGTTAAACTGTGGCATTTTCATAGGAGACACAGCCTGACATTTGGGCATGCAGCCTGAATTCCAGGCCGTGAATTTCAAGTAGCCTAGGCATAGACCCATGTTGATACAAACTCTTACATAGATACTAGGCCTTATCTTCTGCCCTGACGTAAAGTGGAAAGTTGTAAATCAAAGTGAATGTAGGCTACACCCGATTGGGCTACTGTTCAGCGTAGTTTAACTGAAATTCTCTCTTCTATCCACAGACCATGAGAAGTCTACAGTGATTGAGAACGGGGAAATTCGTTTGAATGGTAAAGGAAAGAAAATACGCAAACCACGGACCATCTACTCCAGTCTTCAGCTACAGGCACTCCAACATAGGTTTCAGCAGACCCAGTACCTGGCTTTACCCGAGCGCGCAGATTTGGCGGCTAAATTAGGGCTGACCCAAACACAGGTGGGCTAAATTAAACTTGACATAATAGCCGTCAACAGTAGGAAATGTGTTTTTAAAACTATCTTAGTAGACCAATTACCAAATTATAATACATTATTTGTTAAGTATTTCTAGGTCATCCTTATGTTCAGGCCTAAGAAACCAAATAGTTTATAACAATTAAAGTGAAGTGCAGACGGGTTAGATAGGTACAAAACACCTCATTAATCGTTTTAAATACACGTTGTATTTATTTAACTTTTTCCCTATTAATTTCAATAAATTCCCAATCTGGCCCTCAAACCATCACGGTCTCCTAATAATCCCCAGTTTGCAATTGGCTCATTCATCCCCGTTCTCTCCCTTGTAACTATTCCCCAGGTTGTTGCTGCAAATGAGAACGTGTTCTCAGTCAATTTACCTGATAAAATAACGGATAAATACAAATAAAAAATAATCTCAAATTAGGTCAAATTTGCTTCAAATAAAATTAAAGATCCAAAGGCCTCACATAACTTAATGCTACTGCACGACTGGACTATTTGAATTTGTGCACAGATCCACTTACTAGCCTTCTTGATAGACGTGACAGATAATTAAATATTATGCAATGCTGTCTACTAGCATTTTGACAATTTTTTCCAGAAATGTTGACATGAAACCCTTGAATCTGTCTCACACAGGTTAACATTTGAAAATGTAACACCAATACTGCCACAAGTTCATGTTTATGTTTGATTGAAGAAAAACACAAAACAACCTTCCCCTTTAGTTGTATGGAGAGGGTTTACATAGATCACAGATCTGTGGGTATTATTGTGGCTTTCTGTACTGCTCAAGACCAACTGAAAAGGCTAATTGAGAGCTTTGTTAAGTCAATTTCTTAATGCAGCTTTATTCTTAGTCTTAAATTACCATTGCGGCTAAAACCTTCTCACAGAGAGCTCTCTGTGACTTAAAGCAAACATAGCTCAATTGCAATATTGCAAGTCCAAATAGGCTTAACAGAGTAACAGAAAGACAGAAATGCATGCTGCCACTCTAAACTATAGGCCGATGTATTGTCTTTATAAACATCCGTGTCTAATTACCAACAATCATTTGGTCAAAGTCATGTTAAAGCACACTTATACTTTACCGCAGAAATGGGCATAGAGCAGTGCAATGAAGGCTGTGGGAACACACACACACAGTTTACAGATTGTAACTGAAGAAAATAGGACAAGTAGGCTGTCATGCAGATGATCTATTTTCAAAGTCATTGTTGGCATTATTCATTTATGTCAGGTAAAATTCTGAAATCTAAGGTTGAAATCAAGATTATGGCAACCATTTCCTTTGGACCTATAAACATAATGAAAGGCAAATAAACAGGTGGTGAGCATAATGTTTGGGTCTAACATCTCACCATGCACATCTGTCTTTTATGGGAAACATTTTCAAGCCTTTAAACATTGTTTTGCTCAATATATTTTAGCTATACTGTATAGGCAACACTTCTATTCAATTTCTAAAATCAATAACATTAATATGTTTTTAAATGATAGGCAATCCTAGGTTGATTGAATTAAATTGTCATTCAAAACACTCCCTGGCAAAATCTCTGAACTACACCATCCTGTCTGGGTCTGATTTGGCTTTGTTTCTTGTTGCTATATATGAGAATGGTTTGACTTTGTCCACCTCGGGCTCTGTGGCTTTTATTGAATATTTTATACTGCCGTAAAATCGATCAGAATAGCATCTTGTTCTGACTAAGTAGAATACATCATACATAGAAATGCATCTGACCTCCCTACTTGTTGACAGTGTTATATTCAAGCTCGCTGGGGCTATTTTAATTGAATATATTTTTAGCATGGGATTGTTGTCAGACTCATGCATCATTGGACTCATAAAATGTTGAACAATAGGGGAGCTAGCATTTAATGAACTAGTGAAGTGTCACTCATCCATTTTGCTGAATTGCAATAGGTCTAATGGTTCTGGATCCATGCACTGACTGGCAAAGTTGAAGAAATGTGTTAAAATTATAAGAAGTTTAAGAACGAATGCCACTTTCTGGGCTATTTTCCCTTTAAACGTATGAAATTGTTCCAATTTTCAATGCAATTTCGAAATGATAAAATGTGAATATGACAAGCCATTACGAGTTTGCAAGCCATGACGCATGTAAATCATTTCTATTGTGTGGAAGATAATTGTTTAATGATTGTTGTGGTGGTGGAGAGAGGGATGTCATAGCATACGCTGTAATGTGCTGCTTTCCCATCATATTTTCACATTCTAAACATCTATTTGATCTTTTTAGATTAAAATATGGTTTCAAAACAAGCGCTCGAAATATAAGAAGATACTGAAGCATGGCAGCGGGCCAGAGGGGGAACATCTCCACAGTACGTCATCTATTTCTCCTTGTTCACCCGGGATGCCTCAACTTTGGGAGGTGTCAATGGCGAACAAAGGGACCCCTACGCACCCCAACAATTACATGAACAATTTTGGTCACTGGTACCCAAACCATCTCCAGGATCCTGTGTCCAGACCTCAAATGATGTAAGCAGACCATCTCAACACACTGCACGGTGCTGTAAAACTCACCCGGCCATTTCTAACTTTTCAAGGGCCTCAAGGCTATATCTGCCTACCCCACACCCGAACACGTCTCATCTAGCCTATCAAGTTTGATTTACGTGTTTAATTCATGTCAATTGTCTTTTTTTCTTTCATTGCAATGTAGCCTATGTTTTTGGATGACGATTTGTATTTCCTGTGTCCACTTTACACACTGCTCTTAATTTTTGGAATGGCTTTGGTGAGAAATGTGCTGTCAGGTGGCAACATGCTTATGGTTTGATTCCAGCAAGGGACATGCACCTGAATATGTGTGTCAATTGGTTATGACCGTATTATTAATGTGACTAACAGTAGTGTTCCCAGGCAGTCCACGTTTGGATAGCTTCGTCACAGCAAATATGAATTTATTGTGCATATACATTTCAGAATGGTTTGATATGCACTGATGGATCTCAGCGTCTATTATTGTGAAGGTGTCAATAGTTATTGATCGTTTTTAAAGTGCTTTGTTTGATATACAGTGCCTTCAGAAAGTATTCACACCCCTTTACCTTTTTCCACGTGTTGTTGTGTTACAGCCTGAATTTACAATGGATCTCAATTGGGATTGTGTGTCCCTGGCCTTACACGCAATATCTCATAGTGTCAAAGTGGAATTTTGTTTGTAGAAAAATGTTGAAGGTGTATTAAACATTTAAAGCTGAAAAGTCTTGAGTCAATAAGTATTCAACTCATTTGTTATGGCAAGCCTAAATAAGCACAGGAGTAAAATGTGGTTAACAAATTGTATCGTAAGTTGCAGGGACTCATTCCTTGTTCAATAATAGTGGTTAACATGAGTTTTGAATAACTACCCCATCTCTGTACCTTTAATCGAGTAGTGAATTTCAAGCACAGATTCAACAACAAAGGCCAGGGAGGTTATTCAATGCCTGGCAAAGATTGAATAACTTTGCCTATTGGTAGATGGGTAAAAAAAAGAAAAAATCAGACACTAAATATCCCATTGAGTATGTTGACGTTATTAATTAGACTTTGGATGGTGTATCAATACACCTAGTCACTACAAAGATACAGGCGTCCTTCCTAACTCAGTTGCCGGAGAGGAAGGAAAACGCTCAGGGATTTCACCATGAGGCCAATGGTGACTTTACAACCTCTTAAGGATCCAACCCTTTTTTCAATTTTCACCTAAAATGACATCCAAATCTAACTGCCTGTAGCTCAGGACCTGAAGCAAGAATTTGCATATTTGAAGTTTGTGGAAATGTGAAATTAATGTAGTAGAATACAACACATTAGATCTGGTAAAAGATAATACAAAGAAAAAAACATGCATTTTCTTGTGCCATAATATATTATTCCAGCCCAGGTGCAATTTAGACTTTGGCCACTAGAGAGCAGAAGTGTATGTTCAAAGTTGTATACTGATCCAATGAACCATGCACATCTATTCAAAATGTCGTATCAAGACTGCCCAAATGTGCCTAATTGGTTTATTCATACATTTTCCAGTTCATAGTCGTTCACTCTCCTCAAGCATTAGCATGGTATTATTTCACTGTAAGAGCTACTGTAAATTGGACAGTGCAGTTAGCTTAAATTCTTATTAATCTTTCTGCCCATATCAGATATGTCTATGTACTGGGATTTTTTTGTTTCTTACAACCTCATGCTAATCACATAGCCTACATTAGCTCAACTGCCCCGCGGGGGGGCACTGATCCTGTAAAGGTTTAAATCAGTTACAATGTTTAATGGCTGTGATAGGAGAAAACTTAAGATGGATCAATAACATTGTAGTTACTCCACAATACTAATCGAAATGACTCGGTGAAAAGAAGGACGCATGTACAGAATAAAAATCTTCCAAATCACACATTCTGTTTGCAATGAGGCACTAAAATAAAACTGCAACAAAGAAATGTGGCAAAGAAATTAACTTTATGTCCTGAGTACCTCTCTTCATATTTTCAAGCGTGATGGTGGTTGCATCATGTTATGGGTATGCTTGTCATCAGCAAGAACTTGGATGTTGTTTTTTTAAATAAAATGAAATGGAATAGAGCTAAGCACATGCACACTGGGAGACAAATGGACCTTTCAGAGGGTCAATAAACTAAAACACAAGGCCAAATATACACTGGAGTTGCTTATCAAAACAACATTGAATGTTCCTGAGTGGCTTAGTTACGGTTTTGACTTAAATGATCTTGAAAATCTATGGAAAGACTTGAAAATGGCTGTCTAGCAATGATCAACAACCAACTTGATAGCGCTTGAAGAATTTGAAAAAGAATAATGTGCAAATATTGTGCAGGTGTGCAAAGCTTCTAGAGACTTACCCAGAAAGACTCAGCTTTCATTGCTTCCAAAAGTGATTCTAACTTGTATTGACTCAGGGGTGTGAATACTTAGGGCTATGTGAATTAGATATTTCTGTGTTTCATTTTCAATACACATTTCTAAAAACCTGTTTTCACTTTGTCATTAGGGGATATTGTGTGTAGATGGGTGGGAATGATTAGTTTGATCCATTTTGAAATCTGTCTGTAACACAGCAACATGTGGAATAAATTAAGGGGAATGAATCATTTCTGCATGGTGAAAATATGAAAATGTAATTTAATCAAATGCATGAGTAGACCTATAATCACTTATTGCAATTAAAATAAATCACCCGCAAGCCAATGTGGGGTGATACTATTATTGTCTATAAAATTATAATCCTATTATTTTCAAAAGATCCCTTTTGCCGTGACATTGTATTCGCAATGCCGTGACCGGGATTCGAACCGGGGTTGCTGCGGCCACAACGCAGAGTACTAACCACTATACGATCACGGCGAGCTACCAGGGCTGCGGGGATCTTGTGGGGGATACTACGCAATTAACTGGAGCCTGCAGTGACGTTTATAGACCTGCAAATATCTGCAGCTGTTCGAGTCCAATTTTGAAATGATTGTCTTGATATTCTATTGTCTTCATAGTAGCATATCTATCTTAACACTATAGTAGGCCTATATGCTATACAGTCTACCATCCTATATATAGGCCTACCATTGAAGCGTTCTCCTCGAGCGATTTAAATGTATTTTAAAGACCTTTGACAGTGAGTGATAGTTAGATTTCCAAACAATTCATATTCAGGTGAGGTCTATGATTATGCGCGTGGGTAGACCTATGATAGGTCTGAGCTTCTTCCAGTATAGTTCAGCCTACAATATTGGAACCCATCCTTGTTCAGAATATTGCATTTTGTTAGATATTTATTTGATTGACATTATGAATATGACAAGTGCTTTTTGGTATTAAATCTGACTTGCAAAAAAACTTCTATCAACAGTTCCAATCTACACTCTTTGAAAAAGAGAATCAAAAAAGGGCTCTATTGCGTGCTTCGTATATTATGGCACCCCTAAAGGTTCTATATAGAACCCGTTGAAGGGTTATTTTATCAGAACCCCCAGGGGTTCTTCTTCACTGAACCAAAATTGGTTCTATATAGAACCCTTGAGATCCATATAGGGTTCTATATGGAACCAATTTAGGTAATGTATAGAACCTTAAGTGATGCCATAAATGAAGCAAGCATTTAACCTTTTTTTTCTAAGGGTGTATAAGAAAAAAAAATCTAATAATGTCATACTCGAGTAAAAGTAAAGATACCATGACATAAAATGACTAAAGTAAAAGTGAAAGTTCCCCAGTAAAATACTACTTGAGTAAAAGTAAACAAGTATTTGGTTTTAAATATACTTAAGTATCAACATTAAATGGAATTGCTAAAATGTACTTAAGTATCAAGTAAAAGTATAAATAATTTAATGTTCCTTAATTAAGCAGACCGGACGGCACAATTTTGTTATTTTTCTATTTATTGACGGATAGCCAGGGGCACACTCCAACACTCCAACACAGACATAATTTACAAACGAAGCATTTGTGTTTAGTGAGTCCGCCAGATCAGAGGCAGTAGAGATGACCAGGGATCTTCTCTTGATAAGAGGGTGAATTGGACCATTTTCCTGTCAAAATGTAACGAGTATACTTTTGGGTGTCAGGGAAAATGTATGGCGTAAAAAGTACATAATTTTCTTTAGGAATGTAGTGAAGTAAAAGTAAAAGTTGTCAAAAATATAAATTGAAACTACAGATACCCTAAAAAACTACGTAAATTGTACTTTAAAGTATTTTTACTTAAGTACATCACACCACTGTCAAATATTCGTTTTGAAACATCATACATTCGTATTTGTGTTGCTTATTGGTGTACACAGTATGCTTGTTTAGCTTGCACGGAATTTCAAATGCGAGCTATCCCCTCTCGATTGGCCTACAACTAAGGAGGTCAAAGCCTTAGCTAGACCTACTCTCAGAACATCTGGAGGAGCGAGAAATCGTCGGTGCTTCGTTGAATGGGCCCACCTATTAAGGTCATTTCGACAGTGTTTGTTGAATAAAGCTTCTATTCGTGAGGGATAAACCAAGTCAAAGTCTACAAAATATCCCTCCTCATTAAGTGGTAGAAAGAACGAATGTCCATGAGAAGATAACTAGTTATACTGGGGGGGACATTGAACATTTGCCACCATTTGCACGAGACAGGTGTTCGATTATACCAGCAGGGCAGTGCTAACATGTCACATTATATGCTTTTTTTAATCGATCATGAATAGCCATTACATAGTTACCGATAAATAAAGCTTTTCCGGTAAGGAGTGGACATTTTCGTGTAGCAGCCTCTGAGAAAACAGACAATTAAAGCATGCTCATTCAATTGCAGTGGACGAGGAATCTTTTACTGCATATTTTCGTTTTCAACGTGGAATTCTGCTTTGTATGTCGCAAGGGACGCATAAAGAAGTAGGTTTTCCTTCATCTTTCCCACACATCTCCCCCCACTCCCGGAATAAAACTGCCCGTTGTCATAATACAATGATACATGGGTGCATTATTCGATCACGAAGCAGTTTCTGATTGATAGTACTTCCAACTGATTTGCACATCCTTGCGTTTAAACTGTTTAAACATCCTGAAAAAGCTATTTGTATTACTTTAGACAGTATCCATTGGAGCGAGCTGATGTTAATTCAGTACGGTGCAAGTTGCGTTGTAGTGAGCTTGCTTAATGACATCGAATGCATGCGTCTTAGAAGAAGAAAAAAAAGACAATTTTTTATTTTTCACACAGCCTCTTGCTTTCAGTGTCATGGCAAAAAAGTATCAGTTATGTAAAATCCATTATAAACATATGCATTTTCGCCATAAGGAATTCGTTTTGGACTTTACCCGTATCCTAAAATATCATATAAATATAATTTTACTTGAATTAACAATTACATTCAGAGTTGTTTTTGTCATAAATCATTTTAAGAATATCATATACTGGTTGTATTTGAGCGTTTCTGTTTTCTCTGCACAACATTTAGAAGTTGTTCCTTTTCAGGTTTAAAAGTGAGTGCTAAATGCTAACTCCCGTTCGTATAAGCTAGTAGCATAGCTAGCATACAGAAATCGGTGGTGGTAGTCAAAGTTGTTTTTAACTGCAATATAGTTGATTAATGGCGATAACATAAACGTGTAGGCTTTTGGGTTTGACATCCACACATATATTAGGCTAATTTTGCCAGGCGAAAATGAGGAGATTTGGGATCATTCCCGGATGGCATTTTACCCCCACGCGTTTCCATGGCATTTCCATCGTTTGGGTCGAGTTCCATTGACCTCTTTACCACATCTATGGTAACATATAAATATATTAAAACATTACACGAATATGCCTTGCTGTTGATCCCTAATAAACCCATACCACCACTGCCTCAGCGATTGTCATAGACATACTGTACAGACTTAACTTTAACAGGGGTCTCCCGAGGCCATAAACTAGAAAGAGTGGAAAAACCAAAGAGCCTTATATTCCCCCACCTGCAGCAAGATAAATATTGTTTTTAATATTTACATGTCCTCACCCCTGCTTTATTTCTTTATACGATGAACAAACATATAAACTGTAAAGTGTTGGTCCCATGTTTCATGAACTGAAATATAAAATCCCATACATTTTCCATGCACGCTTAGAGATTATTTATCTCAGACTTTGTGCACAAATGTGTTTACATCCCTGTTAGTGAGCATTTCTCCTTTGCCAAGAAAATTAATCCACCTGACAGGTGTGACATATCAAGAAAACGATTAAACAGCATGATCATTACACCACCTTGTGCTGGGACAATAAAAGGCCACTTTAAAATGAGCAGTTTTGTCACACAACACAATGCCACAGATGTCTCAAGTTTTGAGGGTGTGTGCAATTGGCATGCTGACTGCAGGAATGTCCACCAGAGCTGTTGCCAGAGAATTTAATGCTAATTTGTCTACCATGAGCTGCCTCAAATGTCATTTTAGAGAATTTGGCAGTACGTCCAACCGGCCTCGCAATCGCAGACCACACGTAACCACGCCAACCCAGGTCCTCCACACCACCTGTGTGATCGTCTGATGGGGGGGTGATGCTGAATAGCATTTCTGTCTGTAATAAAGCCCTTTTGTGTGGAAAAACTTATTCTGATTGGCTGGGATTCGCTACCCAGTTGGTGGGCCTGGCTGCCAAGTGGGTGGGCATATGCCCTCCAAGGCCCACCCATGGCTGCACTGCTGCCCAGTCATGTGAAATCCATAGATTAGGATCTAATGAATTTATTTAAAATTGACTGATTTCCTTATATGAACTGTAACTCAGTAAAATCTTTGAAATTGTTGCATGTTGAGTTTGTATTTTATTCAGTGTACGGTACATTCGGAAAGTATTCAGACCCCTTGACTTTTTCCATATTTTGTTACCTTACAGCCTTATTCTAAAATGTATTTTTTAAAATCCCCCTAATCAATTGATTGGACATGATTTGGAAAGGCACACATCTGTCTATATAAGGTCCCACGGTTGACAGTGCATGTCACAGCAAAAACCAAGCTATGAGGTTGAAGGAATTGTCCATAGAGCTCCGAGATAGGATTGTGTCGAGGCACAGATCTGGGGAAGTAACCAAAGCATTTCTGCAGCATTGAAGGTCCCCAAGAACACTAGAGCTGGTCGCCCGGCCAAACTGAGCAATCGGAGGAGAAGGGCCTTGGTCAGGGAGGTTACCAAGAACCCGATGGTCACTCTGACAGAGCTCCAGAGTTCCTCTGTGGAGATAGGAGAAACATCCAGAATGACAACCATCTCTGCAGCACTCCACCAATCGGGCTTTTATGGTAGAGTGGTCAGACGGAAGCCACTCCTCAGTAGAAGGCACATGACAGCCTGCTTGGAGTTAGCCAAAAGACACCTAAATGACTCTCAGACTATGAGAAACAAGATTCTCTGGTCTGATGAAACTAAGACTAACTCTTTTGCCTGAATGCCAAGCATCACGTCTGGAGGAAACATGGCACCATCCCTACGGTGAAGCATAGTGGTGGCAGCATCATGCTGTGGTGATGTTATTAAGCGGCAGGGACTGAGAGACTCGTCAGGATCGGGGGAAAGATGAACGGAGCAAAGTACAGAGATCCTTGATGAAAACCTGCTCCAGAGAGCTCAAGACCTCAGACTGGGGTGAAGGTTCACCTTTCAACATGACAACGACCCTAAGCACATAGCCAAGACAATGCAGGCGTAGGTTCGGGACAAGTCTCTGAATGTCCTTGAGTGGCCTAGCCAGAGCCCGGACTTGAACCTGATCGAACATCTCTGGAGAGACCTGAAAATAGCTGTTAGCAACGCTCCCCATCCAACCTGACAGAGCTTGAGAGGATCTGCAGAGAAGAATGGGAGAAACTCCCCAAATACAGGTGTGCCAAGCTTGTAGCATCATACCCAAGAAGACTTGAGGCTGTAATCACTGCCAAAGGTGATTCAACAAAGTACTGAGAAAAGGGTCCGAATAGTTATGTAAATCTGATATTTCTGGCTTTAAAAAAAAATGATTTTGCAAAATTGTCAAAAAACTGTTTTTGATTTGTCATTATGGGGTATTGTGTGTAGATTGATGAGGTGGGGGGGAACAATTTCATCCATTTTAGAATAAGGTTGTAAAGTAACAAAATGTGGAAAAAGTCAAGAGTTTTGAATACTTTCCGAATGCACTGTAGTTGCTGAATGAAGTGACAAGGCATCTTATATGCAATTTCACATCTCAAGATTAGAATAATGGGTAATCAAGTTAGACAGAGAGAGTATGGCCTTTTAAACAGGGCAATCAGGAAGATTCAAGGGAAACTCAAAAGACTGTTCCTGTGAGAGACAGAGTAGGCTGCAGAAGGGGAAGGGAGAGTGCAAGATGGGTTATGATATGGATACAATAAGTTCTAATGGATCAATGCTATGGAGGCTTGCTTGGTTTATGAGCATCAGAGGTGTCTGATGGATTTGAATCGCAGGATAGCAATGAGAGGGAAAATGGGGATGTTATTGCAGTAAATCCCAGTTCCTTCAGTGGTTGGGCGAATAGCAAAGCTGCTCTATGGTGATTATTG
The DNA here is from genome assembly GCF_023373465.1 of Oncorhynchus keta. Classification (NCBI taxonomy): domain Eukaryota; kingdom Metazoa; phylum Chordata; class Actinopteri; order Salmoniformes; family Salmonidae; genus Oncorhynchus; species Oncorhynchus keta. The sequence continues at coordinate 45,479,348 of NC_068444.1, forward strand.
TTATTAACTTGAGTGATCTGACATCTAGTGTAAATGTGTGCAACTTCCCGTTTGGATAGAATGCCTGTGTTTCATTTGAGGGAATGATTGACTCCTAGGCACAATGCTAGGGATTAGAACTACACTGCTAAAAAAAAATAAAGGGAACACTAAAATAACACATCCTAGATCTGAATGAATGAAATATTCTTATTAAATACTTTTTTCTTTACATAGTTGAATGAGCTGACAACAAAATCACACAAAACTTATCAATGGAAAACAAATGTATCAACCCATGGAGGTCACACTCAAAATCAAAGTGGAAAACCACCCTATAGGCTGATCCAACTTTGATGTAATGTCCTTAAAACAAGTTAAAATTAGGCTCAGTAGTGTGTGTGGCCTCCACGTGCCTGTATGACCTCCCTACAACACCTTGGCATGCTCCTGATGAGGTAGCGGATGGTCTCCTGAGGGATCTCCTCCCAGACCTGGACTAAAGCATCTGCCAACTCCTGGACAGTCTGTGGTGCAACGTGGCGTTGGTGGATGGAGCGAGACATGATGTTCCAGATGTGCTCAATTGGATTCAGGTCTGGGGAACGGGCGGGCCAGTCCACAGCATCAATGTCTTCCTCTTGCAGGAACTGCTGACACACTCCAGCCACATGAGGTCTAGCATTGTCTTGCATTAGGAGGAACCCAGGGCCAACCGCACCAGCATATGGTCTCACAAGGGGTCTGAGGATCTCATCTCGGTACCTAATGGCAGTCAGGCTACCGCTGGCGAGCACATGGAGGGCTGTGCGGCCCCCCAAAGAAATGCCACCCCACACCATGACTGACCCACCGCCAAACCGGTCATGCTGGAGGATGTTGCAGGCAGCAGAACGTTCTCCATGCCGTCTCCAGACTCTGTCACATCTGTCACATGTGCTCAGTGTGAACCTGCTTTCATCTGTGAAGAGCACAGGGCGCCAGTGGCGAATTTGCCAATCTTGGTGTTCTCTGGCAAATGCCAAACGTCCTGCACGGTGTTGGGCTGTAAGCACAACCCCCACCTGTGGATGTCGGGCCCTCATACCACCCTCATGGAGTCTGTTTCTGACCATTTGAGCAGACACATGCACATTTGTGGCCTGATGGAGGTCATTTTGCAGGGCTCTGGCAGTGCTCCTCCTGCTCCTCCTTGCACAAAGGCGGAGGTAGCGGTCCTGCTGCTGGGTTTTTTTAAATTATTTTTTTATTTCACCTTTATTTAACCAGGTAGGCTAGTTGAGAACAAGTTCTCATGTGCAACTGCGACCTGGCCAAGATAAAGCATAGCAGTGTGAACAGACATCACAGAGTTACACATGGAGTAAACAATTAAAGTCAATAACACAGTAGAAAAAAAGAGAGTCTATATACATTGTGTGCAAAAGGCATGAGGAGGTAGGCGAATAATTACAATTTTGCAGATTTAACACTGGAGTGATAAATGATCAGATGGTCATGTACAGGTAGAGATATTGGTGTGCAGAAAAGTAAATAAATATAAACAGTATGGGGATGAGGTAGGTAAAAATGGGTGGGCTATTTACCGATAGACTATGTACAGCTGCAGCAATCGGTTAGCTGCTCAGATAGCAGATGTTTGAAGTTGGTGAGGGAGATAAAAGTCTCCAACTTCAGCGATTTTTGCAATTCGTTCCAGTCACAGGCAGCAGAGAACTGGAATGAAAGGCGGCCAAATGAGGTGTTGGCTTTAGGGATGATCAGTGAGATACACCTGCTGGAGCGCGTGCTACGAGTGGGTGTTGCCATCGTGACCAGTGAACTGAGATAAGGCGAGCTTTACCTAGCATGGACTTGTAGATGACCTGGAGCCAGTGGGTCTGGCGACGAATATGTAGCGAGGGCCAGCCGACTAGAGCATACAGGTCGCAGTGGTGGGTGGTATAAGGTGCTTTAGTGACAAAACGGATGGCACTGTGATAAACTGCATCCAGTTTGCTGAGTAGAGTGTTGGAAGCTATTTTGTAGATGACATCGCCGAAGTCGAGGATCGGTAGGATAGTCAGTTTTACTAGGGTAAGTTTGGCAGCGTGAGTGAGGAGGCTTTGTTGCGGAATAGAAAGCCGACTCTAGATTTGATTTTCGATTGGAGATGTTTGATATGAGTCTGGAAGGAGAGTTTACAGTCTAGCCAGACACCTAGGTACTTATAGATGTCCACATATTCTAGGTCGGAACCATCCAGGGTGGTGATGCTAGTCAGGCGTGCGGGTGCAGGCAGGGAGCGGTTGAAAAGCATGCATTTGGTTTTACTAGCGTTTAAGAGCAGTTGGAGGCCACGGAAGGAGTGTTGTATGGCATTGAAGCTCGTTTGGAGGTTAGATAGCACAGTGTCCAAGGACGGGCCGGAGGTATATAGAATGGTGTCGTCTGCGTAGAGGTGGATCAGGGAATCGCCCGCAGCAAGAGCAACATCATTGATATATACAGAGAAAAGAGTCGGCCCGAGAATTGAACCCTGTGGCACCCCCATAGAGACCGCCAGAGGACCGGACAGCATGCCCTCCGATTTGACACACTGAACTCTGTCTGCAAAGTTGTTGGTGAACCAGGCACGGCAGTCATCAGAAAAACCGAGGCTACTGAGTCTGCCGATAAGAATATGGTGATTGACAGAGTCGAAAGCCTTGGCAAGGTCGATGAAGACGGCTGCACAGTACTGTCTTTTATCGATGGCGGTTATGATATCGTTTAGTACCTTGAGCGTGGCTGAGGTGCACCCGTGACCGGCTCGGAAACCAGATTGCACAGCGGAGAAGGTACGGTGGGATTTGAGATGGTCAGTGACCTGTTTGTTGACTTGACTTTCGAAGACCTTAGATAGACAGGGCAGGATGGATATAGGTCTGTAACAGTTTGGGTCCAGGGTGTCTCCCCCTTTGAAGAGACTGCGGCAGCTTTCCAATCCTTGGGGATCTCAGACGATATGAAAGAGAGGTTGAACAGGCTGGTAATAGGGGTTGCGACAATGGCGGCGGATAGTTTCAGAAATAGAGGGTCCAGATTGTCAAGCCCAGCTGATTTGTACGGTTGTTGCCCTCCTACGGCCTCCTCCACGTCTCCTGATGTACTGACCTGTCTCCTGGTAGCGCCTCCAACAGCTCTGGACACTACGCTGACAGACACAGCAAACCTTCTTGCCACAGCTCGCATTGATGTGTCATTCTGGCTGAGCTACACTACCTGAGCCACTTGTGTGGGTTGGAGACTACGTCTCATGCTACCACTAGAGTGAAAGCACCGCCAGCATTCAAATGTGACCAAAACATCAGCCAGGAAGCATAGGAACTGAGAAGTGGTCTGTAGTCCCCACCTGCAGAACCACTCCTTTATTGGGGGTGTCTTGCTAATTGCCTATAATTTCCACCTGTTGTCTATTCCATTTGCACAACAGCATGTGAAATGTATTGTCAATCAGTGTTGCTTCCTAAGTGGACAGTTTGATTTCACAGAAGTGTGATTGACTTGGAGTTACATTGTGTTGTTTAAGTGTTCCCTTTATTTTTTTGAGCAGTGTATAACACACACACCGAGATAGAGAGAGAAACAAAGAGAGAGAAACAAACAGAGGCAGACTTCAACCGGCTTTGACCACAGCAAAAGTAAACAATATGATGACACTCCCATCAATGTGTATGCTGGCAGCCTACCAAGTAAATTCCATGATCACGCGTTATTAAATCCACCAGCAGTCAGGATCCGACTGGCTTGGGTACCACCAACCTCCATAGCCCTGAGGTCAACTGGGGTTCACGAGTCCACAGCTGTCAAGAATGCCTTTCTCATTTAATTTAATTGACATTTGTAGCAAAATGGCTCTGGTGAGTGATTCCAATGCAAGGGGGAGGCATGAGGCTTTGAATACGTGTGGGACAGCTGCAAACAGTCTTTCCATGGCTTCATTTGCCATCCTGATTACATGTCAACCCCCAGTTCAACCCATACCCCAGAACCCCAGAGACCTCTGTGACACTATGCTGTTGACTGTTAGTTACTGTGCTAGAGAAGAAGAGTGCAGGATCCTTGGCACAATCTCTATTTAGGGCTGTTCTGAAGTGTTGCCATGGCGTATCACATTCAAGTTCAACAGTTCACGACCAGCCAGGGCACTTACACTTGCTAAAGTTTGGAGATTATGAGGAGACCTTTGTAACCTCTATACAGCCCACACACACCAGTCTAGAGCCCTATAGCCACCAGGTGCATTTGTCTTCAGCAGAAATAGATCCCCTGGTGACATATAAGCAGCTAGTCATGACCATGGGCCACACACGGTGAGGGAGGCACAGAGGGAAGGTCATATGTGTATTTGTGAGCTGTCAAAGACAGCAGATATATGTATAGGTTGTGTCATGTCATTTTGGATAATGAGACATACAGTAAAAACCCAAAGTAAAGTCATGTTACTGTAATTACAAGCAAATATAGACAGTGATGCTATAGGCCTTTAATGGATGGTAGCCTATATAGCAATATGACTGAAGTGCTGTATGTGGCATAACTGGTTTTTGACAGTGAACAGTCTTAAGTGTATGTTGCATGGTGAACACAGTTGACTTTCTTTGAATAGTAATCTGTTGTGGGGGTTTAATTCCAAAATGCAATAGTTAAATACATTTATTTTATTTATACTAAGCTTACAGAATTATCACATCTTTCCCAAATAAATGTACTTTGTCTGAGAATGTAACATCACATACAAATTCAGTATGTTAATATTCAATGAACATAAAAATGTCCCTATCATTCAAGACGTCTTAGGTTACATAAAATACATCGGAATAGTCAATATTATATTATGCCCTTCGGATTCCAAAGGGTGTTTGATCTATGCGTATATTACATCTGTGTTCAATGGGGCCCATGCATTGCAATAGCGGATCATTGGTGGTCCATGGTTACATGAACCTCAGCATTAGGGGTTCGTATATCGTATGATTTTACCAAGATACTTCATGATCTTGGGTTTATGTGGCCAGTGTTAAGGGTATGCAGGTTGTGTCCGAATTCAAATTAAGAGAGAAACAGAGACACGAAAAAGTAAAAACACAAAACAATTGCTTAGAGAAGGAGAAAGGTAGGCCTAAATCGGCTGGGAGTAACATAAATGCACCAATGATTGTTGTTTATGATATGAAGTCAAATCCTTATTATGGAAAATACTTACTCTTTTCAGCTCACCCAATACATAAAAGTTGTTAGGAAATGTCTCTGGCATCTCATCAACATATTAAATCGGTGAAAGTTTAAAAATGTGGTGATTGATGTTGAATTTTGCTTTTATATTATCATCACTGTAAACTATTTAAACTACTCTTAACTTTTTTAATCAAATTAAAATTGTACAATTCAAGATGCAATTGGTTGATTAGCCTATAGGTCTGTGTTGATGCACTGATTCAATGGAAATACACACGTATTTTCATGTTATCCAGAGCATTGATGACTGTAACTGTGCTGCTGGCAAATATTTAGTCACGCATTTTTATTTAATCACGCCACATTCAACGGGTGTTGAGCACTTGTAAATTCATTATTCTGCTCTCTGGTCAGACGAGAGTGCTCTGAAATCGGAGTAGAGAGCCAGAGCGAATTCACAAAGCACCCGGATGTCCATTGAGAACACACAACGACTATATAATTTAGCTAAGCTAAGAATGACGGGAATAATCAAGTCAATAAGCGTTGGGTAGTTAGATAGTCAATAGTTAATACACTGGCAAGTTTGATATAATAAGTAGCCAACTAACTTTAGGTAGCTAGCTAACATACCGGTACATACTGCTGTAATGATATGCTATGTGGTTCGTTAGCATAGCTAACGTGGGTAGCCTAGTGGTTAGAGTGTTGGGCCTGTTACCGGAAGGTTGCTGGATCAAATCCCTGAGCTGACAAGGTAAAAATATGTTGTTCCACCCCTGAGCAAGGCAGTTAACCCACTGAGATGTGGCTGTTGATTATGGCAGCTCCCTGCACCTCTCAGAGGGGTTTGATTAAATGTGGAAGATACATTTCAGTTGAATACCTTCAGTTGGACAACTGACTAGGTAGCCACCTTTCTGAGAAAGAAATTCAGTCAACATAATGTGTGAGGTAACTTATTTGAAAAGTCATGACTTTAGTACATTGCTCAACATTTTCATAAAATTTGTCATAATTAGGTAATGAATTTGTATCTGCTCTGGTTGTACTTCGGCTACATATTTTCCGCCATTTTCTTCAAATCTGAAAATGATGTGACGCCAAGCCCATTTCCTGAAGAATTGCATTATATGCCCAAAAATATGGACATAGTGTCCTCTGTATGTATACTTCGTATATTGACGAATTTAGTACAACATCCGGGAACTTTTGGCATACTAACTATATCTATACTATGACCAATAAGCATACCATATACTCAATTCACGTAACAAACAGTATGGTTAGTGTGGTTAGTATGAGTATTCGAACACAGCTTATGTCTAATAAATCACTGTGTGTGTTTATTTAATTCCCTGAGGCAAAGTCTTACTTCCGTACTACTCCCCTGTGGCGTGGTCTCTAGCCAAATGACTTGGACTTGAGTCTGACTTAAGTCACAAATTTGATGACTTGAGACTTGAATTGATAGAAAATAATATATCTTGAGACTTGTCTTGGACTTGGAGCCTCAAGACTCGGGGCTTGACTTTGACTTGAGGCTAATGCCTTGAAATGATCTGGACAGGTTTTTGTAACCTTTTGTCACTCATTTTGTGGCACAGTCTCACAGCCAGAGACTGCGTTTCAAACTCATAAAAGACACATCCTCGTCCACTCACCCTCACCTTATGCCCATGGGGGATTCCCCGCGGCCATATTTTTCAGCGGTCCAAATGATTAGCCAAGCAAGTGAAGTTTGCAATGTAAGCCCCTCAGCCCTCGTTTTTAATGGAGCTTGCGAGCGTACACTTTGGGGGCCTGAAACACCCTATAATTATACTTGTGAGGATTGCACATCCGGTTCAGAAAAGTCCACCAAAACTTAAAACCTCGTCAATATGGAGGAGTCAACATACAAGCGTAAGTATAAAAACATGTAAATAAGTTAGAAATTGTGCTACTAATGCACAAACACGTCTCGATAAAGTAACAATGTTTTTATTTGGTTAGCTTTTGAAAATTGCATAAATAAAACAGAAGTTCCAGCTAGGCAGGCTAATGTTAGTTAGTTAATTTGCTAGCTATCATACAGTAGGAATATATTAATAATTATATAGTTAATATAAGAAGAAATGCAATCACAATTGACTGTAGAGCATATAAAGCACCCACAAGTTACCATTGGCTGAAAACACAATCATCGCTGGATGAACAAGTGACGAATTTCCGGGCAAGGGCAGTCCATCCTTCCTCCCTTGTCAGATGTCATGAAACGTCATCAAATGTGTCCACTTAATTTGAGGGCTGAGGGGAAAGGGTGTGTCTGTTAAGTGTTTGGAATGCAGCCAGTATCGCATTTGTAAAAAAAAACTGATTGGCTAGTGAAACGCAAGCTCGGCCCTCTGATTGGACCAGTAAACTGTCAATTAAGTTGGATGAGCTAGAGCAGCTATTCCCAAACTGTGTTACACGCCCAATGCCATCAGGGGTATGCCAAATAAAAATGTGATTCACATTTAAAAAATATATACAGTGGGGCAAAAAAGTATTGTATTGAAAATACTTATTTTCCACCATAATTAGCATATAAATTCATAAAAAATCCTACAATGTGATTTTCTGGATTTTTTCCCCTCATTTTGTCTGTCATAGTTGAAGTGTACCTATGATGAAAATTACAGGCCTCTCTCATATTTTTAAGTGGGAGAACTTGCACAATTGGTGGCTGACTAAATACTTTTTGCCCCACTGTATATGTTATTTAATTTTTTAAAATAATAATCACATTTTCAAACAGTCCATTTATATTTTCCAACGGGGCTATACATTTGGGTGAGGGTTTTTTCTCCTTCCTGAGTAGCCTCGTTTCACTCACAAAAATAAAATTAAACCATCTAGTGTTTCAGCGAAATAACAACAAAATGTAAAATACAGGTAGCCTAGTCAAACAATTAACAACCAATTACATTAACCGTTACTCCTTGCGGGAATTCCACTAACGGTCCGTATGTAGCCAAACGTAGCTGCTGCTCATTCCGTTTGCTCGAAAATTGTTAAATGGTTAAATAAAGTAAGGCCCACTTTCATAGAGACACATACCAGCTCTACTGGTAGTACTGCTACTACCAGCAGTACTACACCTGCACCTGTCGACAACACAAGTTGTTCTGCTTCCACGAATACATCCAATGTTAGCATCAGTAATTCTACATTTGCTGTTAGCCCAGCTAGCGTGGACACTGACAGTTGTGAATCTGATGCAGCCGAAGAGCTACTGTCCCCTTACCCGGGAAAGCACCGAACAACATACATGGACGTTGGAACATCGAAGAGGCGCCAATATGATGAGAACTACATTGATTTGTGGTTCACTTATATTGGGAGTAGTGCCTTTCCTCAGCCATAGTGTGTTGTGTGTGCAAAAGTACTATCTCACAACTCAATGAAACCTTTAGGAACAAAACACACCAATTTGGAAAATAAGCCACATTCGTTTTTTTTGCGAGAATTAAGACGACTTTTGAGTAGTAAGACCTGTATGAAAGCAACAGATACCATAAATAGGAAGGGGCTAGAAGCGTCTAGAGCTACTGAATGGCTAGGACAGGCAAGCCCCATAATTGTGGAGGACTTAATTCTGAACAATTAAGATCTGCGGCCGCAGATATGGCTGGGGCTATGCTGGGGGAAAGGCCAAAAAAACTATACAGACAATGACTTCATCAAACAACATTGTTTCACGACGCATCAGTGACATGGCAGGAGTTGTTTTGAAACAATTACTGCTTCGCATGCAGGCCAGTGAATTCTATGCGTTAGAGCTGGATGAGTCAACAGACGTGGCGGGCCTGGCACAGCTCCTGGTATATATATCCGTTATGTTTATCACGGTTAATTAAGGAAGACATCCTCTTCTGCAAACCACTGGAAACCAGGACAACAGGAGAGGACATTTTTAAAGTACTGGACAGATTTGTGACATCAAATGGACTTTGGTGGTCAAGATGTGTTGGTATCTGTACTGATGGCGCAAAAGCCATGACAGGGAGACATAGTGGAGTGGTAACGCATGCAATCAGTTGCTCCCGACGCCACTTGGGTACACTGCAGCATCCACCGAGAGGCTCTTGCTGCCAAGGGAATGCCTGACAGCTTGAAAGACGTTTCGGACACTACAGTGAAAATGGTTACCTTTATTAAAGCAAGGCCCCTGAACTCTCGTCTATTTTCTGGACTATGCAATGATATGGGCAGCGACCATGTACCGCTTTTACAACATACAGAAGTGCGCTGGTTATCAAGGGGCAAAGTATTGACATGTTTTTTTTTAAATTGAGAGACCAGCTTCAAGTTTTCTTTACTGACCATCATTGTCACTTGTCTGACAGCTTGCATAATGATGAGTTTTTCAAATCAAATCAAACCAAATTTATTTATATAGCCCTTCTTACATCAACTGATATCTCAAAGTGCTGTACAGAAACCCAGCCTAAAACCCCAAACAGCAAGCAATGCAGGTGTAGAAGCACGTGGCTAGGAAAAACTCCCTATAAAGGCCAAAACCTAGGAAGAAACCAAGAGAGGAACCAGGCTATGAGGGGTGGCCAGTCCTCTTCTGGCTGTGAAAGGGTGGAGATTTTAACAGAACATGGCCGAGATGTTCAAATGTTCATAAATGACCAGCATGGTCAAATAGTAATCACAGTGGTTGTCGAGGGTGCAACAAGTCAGCACCTCAGGAATAAATGTCAGTTGGCTTTTCATAGCCGATCATTACGCGTATCTCTACCGCTCCTGCTGTCTCTAGAGAGTTGAAAACAGCAGGTCTGGGACAGGTAGCACGTCTGGTGAACAGGTCAAGGTTCCATAGCCGCAGGCAGAACAGTTGAAACTGGAGCAGCAGCACGGCCAAGTGGACTGGGGACAGCAAGGAGTCATCATGCCAGGTAGTCCTGAGGCATGGTCCTAGGGCTCAGGTCCTCCGAGAGAGAGAAAGAAAGAGAGAATTAGAGAGAGCATACTTAAATTCACATAGGACACCGGATAAGACAGGAGAAGTACTCCAGATACCCTAGCCCCCCGACACATAAACTACTGCAGCATAAATACTGGAGGCTGAGACAGGAGGGGCAGGAGACACTGTGGCCCCATCCAATGATATCCCCAGACAGGGCCAAACAGGCAGGATATAACCCCACTCACTTTGCCAAAGCACAGACCCCACACCACTAGAGGGATATCTTCAACCACTAACTTACCATCCTGAAACAAGGCCGAGTATAGCCCACAAAGATCTCCGCCACGGCACAACCCAAGAGGGGGCGCCAACCCAGACAACTCCCACGACTGGCCTATCTGGGTGATGCTTTTTCTCACCTGAATTATCTGAATCTCGGATCACAGGGACTCTCCACAATTACATTCAATGTGCGGTACAACATTTAAGCTTTTCTCGGTTTGCATTAACAAGGACAACACAGAGGTCTTTCCATAATTTTATGATGTTTTTGTGTGCAAATGAACTCAAGCTTACGGACAATGTCAAATGTTATATAGCTAGCGAATCACCTCAGTGTTTTGGGTGCGCAATTACGCAGGTACTTTCCAGAAATGCATGACACAAACAGCTGGATTCGTTATCCCTTTCATGCCCTGCCTGCAGTCCACTTACCGATATCTGAACAAGAGAGCCTCATTGGAATTGCAACAAGCGGTTCTGTGAATATTGAATTTAATAAATCTTCTTCGGGATAGGGTTATTTTTTCTCAATTTCCACCTGACTGACGTGTCCAAAGTAAACTGCCTTTTGCTCAGGCCTTGAAGCCAGGATATGCATATAATGGTACCATTGGAAAGAAAACACTTTGTAGTTTGTAGAAATGTTCAAATAATGTAGGAGACTAACACAATAGATATGGTAGGAGAAAATTCAAAGAAAAACCAACCAGATTTTTGGGGTTTTGGAGAGCCCATGCTGTTACAATAGAAAGTATAGGGACATTCTGAAATCTAGCCCTCGGGGTGCAGTCCTATGGCTTCCACTGGGTGTTAGCACTCTATGTTCAAGGTTTCAGGCTTGTTTTTTCCAAAACAAATAAAAATCATGTGTTTTAGTACTGGGGCACACTCTTGGAAATTTGTGTATGCGCGCGCAATGAAGACAAGACGCACCTGCAAATATCTGTTTCCTATTGAACATACTTCTTTCCGAATTAAATATTATAAATTGATTACATTTTAGAGTATCTGAAGATTCAATAGAAACACATTTTGACTTGTTTTAACAAAGTTTAGCCGTAGGACGCCTTTCTCTGCATGTTGAACGAGTGGATTACTCAAATCGATGGCAACAACTAAACTGACTTTTTGTGATATAAAGAAGGATTTTATCTAACAAAACGACACTACATGTTATAGCTGGGACCCTTTAGATGACAAATCAAAGGAAGATTTTCAAAAAATAAGTGAATATTCAATTGTTATTTATGAATTTATGAAACCTGTGAGGTGGAAAAATATTTTGATGTGGGGCGCTGTCCTCAAACAATCGCATTGTATACTTTCGCTGTAATGGCTACTGTAAATCAGACAGTGCAGTTAGATTAACAATAATTTAAGCTTTCAACTGATATAAGACACTTGTATGTACCTAAATGTTTAATATCTATAATTTGTATGATTATTTATTTGAATTGCGAGCCTCCAGTTTCACCAGAATGGGAAAAAAATTTCAGACTCTCGATGTGCAAAACTGATAGAGACATACCCCAAGCGACTTACAGCTGTAATCGCAGCAAAAGGTGGCGCTACAAAGTATTAACTTAAGGGGGCTGAATAATTTTGCACGCCCAATTTTTCAGTTTTTGATTTGTTAAAAAAGTTTGAAATATCCAATAAATGTCGTTCCACTTCATGATTGTGTCCCACTTGTTGATTCTTCACAAAAAAATACAGTTTTATATCTTTATGTTTGAAGCCTGAAATGTGGCAAAAGGTCGCAAAGTTCAAGGGGGCCGAATACTTTCGCAAGGCACTGTACCTATGTGAAAGTGGATTCTCGGCCCTCACTAGCATGAAAACTAAATACAGGCACAGACTATATGTGGGAAAGGATTTAAGACTGAGATTCTCTCCAATACAACCCAACATTGCAGAGTTATGTGCATCCTTTCAAGCACACCATTAGCATTAACCTGTGGTGAGTTATTCACAATTTTCGATGAACAAATAAGGTTTTATACGTAAGATGGTTAAATAAATAACAAAATTATTGATTATTATTATTTGTACCCTGGTCCTATAAGAGCTCGTTGTCACTTCCCAAGAGCCGGATTGTGACAAAAACTCACACTAGTTCTTATTTTTAATACATTCACAATGCGTGTGTGGCAGGCTTACAATAATGGCAAAAAAACAACATTTGAGAGTGTGCTGACCCTGGTGCTAGAGGGGGTACACAACTGGAGGTTGAATGTTTGAAGGGTTACAGGACTATAACAAGTTTGGGAACCACTGAGCTAGAGCATTGAGAAGGTTGGGGGTCTGGTCAATAACATAAATTTACTGCATTGGACCAAATTCTAGCAATCTGCTTCAGATGCATCTTTGCCACAGCAATACCTGGGGCCTAATTTATATCCGCGGCATAAATGTAACACTAAATATCTGGGTGCACAGAGATTTCTCTATTTGGCGCAAGACGTACAACCGCATGTTTCCCGTTATAAATCAGACCTGTCCTCTTAACTGTGCACGTGTGAACGAGCATCATAACTCCTCCCGAAAACCCCCCATACTTGTACCCTTTATGGTGACAATAACGCCCTTATTTGCTGATGTATAGTTTGGAAGTATTGGAATTAGGCCAAGACAGTAGGCTATCTAAAGCAAATAGCAATGTCGAATTTGATGAAATGTCTTTGGAGGTGTTGGCAGAATGTTCTCTTTCACAGTGTCATTTGCGGTATCTGACCGTTTCTGAAAGACTAAAACAATTGCAAATTGTTGTGGACCTGTAAACAGATCGTTTGAATGGAAAAATGTGTTGCATTCACTTTTGCCCGAATTTAAATATGCTGCACTGCCCGCTAATTCTGAAAAAATGTAATCTACAGTGGGAGCCTACACACTTCAACGCAAAATATGTTTTAAAAAAACGCGCACGCTCTCGGATGCATAGAGCAAAAACCTACATTTATAATAGCCTAACTAATAGTCCCAGTTAATTGAGAGAAGCGCATGGTAATTTGGTGTGTGGCTACTATGCGAATATCAACTCATGGCCAGAAAAAGAGAGGAATTTATTCCGCAATGGTTATCATGCAATACCGTTCAAAAGTTTGGGGTCACTTATAAATGGCCTTTTTTTGCGGGAAAACATGCATGAAATTAGTTGAAAAATGATTAGGAAATATAGTCAAGACGTTGACAAGGTTATAAATAGTATTTGTGTCCTTCAAACTTTGATTTCGTCAAAGAATCCTCCATTTGCAGCATTCACCCCATGTTTCCTGAAGCTGGATTGTTGGATTGACTTGATGGGCACTTCTTACGTACCATATGGTCAAGCTGCTCCCACAACAGCTCAATAGGGTTGAGATCTGGTGACTGTGCTGGCCACTCCATTATAGACAGAATATCAGCTGACTGCTTTTTTCCTAAATAGTTCTTGCATAGTTTGGAGCTATGCTTTGGGTCATTGTCCTGTTGTAGGAGGAAATTGGCTCCATTTAAGCGCTGTCCACGGGATATGGCATGGCATTGCAAAATGATGGAGTGATAGCCTTCCTTCTTCAAGATCCCACTTTACCCTGTACAAATCTCCCACTTTACTACCACCAAAGCACCACCAAACCATCACATTGCCTCCGTCATGCTTGACAGATGGCATCAAGCACTCCTCGAGCATCTTTTCATTTTTTCTGCGTCTCATGAATGTTCTTCGTTGTGATCCAAACACCTGAAACTTAGATTCGCCTGTCCATAATACTTTTTTCCAATCTTCCTCTCTCCAGTGTCTGTGTTCTTTTGCCCATCTTAAATATTTTATTTTTATTGGCCAGTCTGAGATATGGCGTTTTCTTTGCAACTCTGCCTAGAAGGCCAGCATCCTGGAGTAGCCTCTTCACTGTTGACGTTGAGACGGGTGTTTTGCGGGTATTATTTAATGAAGCTGCCAGTTGAGGACTTGTGAGGTGCCTGTTTCTCAAACTAGACACTAATTTACTTGTCCTCTTGTTCAGTTGTGCACCAGGGCCTCCCACTCTTTGTATTCTTGTTAGAACCAGTTTGCGCTGTTCTGTGAAGGAAGTAGTTTGAGATCTTCAGTTTCTTGGCAATTTCTCGCATGGAATAGCCTTCATTTCTCAGAACAATAATAGACTGACTAGTTTCAGAAGAAAGTTATTTGTTTCTGGCCATTTTGCGCCTGTAATCGAACCCACAAATGCTGATGCTCCAGATACTCAACTAGTCTAAAGGCCAGTTTTATTGCTTCTTTAATCAGGACAAAAGTTTTTCAGCTATGCTAACATAATTGCAAAAGAGTTTTCTAATGATCACTTAGCATTTTAAAATTATAAACTTGGATTAGCTAACACAATTTGCCATTGGAACACAGGAGTGTGTAAGGATCAACGCTGTGGATGAGAAACAGGTACGCGGAGTCAACATTTATTTAGGAACAGACATGAAACCAGACATGAAACCAGACATGAAACAAGACAGGCACAGCGACAGCACATGGGCAAAACAACGATATACGACAATCAATGCAGCATCGGGGAACAGAGATGGGGAACTGAACAATATAGGGGAGGTAATAAACAGGGGATTGAGACCAGGTGAGTCCAATAATACGCTGATGCACGTGATGGGGAAAGGCAGGTGTGCCTAATGCTGGGGAGCCGGGCGGGCGCCAGGGAGTGGGAGCGGGAGCAGGCGTGACAGAGTGATGGTTGCTGATAATGGGCCGCTGTACGCCTATGTAGATATTCCATAAAATATCATCCGTTTCCAATAGTCATTTACAATATTAACGATGTCTACACGGTATTTCTAATCGATTTGATGTTATTTTAATGGACAACAAAATGTGTTTTTCTTTCAAAAACAAGAACATTTCTAAGTGACCCCAAACTTTTTGAACGGTAGCGTAAGTATTTGTTCATAAATTAAATATTGCCTACGCAAGAAATCACATGACAGTACTCAGACGTAGCCTACAAACGTCAATGGAAAAGGTGAACCGTCTGTTCCACCGTAGGATCGGATCGCATAGAGCAAAATAGACTACTTGAAAGACCTTATCTGTTTACTACTGTGTAGTGGGTCCTATTAAATCAGAGATGGGACGAGTGGTCGTCTATCCAAATCTGTTGTTGGCCTATAGGCTATTTTGTGAGTAGCCTATGAAACCATCACAGTCAGAAATGGTGAGGACTGTAATTCTGCAATGATCATGGACATGAAATAAATAATAGCAAATATATTTCTATTTCAAATTGTTTTAGAATTCAAAGAATGTACTAATGGCAAATGATTGCACCTTGTTATTACATTTAGCTAGACCTACCTGTTTTTTGTTAGTAGCAAAAGGCTACTAGGCTACTTTTTTTGCCTTGCAATGCAAGACTTCAACCACTAGAAACTGTGAGTATGCATGGTCTAGAAACTGTGAGTAGGCATGGTCTAGAAACTGTGAGTACGCATGGTCTAGAAACTGTTAGTATGCATGGTCTAGAAACTGTGAGTAGGCATGGTCTAGAAACTGTGAGTACACATGGTCTAGAAACTGTGAGTAGGCATGGTCTAGAAACTGTGAGTACGCATGGTCTAGAAACTGTGAGTACGCATGGTCTAGAAACTGTGAGTACGCATGGTCTAGAAACTGTGAGTATGCATGGTCTAGAAACTGTGAGTACGCATGGTCTAGAAACTGTGAGTACGCATGGTCTAGAAACTGTGAGTACGCATGGTCTAGAAACTGTGAGTACGCATGGTCTAGAAACTGTGAGTCCGCATGGTCTAGAAACTGTGAGTCCGCATGGTCTAGAAACTGTGAGTACGCATGGTCTAGAAACTGTGAGTACGCATGGTCTAGAAACTGTGAGTCCGCATGGTCTAGAAACTGTGAGTCCGCATGGTCTAGAAACTGTGAGTCCGCATGGTCTAGAAACTGTGAGTACGCATGGTCTAGAAACTGTGAGTACGCATGGTCTAGAAACTGTGAGTACACATGGTCTAAGCAGTATAAGCACATCCCCACTTCAAGTTCAGTTTTCATAAATGCCAACTTTTGCGTGAAAGTTGGTTCACGCATGTTTTGCGGCATATTTTGTTAATTTGCAAAGTTTATAAATGATGGCTGTAACATTCAACCTTCAATACTTATGGGATGAAGATGTAACATACTCTGGCGAATTAATTACGATATTTGTGAGGAAGACTAAGGCAACAGAGAGCATGCTTTCCATCCGATCCTGCAACCTCCGCTGCATAGGCACACAGGTAGGCCATATGATCCTGCAACCTCCGCTGCATCGGCCCACAGGTAGGCCATATGATCCTGCTTGCTCTGCTGCATCGGCCCACAGGTAGGCCATATGATCCTACAACCTTCACTGCATCGGCCCACAGGTAGGCCATATGATCCTACAACCTCCGCTGCATCGGCCCACAGGTAGGCCATATGATCCTACAACCTTCGCTGCATCGGCCCACAGGTAGGCCATATGATCCTACAACCTTCGCTGCATCGGCCCACAGGTAGGCCATATGATCCTGCTTGCTCTGCTGCATCGGCCCACAGGTAGGCCATATGATCCTGCAACCTCCGCTGCATCGGCCCACAGGTAGGCCATATGATCCTGCAACCTCCGCTGCATCGGCCCACAGGTAGGCCATATGATCCTGCAACCTCCGCTGCATCGGCCCACAGGTAGGCCATATGATCCTGCTCGCTCTGAACTCCAAAGTGACAATGTGACATAATATCCCTTGTTGATATTGACTGCTAAAATGAATGACTTTCAGCTCAAAATCTAGGTGTAAAACGTTGTTTATTTATTATTTTTCTGTATCTTGCGTTTTGTAAATGCTTGATCGTTTATGGCTGTCAGTATATGCTGCATTTGCGCAGCGGTGTTCGCCCTGTGCGCGCGTGTATGTGCGTGCAATGGGGCCGCTTTGAACCACTCCTTTTTGGGGGTTGTGGATCAAAAAGTGTGAAAACCACTGAGCTAGTGAACAATTGCTGATTTGATGTACAGTTATAGGAACCGGTACAGCGCAAACGTCAAATTGTAGGGAGAGGGAATTACCATAATAATAAATATGCAGCTTCAAAAATTGTTTGGTGATCAAGAATATGAACCGTTTACTTTGCAAGCTCACCAGCAATGGTGCAAAACCCTAACCCTAACACAGGACTAACGGTATTTTGGTATGTTCAAATTGCTTGAAATTAATAATTTAGTTATGGAGCTTGAATTTTGAATTTGTTGTTCAAATGAATTGCATAATCAAAATGTGTTGTAGACAAAATAATGAAAAGGGCTGTCTGGTAGCCTCTATAAATAGACAAATATTTGTATTTGAAGAAGTTATTGCCTGAAGCCTATATATTTCTTTGACTTGACTTGAAAAAACGTGTGACTCGACTCGACTAGCTCTTAGAATGCACGACTTGGACTTGACTCAAGATTCGACCGGTTGTAATTGGACTTGGACCTTGTGACTTGAGACTTGCTCTATTCTTTCTTGTAATCTGACAACAGAATCCTAATAAAATCAAGAGACTCAAGCATGTCTGTTTGCCTTTCTCCTCCAATGGCTTCTTTGCACGCAGCCCTAAAAACCAAACCTGAAGCGATTATGACTGTATCAACCTTCAGGGAGGCAGGCAAGCTGTCCCACAGACCGATTTAACCCTTTCCTGGCGTTGGCCATTTGGGTGCAACCCTCAGCATTGAGGAAAACAGTTATTTAACTGAAACATGTACGAGATAGTATCAGCAATCTAAAATACACGTAGAATTTAGCTGCCACGTTTGTTCAATTATTTCCTGTCGACTGGACAAGCCAAATACAGAGGAAACCATTCATATATGTGATTAATTAAAAGCGAGGAAAAACGTTGAAGAAAATGGACAAGTGAAAAGCAATATTCAATTGATATCTTTATTTGTTTTGACAGAAAGACAATAAAAACATACTAATTGCAACAATAATATAAAAAGGTTTGCAGCACCACAGTGCAGTAATTCCATTCCAAACAAATACGATCTTAGTGGTTCTGCTTTCTATTAACACCTATATACAGCCTTCGACATTTTGTCGGCTACAAATCGATATAAATTATGACCTGAGTTTCTGACGTGCGCTCTGCAAACCCATAACCATGATATGGATCAACTGCACAGTTTTTTTCATGATTAAGTTTTAGATCTTGTTAAAATATGATTTTGCA
This sequence comes from Oncorhynchus keta, assembly GCF_023373465.1. NCBI lineage: Eukaryota > Metazoa > Chordata > Actinopteri > Salmoniformes > Salmonidae > Oncorhynchus > Oncorhynchus keta. Next base: position 45,497,980 of record NC_068444.1, read on the forward strand.
TAGTCATTTACAAAAATAAAAAAAGAAATACAATGGAAGTGATAAATAATTTAAAACCACGCCAGGCTTCCTTTAAATAGGCTACAGGTGATTCGACATCTCTTATGTGCTTGTGAATTTGAGACTGAGTTTTGAAATATTCCCATGGTAGGTAGCCTGCAGGAGAAATGGTTTACCCAACGTTTCAGGGAAATGCCTACTGCGCTCAACATTATCCAAAATAACCAATGTTTCACCTTTGTCAGGTCTACGTCCAAAACCGGCCTGTTTATACTTTTAGAGCTCTATAAAGTTCCGTTGATTTGGAAGGGACTCGTATTAAAACTCTAGAGTCTTTGTTAATAAGCAGCCCCAACGCTTTGCTGTGGTACTACTGGGTGGTGCACTGCGCCCGGGTGCTGTAGATGCGATCCCTGTTGGTACCAGTGGTTGTTATAATCCTCCAGGTAGGGGGGCGACGAGCTGAGGGGTGGCTGCGGGATTTGGGGCCTGCTGGGCGGGGTAGTGAGAGAGTTATTTTCCCAGACCGTCGGGGATGGCGGGGAGTTGCACGCCATGGAGTCGCTGGCGTTTGGGCTGTGGTCAAGGGGAACCTCTCCGTTCTTGTAGAGCTTCTTGAATTTGGACCTCCGGTTTTGGAACCAAATCTTGACCTGTTAGGGGAAATATTAACGTTAAGTCTAAATGTCATGTCAAAAGAGGAAAATATCATTTTCAACAAAACATTTGAATTTTAAATAGTCAAATAATCATAGTGGCCTCGGTCTAAATATAAAAGCTAGGCCTATAGGCCTACATTAATTATAAGGACATCTGGCCAAGAACACACCAAAAATAATTGCGTGAAAAAATGTGGCCAATATTCAAATGCAATGTAATAACCAATGCTTTTTTGACAATACAAACATTTGTCAATGAAAAATAGCCTATAGGCTTCCGATGTTTAATTTGGCCAGGTATGCTAGATATGAGACATTTCACTATTTGAGGACAACCTACAGAAGTCAAAGCAAGTTGTTATGAGTTAAGGGTGACTGCACTTATAATGTGTGTAATCGTCATGATATTTACCTGTGTCTGCGTCAGTCCCATTTGAGCAGCAAGTTCGGCTCTCTCGGGGAGGGCGAGGTACTGCGCTTTCTGAAAACGTCTCTGCAACGCTGCTAGTTGGTAGCTGGAGTAAATTGTTCTCGGCTTGCGGATTTTCTTTGGTTTTCCATTCACCATACGAACTTCAGGCTCGGGTTCTTCTTTCACTATAAAGAAAGAAGCAACAATTGTTTCATTAGTTCTTAGTATTAGTTATGGAAAACATTTAAACAATGTATTAATAATAATGACAATAAGTCATCATCATGATAAACTTCATGTTATTATTTTGTTAATTAATATATTATTACTATAATCTTTATTACATTGTTATAGGCTAGTTGAAGTTGCAATGGCAATGTTTTCATGAGTGGTGCAACGCTCAAATAAACGGAACAAGTCTTGATCATGCTCAACCTGCAATTAATAGCCTCAATAATCGGTCAGTGATTTGTATAATAACCCTAAATATCTGCCCAGTGATTCGCAGACAGTTGCTAGCAGTGCAATTACTAACCATAATTGTTTTACGACTACCTGTTAATAGCTGTCTATTCTTTATCAAAAGCCATCAATTAGCAGCATGGTTCCAACTTCAGTATTGTAGTTTTACTAGTAACTTGTAATAAATCCCACATTTACAAAATATAAAATGTAACAATTTAAATGAATGTCTGAAACCCAAATATGACTTTTCAACCTTACAATGTTTTCGCTATCTCTGCTATCTCATTCTATTTCTTTCAGCTGTAACAGTCTACCAGTATAGATTACACCAATGCAAATGTTTCTCGATTGAGCGGGCCTATATAATATAAAACTTCCCAAGACACTACCCTAATGTTTTTCCAGAGTATGCATGCATTCGTCTCTCTCTCTCTCTTTACACATACAACGAAACAGGAACAATATAACACAGAAATCATTCAAATATGTTTAAGTATTTACCTGAGCTTTGAGGCGAAGCCTGCAGATGATCTCTGTTGTAATGTCCATATTGTCTGTAGGAATTTGTGTAAGGATATTCAGACTTGGTGGGATAAACTCCTGCACCACCCATTCCATTCAGGTTAAATTGGTGATGGTAGGCATTCATTTGTTGCCCGTAGGTTTGACTCTGGTAATATTCGTGATGGCTGTGAGCCGTCTGTCCGCTGTAGTAGCCCATGTCCGTGACTGAGGACTCGGGGAGAGTCGGAGAGTCCTTGGAGCTCGGATGGCAACTCATAGATCCGGGGAGATCGGTCAAAATGCTCGCTACCTTCTTCTCATAAGTCTGTCCGCTCATCATGGGTCGCAGCCCTCCAAAGAAAATAAAGTCCACGATAATTCGTAAACACAGGACGTTTGTGTAGTAGTGTTCAAAGAAATCGCAGTGAATAGATGTAGTCAGTCGTGCCCTGAACGCAAGTCCTTGGAGAGCAAGTCCTTCTCAAACTCTCCTAGCTGTAGTAACTCGATTGTGGCAGCACTCTACACCAGTGAAACTGAATTATAGAGTGCTGGGATGGATGCTGCGTTCTCATTGGCTCCAGTCAATCCTTTTTTTAAACATTTTTTTTTTATCTCTCCCTCTTGCCCTCAAGGCGAAATGGTGGCGCTCAATAAATCCTACCCTTGGACTAAAGTGCCAAAACACACATGTCTTCTGGCGCTCCAGGTTTGTCTTTTCAACCTGGACCCAGGGGTAGATGTAACATAGCAAATGTAAATCCACAACACTCCAATTAGTATGATTTGTTACCTTTCATATGGTATGTATTAATTTGTGGATGTCCCCATCATCCATTTCGTATGATATAATACGAATGACAATTTGCATGATATGTTACCAATTGCAAGTATTACAATATGTTATGAATTGCAATTTGTACAATATGTTAAGAATTTGCCAAATGTATAATATGTTACAAATTCCAATTTTTTGTGGCTAAAGTTAGCTAACATTAGTGTTATCCACCTGGCTATGTGGCTAATGTTAGCTAGGCTAGGGGTTGGGGTTAGGACTTAGGTGAAGGATATGCTAACATGCTAAATAGTTGAAAAGTAGCAAAAAATTAGTAAGTAGTTGCATACTAAGATACTAATTAGCTAAAATTCAAAAGTTGTCTGTGATGAGATTTGAACATGCAACCTTTATCTTTGAGTAACATGTCCACCCATACTTTTGTTTTTGCCTTAAGTAACCCATTGTCATATGTAACCTTACCAAACATAACATATCATACTCATTTGAATGTCCTGGATTTACGTTTACTATTTTATATCTAGTCTATGAGACCAGGCGTGTCTTTTAAAGACAATTTAGAGTTATTTAGCTGTTAACAGCATCACTCAAAAGCATATAACTACAAACAAACTTTGCACGGATTCTCCAGTGATCCTGTGCTTTGTTTGAAATGGAGCTCACTAGTACTGACACTCTTATGGCCTACTACTTATCCCACTGTAGCCAGAACGTCTGTCTCATTCCTTGTCCTTATTCTTGAGAAGAGCTAAGATACAGAGTTAAAGCTACTTATTCAAAGCCGCCAAACTGTGCCCTTAGCCTATTCATTCTAATTCAACATTCAGAAGTGTCCTAGGACAGTGAGCTTGGGGTGAAAGAGATCGAAATGATAAGAAAACCATTCCACTGAATGGCTTTGGGGTGAATTCTTTTCTTTTGTTGTGTGTGTGTTTTCCAAAATCTATTGAAAACAAACCAACAAAACTGTAAGGCCTACTGTAATTGTCATGCTTAATGAAAGGAGTGCTCATCGATTCGGTCTCAAAAATGATGTGAAGTAGGTGTATGAAGTAACACTACATCCAGATTCTGTAGAGTTTATTTTCATCATCCATGGTCATTATGTGAAGGCCATAGGCTACCCCAAGGTGTTAGTAAGTTTGAAAACCAATTATATTCTTTGCCATTTTTTTTATATAACAAAAAAACACATATAGTGCATGTTCACTTCTGCTCTTGCAAGTCATATAAGAGTGAAAGGTATAGAAAATGTCTTATTTAAAAAAAAAAAAAGTTTTATGTTTTATTATATTTTTTAATTTTTATTTTTTACATACAGTTTACACTGCTCCGTAGTGTTTGGTTTTATGATTGTGATAAAAGTTGAGGTGCTAACATAAAAACACTTACTTTTTACCAGACTATAGTGACACCATTCATCTCTATGCATTCATACTCCTGTCGGTGTTACTCACATAAGATATGCATATATATATTTTTTTACATATGTTACTCAGGCAGTCCAGTCCAAGCCTAACATTTTCCTCAAATGAATTCCTCCAAGTACAGTATTACATTGCATTTTCAGTACAACACATTGAACCACACTAGTTAAAGAACGAGGTTATACTACCCCCTTGTGGTGTATTCATGGAAGGTGCAGCAGTAGATGCAAACTGTCGTAACTGGGGGGAGGGGGGAAGTAATTCATTCGTTTATAAAGCTGCTTCTGGGAAACTCGTCACAAGAGAAGATTACATTGTGTAACTTGACTTTGTTAATTCTTTGCTCACCATTTACAGAAAAATGTATATAATAAAAAAAAATGCATAGAAAATAGCATAAAAAACACTATAAAAAAAAAACAATACATGGCATGTATAGAATACAGGACACTTAGACACATATATCAGGACATTCTTTTCATGATGGAAAACTGAACAAATTAAAAATGTATTGTTAAAAGAGATCACATTATAAACTATTAGCAGTAGAGTGGAATTCTCAGGCGCTTCGTACGGTCAGGATGACACAACAGTTTGTGGCTGTTTCTCAGGAGCCTAGTGGTGTAATCACCTTTTTTTGTAGGGAGCAGGTTGTGCTCCCTGTTTAAGAGTGTGTCTGTCCTTCACCAGATGCATTGCAGCCTGCTCTCACCTTGACTTTCGCATGTGTGACTGCAATTTTGCAATAGAATGACACCACATGCTTTATTGGGGTGAAATAAATGAATATATTTGGCCATTTTGAGAAGTAGGCCTAAAGATAATTACTTCTTAAGGCCTCTTCGTCCCACAGCTTGTGCCCCATGAGAAACCCATCTCTTCCAGCTCAGCCACCTGTCTGTCGCCATGTTGCTTTTGGCCTGCCTTGCTTGTGCTTTCCAATTGGTGTCAATCTGGGCCGTTTCTGCATTCATGGTAATTGCTGCACATGTCGGCTCAATCGTAAATGACCTTTACATTCAAATCAAGCAATAAATGTGGATCTTCCGCGATTCGGATTGAATCTAGACCTAAATGTTACAATTGGGTATTTAAAAACTGAAATGTTTGATTCTGATCCTCTGGATAGGGATCAGATTTGGTCATTCAATCTGTCCTGTACAATTTTTTTAAAATCGCGTTGGTACTGTTTTCACAAGTATAGTGCTGAATTTTCGAAACTCTTAGCACGAAACTCAAAACTGGTAACACTTGCAACACAGATCGTCTTACATTCAATACCTTTCATTGTGCATTCATTTAGTTTGCAAACATCTTTCACCACACAACACTGATCACACAACCACACAACACTGATCCAAAATCTAAGTTTACTGTGAAATATAATAAGTACAGTGGTTTAATTGCCAAACACAACAAAATTATATCTTCTCAATTGAGTCATTTTAATTAAAAGTTAATCCAATAGCAACACATAAATTTCCCCTTGACTGTAGTATGTTACAGTATTGTAAATTACACTGTTTTCACATTAGGCAATACATGTGCAGAACCCATTAAATGGCTAAAGAGTAGAGCATTGTAGTAGTCCAATCTTGAAGTGACAAAAGCATGGATTCGGTTTTTAGCATCATTTTTGGACAAAAAGTTAGATTTTTACAATGTTACGAAGACGGAAAGAAGCTGCTCTTGAAATATTTTTGATATGTTAGTCAAAAAAGAGATCAGGGTCCAGAGGAACGCAGAGGTCCTTCAGTTTTAATTGAGACGACTGTACAACCGTCAAGATTATTTGTCAGCTCAAATAGCAGATATCTTTGTTTTTTGAGACCTAGAACTAGCCTCTCTGTTTTGTCCGAATTTAAAAGTAAACAATTTGCCGACATCCACCTCCTTATGTCTAAAACTCAGACTTCCAGTGTAAGTGATTTTGAGGCTTCATCATGTTTCATTGAAGTTGCAAGATCGAAAGGTTGCAAGATCGAAAGGTTGCAAGATCGAATCCCCGAGCTGAAAAGGTAAAAATCTGTCGTTCTGCCCCCGAACAAGGCAGTTAACCCACTGTTCCTAGGCCGTTATTGAAAATAAGAATTTGTTCTTAACTGACTTGCCTAGTTAGATAAAGGTAAAACATTTTTTTTAAATGCACAGCTGTGAAAATTTGACAATGTGTTTCCAAATGACATCCCCAAGAGGAATAATATATAGTGAAAACAATAGTGGTTCTAAATCGGAACCTTGAGGAACACCGAAATGTACCATTTATTTTTCAGAGGACAAACCATCCAGGGTCCAGTAGGCAGCTGGAAGGTTTAGATGCCATTCTTTTTTTAGTGAATGTGTCGAGCGATACAGGATTAAATAACTAGAATGTCTCCATTTATCCGAGGTCCTGGCTGTTCTGTGCAGACTCAGGACAACTGAGTTTTGGAGAAATACGCATATTCAAAAGAGGAGTCCATAATTTGCTTTCTAATGATCATGATCTTTTTGTCGAAGAAGTTCATGAATTCATCACTGCTGAAGTGAATTCCATCCTCACTTGGGGAATGCTGCCCTTTTTGTGCATTCATTTTGTTAGAATTCTTTCACCACACGACCACACTGTTTTCACATTAGGCAGTACACTTGCACTACCCATTAAAATTGACTGAACAAATTTCCATCCCATGTGTGATCAAATGTGAGATCATTGAATTTAAAAAACAACATTTATTTAATCTATATTTAACTAGGCAAGTCAATTAAGAACAGGTTCTTATTTACAATGACGGCCTACACACAAAATGTGCTTAGAGACATAGTTCACAATGTAATCAAATGAAAGAAATGAAAGAAACATGTTTAGCAGGAACTAGTTTGCATCAAGCCTGTCTTGAGCATTTGGCCATAGGTTCTCATCAAAATCGCAGCAAACATCCTCATTGTTCATACACCTGGGGAAAAACCTTTTGGCATGGCAAATTCAACCTGACATAGTTCTGAATTGAAATCATTGCATGCCTCGTCCTTGGCCTGAAGGAGGGTGGTACGCTCATGGGGATGGCAATGATACATATTTCATCTGTATTGTATTTTACAGTATTGCATTGTACTTATGTATTGTAGAGTTAATCTACCTGGCTCAGTTAATAAGAGCACTAGCAACACCAGAGTTCTGGGTTCAATTCCCACTGGGGTCACACACTAAAATGTGTGGACTGTTGTGTCACTTTGGATAAAAGTATCTGCTACATAAATGGCATATATTACAGTATTGTAGTACTGTATTGGCTTATGCAATTTTAGTATAAGCAAAAAGACCCCATAAACTTCATTTTGTATACATGTTTATTAATGTATAGGGGATGCATTTCTTTCTTAATGGACTTTCTGGATTATTTGCATATTGGTATTGATATTATATTTGTGCACTGTAGTAGAAGTAGAACAATACATTTCACTGCACCTGCTGCAACATCTGCTAGAGTTGTGAAAATGTACCACATGCTTGTGAAAATGTACCACATGCTTGTGAAAATGTACCACATGCTTGTGAAAATGTACCAAAGTGATTACAAAAACTGCAATCAGGATTAAATGTTGTTTTTCAATATTTCAGAACTCAAAGGAACTGATTACGATAGTTTTGATGCCGCAAATCAGGATTATGTTGATCCCACTGGAAGGTTGGATTCAGGGGGTTTTACTGTATCACAAACCCGAGAAATGTCAATGTAACTAAGATGGGGAGGTTTTAAAAAACATTGTGTTATATTGACTGCAGTATAGGTATGGGGTCAGTTATTATATTGAGAAGTGTCAAGTAAAAGCATGTAATAACTTATAAGTGATATTCCGCCTCTATTATTTTTTATCTTAGTTTTAAATAATGTAGTTTACTCATCTTTGTTTACCTGACAATGTAGAAGTAGTAACATAACCTGTCCAGTAGATGGCAAGGTGTAGGCCTATTCAAAGCTCTGATCTTGATATTGTAATATCTGGATCAGAATGATCATATCTGATCCTTAATTGAAAACCTCTCTCACAATAATCAGAATCTACAGCACACCCAATCCTAGTCAGAATCTACAGCACACCCAATCCTAGTCAGAATCTACAGCACACCCCAATCCTAGTCAGAATCTACAGCACACCCCAATCCTAGTCAGAATCTACAGCACACCCAATACTAGTCAGCATCTACAGCACACCCAATACTAGTCAGAATCTACAGCACACCCAATCCTAGTCAGAATCTACAGCACACCCCAATCCTAGTCAGAATCTACAGCACACCCAATCCTATATCAGAATCTACAACACACCCAATCCTAGTCAGAATCTACAGCACACCCAATCCTAGTCAGAATCTACAGCACACCCAATCCTAGTCAGAATCTACAGCACACCCAATCCTAGTCAGAATCTACAGCACACCCAATACTAGTCAGAATCTAGAGCACACCCAATCCTAGTCAGAATCTACAGCACACCCAATCCTAGTCAGAATCTACAGCACACCCAATACTAGTCAGAATCTACAGCACACCCAATCCTAGTCAGAATCTACAGCACACCCAATCCTATGTCAGAATCTACAGCACACCCAATCCTATGTCAGAATCTACAGCACACCCAATCCTATGTCAGAATCTACAGCACACCCAATCCTATGTCAGAATCTACAGCACACCCAATCCTAGTCAGAATCTACAGCACACCCAATAAAGTGAAGGTACTGGAGGCAAAATGCAAAACTGGAGAAACAGGAAAAAGTCTCTGCACACTTCCAGTCACATGCAATGAGATTACAGAACAACACTGTAGTGATATAGACCATCCAACAGGTGGTATAGACGTCACATTATTTTGCTTTACATACCCCTGTCTCGCACGCACATGCACACAAACACACAATGACGTCAAGGACCTCAGCCACCCGAGATATGGCCTGTTCACCTGCTATCATCTTGAAGGCGGAGAGTGTACAGGTGCATCAAATATGGGACAGAGAGACTGAAAAACAGCTTCTATTTCCAGGCCATCCGACTGTTAAATAGTCACCACGAGCTGGCCTCGCCGAGTACTCTACCCTACACCTTAGAGACTGTTACTAACCGGCTACCACCAGGTACTCCACCCTGCACCTTAGAGACTGTTACTAACCGGCTACCACCAGGTACTCTACCCTACACCGTAGAGACTGTTACTAACCGGCTACCACCAGGTACTCTACCCTGGACCTTAGAGACTGTTACTAACCGGTTACCACCAGGTACTCTACCCTGCTACTAAGAGACTGTTATTAACCCGCTACCACCAGGTACTCTACCATGCACCGTAGAGACTGTTACCAACCGGCTACCACCAGGTACTCTACCCTGCACCGTAGAGATTGTTACTAACCGGCTACCACCAGGTACTCTACCCTTCACCTTCACCTCTACCCTGCACCTTTTTATTTTATTTTTTCAATTTCACCTTTATTTAGCCAGGTAAGCTAGTTCAGAACAAGTTCTCATTTACATCTGCGACATGTCCAAGATAAAGTAAAGCAGTGCGACACAAAAAACAACACAGAGTTACATGGAATAAACAAGCGTACAGTCAATAACACAATAGGAAAAAATAAGAAAGTCTATAAACAGTGTGTGCAAATGGCGTGAGGAGGTAAGGCAATTAATATGCCATAGTAGCGAAGTAATTACAATTTAGCAAATTAACACTGGAGTGATAGATGAGCAGATTATGATGTGCAAGTAGAAATACTAGTGTGCAAAAGAGCAGAAAAGTAAATAAAATCAATATGGGGATGAGGTAGGTAGATTGGGTGGGCTATTTACAGATGGGCTATGTACAGCTTTTTGCCATTCTCAGTGCAGGAGGTACATAATACTGTCACGTTCTGACCTTTATTTCCTTTGTTTTGTCGTTATTTAGTATGGTCAGGGCGTGAGTTGGGGTGGGCAGTCTATGTTTGTTTATTTCTATGATTTTGGGATATCTATGTTTCGGCCTAGTATGGTTCTCAGAGGCAGGTGTCGTTAGTTGTATTCATAGTGTTCAGTTTATGTTTTTAATTAAACAACCATGGACACTTACCATCTGCGCATTGGTCCTCCGATCCTTCTCGCTTCTCCTCCTCGGACGAAGAGGAGGAGGAAAACCCTTACAAATAAAGCCCTGAAATGCTTATATCAGAGAAAGCCTGCAGGTCCTGATCATCTTGATCCCTACTTTTTAAAACTGGGAGCTGATTTCATAGCTGAACTACGTACATATCTGTTCAATCGAACCCTGGAATGTAATGAAATCCCAAGGACCTGGAAATCAGCATTTGTCCTACCACTTTTAAAAGGGGGAGATCCAACTCTTTTAAACAATTATAGGCCAATCTCAAAGCTGTCACCCCTGGCAGAAAATACTTGAAACCCTTGTTAGAGAACAGCTAAAATCATTTTTTATATACTAACTCTATTTTATCAATGTACCAATCGTGTTTCAGGAAGAAGCATAGCACAATTACAGCAGCCATGAAGGTTTTAAAGGATATCACTGAAGCCCTTGATAAAAAAAAAACAGCACTGTGTCTCACTTTTGATTGACCTCTCTATTGTTTTTGATACAGTTGATCATGCTATACTGAGGTAAAGATTGTCGAGTGTAGGTATTTCGGCTCAGGCAGTTGCATGGTTTGCTAATTATCTGTCTGATAGAACTCAGTGCACTTAATTTGATGGGCTTATGTCTGTTAAATTGTCTGTCTGTAATGGTGTGCCCCAGGGCTCTGTACTTGGTCTCGTCTCATTCAGTATTTATATAAATCATTTAGACAAAAATATGCAAAATGCGCAACTTCACTTTTATGCTGATGATATTGTTATTTATTGTTGTGCCTCATCTCTCACAAAAGCTTTCCAGATTTGCAAACGGCCTTTTATACTGTTCAACATACCTTGTGTCAATTAAAGCTTATCCTCAATGCTGACAAAACTAATGGTGTTTTCTAAAGCAAGAAATAGACCTCTTAACCTTTCACCCATTACTACCTGTCAGGGCAAGGAGATTGAGGCTGTAACCTCATATAAATATCTTGGAATTTCAAATGATGACGGCCTCTCTTTTCAATTTCATATTCAACAACTTACAAAAAAGTTTAAGCTGAAGTTGGGATTTTATTTTATGAATAAGGCCTGTTTTTCATTTGAAGCCAGATGGAGGCTTGTAATATCAGCTACATTTATGCCTTTACTAGACTATGGAGATATTTTATATTTGAATGCTTCCACTAAGTGTTTGAGATCAATTTACCCCCTTTACCATGGAGCATTGAGATGTACTTTTGTACTGCAAAACCCTTACGCACCACTGCACTTTATATACCAGGGTTGGCTGGCCTTCTTTAGTCACTCGTAGGCTCAGTCACTGGTATACTTGTATTTACAAAGCCATTTTGGGTTTACTACCTTTTTTATTTGTGCATTTTTATTGTTCAGAAATGTGGTGGGTACTCTCTTCGTTCGCAGAACTTTATCCTGCTAACTTGCTAACTGTTCCAAATGTCCGAACTGAATTTGGTAAAAGGGCTTTCATGTACTCTGCACCATCGGCTTGGAGGGCCTTACAAAATACTTTTAAACTCGAAGAAGTTCATCATTGATGAATGATGTTGAGGCTGATTTCTTGACCCGTTAATGTTTTTAATGAGCTGTTTAATGACTTCGTTATACTCCTGTGATTTCTATGGTTTTTACTAGATTACTTGTAGTTTTTCATGTTGTCTGTCTTTAATTGTGTAAATGACTTCCATGAATTTGAAACAAAAGCTTGAGGAGCCTGGGGATCAGACTCCAGAGCCCTTTATTTGTGTTGTGTGAATGAGGTGGTTGGCTTTCAACACTTATCAATTGGTTTGTGCAGGCTGAAGTATGGTGCATTCGGATGCTATCAGACACTTGAACATTTGTAACAAGCATGGCAACATGCATTTGTTGCTACGCCTCTGTAATTACAGACTGCAATTACCACCAGCTACATGTTGTTAGTACAGTGTAACTATGAATTATTACAATTGAATTACGATACTTATCACAGTGTACTTACATACTGTATGTAATTACGTTGTAATATGGACCCCTTAAAATGAAGCATTGGCATCTCTTCTCTATGTCTTCTACAGTTTGACCACCAAGCCATGCTCAACATCACTCTCAGATACTCTGGCGTGCGCTCCCAGGTACATCCACCAGAGGGTGACAAAGGGTTGGGTGAAGTCTGACAATTGACAGGTCCATTGACTTTAATTGCTCTATCAACTATGTTCTGTACATACAGGTAATAGTGTCATAATGCCAACTGATATTTACTCCTGAGGTGTTGAACTGTGGCACCCTCTATAACCACTGTGGTTATTACTAGACCCTGCTGGTCATCTAAGAAAGTTTGAACGTCTTGAAGAACGATCTGGCATAAATGGCCATGTCCTCTTTTCATCTCCAGAAGAGGACTGGCCACCCCTCGGAGCCTGGTTCCTCTCTAGGTTTCTTCCGAGCTACACTGCTTTTTCTCGTGATGTTGTGGGGGAAGAGACCCAAATAAACTGGATCACATTACAGAACATTTAGATATCAATTATTTATGTAGAATAGACATGCTTTGTAGTCACACAGAATGAGGAAACCCGTAAGCTCTGTATACATTGTCATATCTATATCTGTTCTGTTGCCATGTGTTTTTCCTGTGGTGGCTGTGATACCACCGTTCTACCACCAGGTGCCAGTGGAGGGAGAGCCTCTGGGTGCGCTGGGGACCCTGGCCATGGAGTTTGAGTGGCCCCACGAGGTGACCAATGGGAAGTGGCTTCTCTACCTGACTGAGATCATCACCAAAGGAACAACTGAGACACACTGTGTCCCTCCAGGGGACATTGTCAATCTGCTCAACCTCACGGTGAGTTATGAGTCTATAAGAGGCCACAGAAACAGGTGCTAATTTCTAGTGACTTTTGAGAAAAGGACACAGACAAATCTTAACATACAAATGGGACAATTTACAAGGCTAAGGGGGCCTTGCAGAGGGGCACTTACTCTGGTACAGTCTAATCAGTCTTTGGGCCATGGCCATTCATACTGTACTGAATACCAGTCTGACTGTTAATGTGGATATATTCAATTAAACAACCATTTTGTACTCTTTCTCTGCCCCTGCCAGGTTGTTACTAATGCTGCTCTGCATAATATATGGTTTTAAACATAATGTCATATTTTCAACTTATAATACAGTTATTATACTGTAATAATAACCATCAACACGCACAGTTCAAAACTGTTTTAATTATAAAAAGGTCAAACTGAAATGAATCAATCTCCACTCCACAATTATCAAAAATAAAATATCATCGTGGCCGACTCTCTCCTGCATTAAGTTCACACATGCAATACACCCTCGAGACCATTCATGATCATTCAGTCTATGAACTAGGAGCTTGGAGAGGCACTTCTCACTCACTGTCTTACCTGTTGGTTTGTAGCCTCTCTCTCTCAAACTGTCTGTCCATGGGTATCATCAAGTCTGCCTCTCCTCCAGAGAAGCCCCTCGCGCGACACACGGAACCGGTCGGCTGTGGGCGGGATCGCGAGGCTTTCCAAACAGACAAGCGATGGGCAGAGCGGGGATTATATAGCTCAGTGGGTTTGTGTTGGGCTTGTTGTTGATAGAAATGCCATGAATTGAACTGACATGATTCTTTAGAATCAGAGAGGCATGTTTGTTATAGATAATGCATTTCTATCTGAATGTTGCCCAATGTTATGTCCGTCCTCCAGCTGAACAGGGAACTAGAACCAACAATTATGGATAAACTGACAAGATAGCTAGCATTTTTGTTTTGCCATATTAGCATTGACATGAAATCAGTCAAAACGCCTCAAAACAAGACATGGTATCAATAACAAGATGAAATGAGCTGAAACGAGACACTTACGATTCCCCAAATGGCAATTTCTCGTCATTTTTGCAAGCAATTTGGCCATCTAGAATCACAACAACATTACATTTACATTTACATTTAAGTCATTTAGCAGACGCTCTTATCCAGAGCGACTTACAAATTGGTGCATACACCTTATGACAACCAGTGGAACAGCCACTTGCATCTAAATCTTGTTGGGGGGGGGGAGAAGGGGGTGAGAAGGATTACTTACCCTTACTTACCCTATCCTAGGTATTCCTTGAAGAGGTGGGGTTTCAGGTGTCTCCGGAAGGTGGTGATTGACTCCGCTGTCCTGGCGTCGTGAGGGAGTTTGTTCCACCATTGGGGGCCAGAGCAGCGAACAGTTTTGACTGGGCTGAGCGGGAACTGTACTTCCTCAGTGGTAGGGAGGCGAGCAGGCCAGAGGTGGATGAACGCAGTGCCCTTGTTTGGGTGTAGGGCCTGATCAGAGCCTGGAGGTACTGAGGTGCCGTTCCCCTCACAGCTCCGTAGGCGAGCACCATGGTCTTGTAGCGGATGCGAGCTTCAACTGGAAGCCAGTGGAGAGAGCGGAGGAGCGGGGTGACGTGAGAGAACTTGGGAAGGTTGAACACCAGACGGGCTGCGGCGTTCTGGATGAGTTGTAGGGGTTTAATGGCACAGGCAGGGAGCCCAGCCAACAGCGAGTTGCAGTAATCAAGACGGGAGATGACAAGTGCCTGGATTAGGACCTGCGCCGCTTCCTGTGTGAGGCAGGGTCGTACTCTGCGGATGTTGTAGAGCATGAACCTACAGGAACGGGACACCGCCTTGATGTTAGTTGAGAACGTCAGGGTGTTGTCCAGGATCACGCCAAGGTTCTTAGCGCTCTGGGAGGAGGACACAATGGAGTTGTCAACAGTGATGGCGAGATCATGGAACGGGCAGTCCTTCCCGGGAGGAAGAGGAGCTCCGTCTTGCTGAGGTTCAGCTTGAGGTGGTGATCCGTCATCCACACTGATATGTCTGCCAGACATGCAGAGATGCGATTCGCCACCTGGTCATCAGAAGGGGAAAGGAGAAGATTAATTGTGTGTCGTCTGCATAGCAATGATAGGAGAGACCATGTGAGGTTATGACAGAGCCAAGTGACTTGGTGTATAGCGAGAATAAGAGAGGGCCTAGAACAGAGCCCTGGGGGACACCAGTGGTGAGAGCGCGTGGTGAGGAGACAGATTCTCGCCACGCCACCTGGTAGGAGCGACCTGTCAGGTAGGACGCAATCCAAGCGTGGGCCGCGCCGGAGATGCCCAACTCGGAGAGGGTGGAGAGGAGGATCTGATGGTTCACAGTATCGAAGGCAGCCGATAGGTCTAGAAGGATGAGAGCAGAGGAGAGAGAGTTAGCTTTAGCAGTGCGGAGCGCCTCCGTGATACAGAGAAGAGCAGTCTCAGTTGAATGACTAGTCTTGAAACCTGACTGATTTGGATCAAGAAGGTCATTCTGAGAGAGATAGCGGTAGAGCTGGCCAAGGACGGCACGCTCAAGAGTTTTGGAGAGAAAAGAGAGAAGGGATACTGGTCTGTAGTTGTTGACATCGGAGGGATCGAGTGTAGGTTTTTTCAGAAGGGGTGCAACTCTCGCTCTCTTGAAGACGGGAGGGACGTAGCCAGCGGTCAGGGATGAGTTGATGAGCGAGGTGAGGTAAGGGAGAAGGTCTCCGGAAATGGTCTGGAGAAGAGAGGAGGGGATAGGGTCAAGCGGGCAGGTTGTTGGGCGGCCGGCCGTCACAAGACGCGAGATTTCATCTGGAGAGAGAGGGGAGAAAGAGGTCAGAGCATAGGGTAGGGCAGTGTGAGCAGAACCAGCGGTGTCGTTTGACTTAGCAAACGAGGATCGGATGTCATCGACCTTCTTTTCAAAATGGTTGACGAAGTCATCTGCAGAGAGGGAGGAGGGGGGGGGGGAGGATTCAGGAGGGAGGAGAAGGTGGCAAAGAGCTTCCTAGGGTTAGAGGCAGATGCTTGGAATTTAGAATGGTAGAAAGTGGCTTTAGCAGCAGAGACAGAGGAGGAAAATGTAGAGAGGAGGGAGTGAAAGGATGCCAGGTCCGCAGGGAGGCGAGTTTTCCTCCATTTCCGCTCGGCTGCCCGGAGCCCTGCTGGCTTCTGCCCCAAGGAAACGCACACGTCGGTTTCATGAGATGCCAGCTAACCCATATATAGAAATGCATCGATTGACTACAGTCATTTTTTGCCAAATTTATTTTATAACAGACGCCTTAATGCACACTTTTACATTACATTATGTGAGCTAAACATAACAATAACAAGGCTTCAAAGCCTCTCAATGGCCAATACATAGCATCAGCAATCCAGGGTTTCTACACATCATTGTTATAGAACAGCGGGCTGACTTTTTGATGACACTTTCCAAATTGTACAAACATACAGGGCATTCGGGAAGTATTCAGACCCCTTGACTTTTTCCACATTTTGCTACGTTGCAGCCTTATTCTAAAAGGGATCAAAATATTTCCCCTCATCAATCTGCACACAATACCCCATAATGACAAAGGCGAAAACAGGTTTTTAAGACATTTTTGTGTGCTTAGGGTCGCTGTCCTGTTGGAAGGTGAACCTTCACCTCAGTCTGAGGTCCTGAGCGCTCTGGAGCAGGTTTTCATCAAGGATCTCTCTGTACTTTGCTCCATACATCTTTCCCTCGATCCTGACTAGTCTCCCAGTCCCGTCTCCCAGTCTAGCATAAAGGCCTGATTGGTGGTACTGCAGAGATGGCTGTCCTTCTGGAAGGACACGTGTTCCAGCAGCGGAGGCCTCTTCAAAATAAAGGTCCCTCAACTAAATCTGGTGACTTCTCTTGCAATGGTTTTATTTGATTTATCTAACATCATCTATGTTTACACCCACAGATAATCACCAATATTTGGAATAAGGAATACTATTTGGAACAAAACACCCAATGAAACCAGACTTGGACCTGACTCACAAGTCTAAAATAGGCTAAATATGAATTATGTCTGGTCTGCACAAAGATAGACTGAAAAGGTCAATGATATTTTAGGAAGTTATGCAGGGGTTGTCTTTATTTCCATACCACTAATTATGTGATGCGATGTTGTTCTCCCCCCACCTCCTCTCCTTTTTGTCTCTTCCTCTCATCACTTTTTCTCTCTTATTCCCCCTCTCTTCCTCTCCCATCTGTCCCTCTCTCTCTCCCCAGTTGTCCGAGAACAGGAGCAAGCGTCCCAAACGAGGGGTGGAGGATGATCAACCTCATATCATCGAGCCGCAGGCAGCCATTACTGTGCTGACACGTCGCAAAGAAACCTATCTACTGGTGAGGACAGGAGATTAGAATAATTAACCATTAGTCCATGATCTATTCATTCTGATACTGAATATAACATAATATCTAGACAGATGTATGGTCAATTAGAGGCTATAGACACAACGTTGGTGAGCTTTCACTTAATTCTGAGCTTGTCTGTGTTGTGAAGGAATGTTCAAGGTGGACGGCCCACTGTGTGACGTTCACCTGTCCCTTGATCAACATGTCTACCTCTGCCAATATCATTGTGGGGTCAAGGGTGTGGAACAGCACTATGCTAGAGGTGAGAGGTCAGAGGTTAAAGCAATACTCTTGGACCAAAAGAGTCAAATTGCTAAGTTGTATTGCATCCAGAAGTGTCATGAACATAACTTGTTGTGTGTGTTTGGCAGGACTACAACAATGCTTTGAGGATCAAGGTTAGAGGTCAGGTCACACTGAAACTGGTGACAGACATCAAGATGGAAAGTGAGACCAGAGAGGTTAGTGCCTTGATGATAATGGTAGCTGATGATGATGATGATGATATGTAGACAAATGGTATGGATTATATGGATATTGATCATGCTATTCTTCTCCTCGCCTCTCTCTCTCTTTCACTCTCTCCATCCTCTTCCCTTTAATTTCCATCCTTCAGTTCATAGTGGACATTGACCCAGTCCTTGAAGAGGAGACACCTTACGAGGTTCCCTTGTGGATCATCATTATTGCCGCGGTAGCAGGGATCATACTGTTAGGAGTCATCAGTATCATACTATGGAAAGTGAGAACCCTAAGGACTACTTTTTGATCAATACCTACTGTATAGACTGGTTGGTTGTTTAGCAACAAAACCGACGGGTGGCAACTGTGGGGCAAAACAGACAGGGTTGGCTTAGAATGTTGACAACATGGAAAAATGAATTTTGTCTCCAATGTTTTTTGAAAACATGAACACATTTGCATAATGAGCACTTGTTGCCTCTCAAATATATCGTTACAGTTGATAGTTACACAGCTAGCACATTTTTTCCATATTAGCATTGACATGAAAAAGACAAGATGAAACTAGCCGAAACTAGCCATTTACGATTCCCAACATGGCAGTTTCTTGTCACTGTTGCTAGCCATCTGGCCATCCAGAATCACAACAACTCGTGGACTTCTGCCCCATAAAGGCGTGCACATTGTTTTGGTGATGTTGTCAGCTAACCCATCTCATCCTGTATTTGTATTCTTATTCTATATCATGTTTGAATGTATAACGGTTATGATATTGTATCTTGCATATTGCTTGCAATGCAACAGTATCCTGTCTCCCCCAATGTACCAAGGGAAAAAACATTTCTATGTAGCCTACTGTACATGTGTGAGTGCCTTTTCATATTGACTGTTTTTTTAATCAAATATGTTGTTGCACTGTACAGTGATACTCCATTACACTCAATTGTGCTAGCAGGCTAGTTTTAGCATGATACCACTATCAAATAACCTACAGTATGTATAAGTGCTGCCTCTTTAAAGACAGTGGCACTAGCTCGCTACCGCTAGCTAGCCATTAGCTTCTCCATTTAGCTCCAGTAAACTGTATCGCATGGTCCCCCAGTGTGGTTCCTTCAGGAGGGCCAGCAGGCCAAGGCCCAGAAGGCTGAGAATAAGATCCTGCCCTCAGAGGCTGACTGAGGACTACTGAGACAGGAGAGGCCCCCACTGAGGGACCATGCAATACTTCTCTAGGGCTCCTGGGTAATGCAGTCCTTTGGCCTCTGCCACTGGCAGCTTCGGGCACACTAGACGTAATGGCGTGTAGATTGTGGGATGTAGTTGGTTATAGGCAATTCATGTGTTGAACAGGAATTTGGACTTCTCCTATACTATTTTTTTCTTCACTGTCAATTCTAATGAGCTTTTATGTCACCCTTATTTTTTTAGTCTGATAGATTTTACTTTGCCTAAATTTCTCCTTGTCTTTTCAACCTCATTTACTAAGTATCTATTCTACTGCATCTCTCACTCTCTGGATGAATGTCTTTACTCTCTCTCCTCTTCAATCTGTTTTTTACTCTATGGGAAAATGTATTTCTTCTGCTGACCTACATGGTCTAATTTGGTCTAATTCCTTAGTTTAGCCTCCAGATTTTGTAATTGTTACATTTTTTTTTTAAATCAACAATTCTAAAATCAACTATATTTGAATATGGCTTTCCCTAATGTGTTGTCTGTCTTCCCAACAGCTTGGCTTCTTCAAGTGGGCCATCTACTACCAGATTATGCCAAAGTACTATGGAGTGAAAAACCGTAACGCAGAGCGCTACAAGTTCAACATTGGCTTCCAGACGGAGGATGCAGGCAAAAAGCCCTGGATCACCAACTGGACAGAGATGCAACGTTACTACTACTGAAACCCTGACCTTTGACCCTGAACTCTCGACTAGTCTCAGGAGTGAGGTGATGGAAGAACAAAAGGGTTTTTGTGATGTCACACAACTTTGACTCACTGATTCTGGAACCTTTCTCCATTGTGTGCAAGTCTCCGTAGATTTAATCAAAATATGTTGGTTATTTTTTGTGCAATGTGCCAAATATGAGTCAGAAATCACAATGTTTAAATTATTTTTGATGAAAGGAGTGTTGTACATTGTGGGTAGGGTGTGTTCAAAAATCCCAGTTTGGTTGTAAACACACGCTAATTTGATCTAATGCATATTTGCAGGATTAAAAGTTGACATTTGAAGTTTAAAGACTCTAGAAATAAATGGTAGTGCATTGTTTAGGTGAAATTTGAAGTTTAAAGACCCTGTTATTTACAGTTGATCTTGGTTGGACAGAAAGCACATTGCAGGAGTAGAGAAAGAAATGGCAGTGCATTGTTTAGGTGGCCCTGCTTGCCCTATCTATCCTCTGTATATCTACTTCTCACTATGACCGCTAAGCACTCCAGAAGGAAGACATAGAATAGCCTAGTAGTTGCTTGTTTTTATGCTCCATCTTTTGAACTAGACCATATTTGGTGATGGGATGGTTGGAGAGCACTTGAACTCTGAATAGTTGACAGAAGATGAACGCGTCACTAAATGATCCTTTATTTCACTGGACTGTGTGGTTATGACAGTAGAGCTCCGTTGCTGTTGGTCTAGTTGTAATCGTATAGAGGGAGTCATGACACAAGTGTATACTGCAGGCCTGTAACCTGCATGAGATTACTGTACGTGACTGCAATATCGGCAGGCTAGAGACAACCTACAGAGCGTGATTGAAGGGGTTTTAGGTTTTCATTTTCTCTGAGTAATTAACAAACCCTTACGGCTCTCTCCAGTCTTTACCGCTGAAGCGTTACATTGCGAGATGGTAATGTTCGATTGAACATATGCAGCGTTTACCGGGAATGCCAACGTTTACCGGGAATGCGGTGTTGGCTAACGTGGGAACATTGCCTTGACATTTCCATCATGCAGGAGCGCTGAGCCTCCGCCATACGGACTGAATAGAGCCCCAGTGTGCGAATGACTGACTGACTGAATGACCGCATTTCTCCTGAGTCATTGACCTTGTCACATTTTACTCGTGTGTTTTCTTTCACCGTTCTTTACTGCGCTTCGTGTTTGGTGGGCAGCAGAGCAGATCTCATTGTGGTCAACCTGCAGAACTAATGCCCACAGAGCAGTTCTCAGTCAACAGAGAGTAGATATTGTCTGCGTCCAAAATGGCACCCTATTCCCTACACACAGTAGTGCACTACTTTTGACCAGGGCCTGGTTTCCCGATAGCGATGGACCTTGGGCCTACAAGTGCTTTAAAATGCATTGTTCCTCCAAACAGATGCAGCATGCGATTCCCAAAACACCACACAGAAAGAACGTTGGGTAAGTGCGTCGTTGGATCATGTGTCGATACTGACAGGATTGAAAGAAAGGCAGCACTGCTCTCATATCAGCTTTCGCCATTAAAATATTACTTTAAAACTTCTTATGGCTGCAGGGGCAGTATTGAGTAGCTTGGATGAAAGGTGCCCAGAGTAAACGGCCTGCTCCTTAGCCCCAGTTGCTAATATATGCATATTATTAGTAGTATTGGATAGAGAACACTTTGGAGTTTCCAAAACTGTTTGAATGATGTCTGTGAGTATAACAGAACTCATATGGCAGGCAAAAACCTGAGAATAAATCCAAAAAGGAAGTGGGAAATCTGAGGTTGGTCGATTTACAACCCAGCCCCTATTGAATACACAGTGGGATATTGGTTATGTTGCACTTCCTAAGGGTTCCACTAGATGTCAACCGTCTTTAGAAAACTTGAATGAGGCTTCTACTGTGATGTGGGACCGGATGAGAGCTCTTTGAGTCAGTGGTCTGGCAGAGAGCCAGGTCCTGGTCATGCGCATTTCATATGATTAGCGACCTGCGTTCCAGTGCTTTTCTACAGACAATGGAATTCTCCGGTTGGAACGTTATTGAAGATAAAAACATCCTAAAGATTGATTCTATACTTAGTTTGAAATGTTTCTACGACCTGTAATATAAATATTTTTGAAGTTTTCGTCTGACGTTGGCTGGACCTGCACGAGCTTTTGGATTTGTGTACTAAACGCCCTAACAAAATTAGCTACTTGGACATAAATAATGGACATTATCGAACTAAATCAAACATTTAATGTAGAACTGGGATTCCTGGGAGTGCATTCTGATGAAGATTATCAAAGGTAAGGGAATATTAATAATGATATTTCTGTTGACTCCAACATGGCGGATACATTTTTTTTCTCCCTCGCGTCGTTCTCAGGTTATTGCATGGTTTGCTTTTTCCGTAAAGTTTTTTTAAAAATCTGACACAGCGGTTGCATTAAGGAGAGTTATATCTATGTCTAACAATTGTATTTTCATCGCCATTTATAATGAGTATTTCTGTAAAATGATGTGGCTCTCTGCAATATCACCGGATGTTTTTGGAACTAGTGAACGTAACGCGCCAATGTATACTGAGATGTTTTAAATATGAACTTTATCAAACAAAGCATACATGTATTGTGTAACATGAAGTCCCATGAGTGTCATCTGATGAAGATCATCAAAGGTTAGTGATTAATTTTATATCTATTTGTGCTTTTTGTGACTCCTCTCTTTGGCTGGAAAAATGGCTGTGTTTTTCTGTGAGTTGGTGGTGACCTAACGTAATCGTTTGTGGTACTTTCACTGTAAAACCAATTTCAAATCGGACACTGTGGTGGGATTAAGAAGATTACCCTTAACATGGTATAAGATACATGTTTGAGGAATTTTAATTATGAGATTTCTGTTGTTTTGAATTTGGCGCCCTGCACTTTCACTGGCTGTTGTCATATCGATCCCGTTAACGGGATTGCAGCCCTAAGAAGTTAAATCCACTTCAGCCGTGAAGTGGTAGGCTACACAAGCTCACAGAACGGGAGTGCTTAAGCACTAAAGAGTTCCAAACTACCTCTGAAAGCAACATCAACACAAGAACTGTACGTTGGGAGCTTCACGAAATGGGCTTCAATGGCCGAGATGTTGCACATAAGCCTGGCTTGTAAAGCTTGCCACCATTGGACTCTGGAGCAGTGGAAATCAAGCCACACCATCTGGCAGTCCGATGGACGAATCTGGGTTTGGTGGATGCCAGGAGACCTGGCCCAATGCACAGTGCCAACTGTGTAGTTTGGTGGAGGAGGAATCAGGGTCTAGTGCTGTTTTTCATGGTTCGGGCTAGGCCCTTTAGTTCCATTGTAGGGAAATCTTAATACTACAGCATACAATTACATGCTAGATGATTCTGTGCTTCCAACTTTGTTGCAACAGTTTGGGGAAGGCCCTTTCCTGTTTCAGCATGACAATGCACAAAGCGAGGTCCACACAGAAGTGGTTTGTCGAGATCGTTGTGGAAGAACTTAACTGTCCTGCAGTTGAGCCCTGACCTCAATCCCAACAAACACCTTTGGGATTCATTGGAACATCGACTGCGAGCCAGGCCTAATCGCCCTAATCAATAATACTCTTGTGGCTGAAAGTCCCAGCATCAATGTTTCAACATCTGGTGGAAAACCTTCCCAGAAGAGTGGAGGCTGTTATAGCAGCAAAGAAGGGATCAACTCCATATTAATGCCCATGATTTTGGAATGAAATGTTTGACGAGCAGGTGTCCACATAATTTTGGTCATGTACTGTATATTGAGGCAAAAAATTTGACAGTGTAGCCTACAATTAGCAAAATATAACTCAATAGACTGAACATGACATTTATTTAAATGTATAAACCCTGTTTAGCCTATAGGCCTACTGTATGTATCTTTCAATGCAGTCATCTCGGGTCATTTGAAACATGTTTTTATGCTTTGCTTGTTTGTAACATTTGCAAAGACATTGACAATTTTACAATTGTAGTCAGCTTCGTTCCGAAGTTATTATCTGTCAGCTTGATTCTGTTTAGCGGAGATCTTCTGTGTATAAAGTGATGCGGAAAGGCAAAAATAATCAAAAAATCTAACGACACACTTCAAAAGCATATCTGTTCGTTCAGATCTAGACAATCAGATCCGCCTAAGCATGGCGGTTGTGTTTGTGATGTCGAGGTAGAACTGTGTTAGAGCTGTCAAATCCACAAGCTGCTCCTGGCATTTTACCTAAAGTGGACATTGCCGTTGTCTAATTAAGAGAAATCCCATGCAGCCTTGTTTACAACTCCGAACACTGGAATGTGAGATGTTGTTCCGTGACAATGATCAAGAGCAGCTGCTCACTGATTGGAAGGTTCCAAAGCAGCTGCTCACTGATTGGAAGGTTCCAAAGCAGTTACACCTCCAAAACATCAGCTGTGCGCGTATTTTTTAATTTTTTTACCTTTATTTAACCAGGCAAGTCAGTTAAGAACATATTCTTATTTTCAATGACAGCCTGGGAACAGTGGGTTAACTGCCTGTTCAGGGGCAGAATGACAGATTTGTACCTTGTCAGCTCGGGGGTTTGAACTCGCAACCTAGTCCTAGTCCAACGCTCTAACCACTAGGCTACGCTGCCGTCCCAGGCTATCTGTATAGGCTATCGCCGGTTAACGCTTGATCTGATTGATAACGATCCTTTTCAAGTGCAACTTTACTAAAGATGGAAACAGCTTGGAGATGTATCGATGCACCTACGAAGGTTCTAACGACGAACTTGGCCTTAAAAATGCTTTTGGGAAACCGGGCCTAGAACCCTATGAGCCCTGGTCAAAAGTAATGCAATAAATAGGGGATAGGGTGCCATTTGGTATGCATCCAGACAGTTGGGTGACCACTCCAGTAGCCGTCACCTGAGACACCATAGATATTCTGCTAAGATATTCTTTGTCCAGTCATCTGTGGTTGCTACAGAGGTTCAATTGACTCACACAGTGGCTGGGGAGGAAGGGGGATGTATAGTGTATGGTGGTTATTTTATATTGTGCTTTTTCGATGTACTATAATTAAATATATTTTTTAATTACCCCTTATTACTCCCCCTTATTTGATTTGAATATATTACTCATTATTACCTGCAATATTGAACACATTAATATGTTATTGATTGTTTTTAATCCATTTATTCTTGCCACACAGAACATAATTGGCCAATGAATACAGAGCAAATGGACATTTCTCTCTCTTTATTCTAGAAAGGCAAAGTATTCACTGATCAAATCAAATATTACAAAAACAATGTATACACAATTAAAGACTTTACAAACAATTACTTGAAACATTTGTTCCCCAGGCTCAGCATTTAAAATATTACAAATAAATTACAAAACTGTTAGCTTCTTTGTTCTTTGCATAGTCAAAATCATTTTGACTCCAAATGTATACAATAAATATACAGACATCAAATTTAGGCGAGAAGCAGAACAGAATAATAAATGAACCAATCAGGATGCACGGTACAAACAAACACTGATGATGACATTGCTGTTGCCAGGTGAAGGGGGATCTTCCAATAAGGTTAGTAAGTGTGGACTCACTTCAGCTCCAGCTCAGATGAGGACAGATTTCTCCGTTTTGATTTCTTGTACATGTAGCCCAGGAGGATGGTGGCCACTAGAAGCACCAGACCCAGGACCAGTAGGACCCACTGGCCTGCTGCAGCTCCTGCACCGTCCAGACTCATCCCAAGGAAGTCAACTTTACCCTCTTCTGGGGCTGGGGGGGATGTTTCTGAGCTGTCACCTGGGAACACACACAGAGGTGAGTGATGCAAATCAGGTTGTGGCATCATACCCCCATCAATAGCCTTATAGCTAGAAAAGACTCACTCTTATCCTACATTACTTTTCACGACTGCTAGTGCCGAAACTCAGAACAGCTTATTTGATGCATATTTAGAAAGGAAAGAGTATATTTTTCGTATCCTTTCCTCCATTTAAATGTTGTACAGTCAGTGGGTCTGAGAACATAGGTCTCTCAATTTTGTGCTCCCCCCCTTTTTCTAACCCCATTCTATTTTCTCCGCTATCGTGTTCTCTTCCTCGGCTTTTTCCACATCCCTGTGTATTGCTCTCCAATGTTCTCTCCACCTATTGGATTTCTCTCATTTGAGTCCTGTCTCCCCTCTATCTAATCTCGAACTCGTCCTTTCAGCAGGAACTCATCAGTACATGATGGATTGGAGGGATTGATTTCATTGCTAGGCGCCTCAAACCCCTAAAAATCAATGCTTAAGCTCTGACAACAGTTGTTTCTCTGCAAAGGCATTGGTTTCAAGTTGACATTGGAATTTTGGTAGCTCTGATGCATTGGGAAAAAAAAACATACTGTGCCAGTCAAAAGTTTGGACACCTACGCATTCAAGGGTTTTTCTTTATTTTCAGATGTAGAAAATAGTGAAGACTTCAAAGCTACGATATAACACATATGGAATCATGCAGTAACAAAAAAAGTGTTAAACAAATCCAAATATATTTGATTTTTGAGATTCTTCAAAGTAGCCACCCTTTGCCTTGACAGCTTTGCACACTCTTGGCATTCTCTCAACCAGCTTCATGAGGTAGTCACCTGGAATGCATTTCAATTAACAGGTGTGCCTTCTCAAAAGTACATTTGAGGAATTTCTTTCCTTCTTAATGTGTTTGAGCCAATCAGCTGTGTTGTGACAAGGTAAAGTGGCATACAGAAGATAGCCCTATTAGGTAAAATACCAAGTCCATAATATGGCAAGAACAGCTCAAATAAACAAAGAGAAATGCCAGACCATCATTACTTTAACACATGAAGGTCAGTAAATCAGGACAATGTCAATGACTTTGAAAGTTTCTTTAAGTGCAGTCACAAAAACTATGATGAAACTGGCTCTCATGAGGACCGCCACAGGAAAGGAAGACCTGGAGGTACCTCTGCTGCAGAGGATAAGTTCATTCGAGTTAACTGCACCTTAGATTGCAGCCCAAATAAATGCTTTAAAGAGTTCAAGTAGAAGACACATCTCAACATCAACTGTTAGAGGAGACTCCGTGAATCAGGCATTTTTGGTCAAATTGCTTGAAGGAAACCACTACTAAAGGACACCAATAAGAGGAAGAGAATTTCTTGGGCCAAGAAACACAAGCAATGGACTTTAGACCGGTGAAAATCTGTCTTTGTGAGATGTGTAGTAGGGGAATGGATGATCTCCGCAGGTGTGGTTCCCACGGTGAAGCATGGAGGAGGTGGTGTGATGGTGTGGGAGTGCTTTGCTGGTGACACTGTCTGTGATTTATTTACACTTAACAATCATGGCTACCACAGCATTCTGCAGCGATACGCCATCCCATCTGGTTTGTGCTTAGTGGGACTACCATTTGTTTTTCAACAGGACAGGACAATGACCTAACACACCTCCAGGCTGTGTAAGGGCTATTTGACCAAGAAGGACAGTGATGGTGCTGCATCAGATGACCTGGCCTCAACAATCACTCGATATCAACCTAATTGAGATGGTTTGGGATGAGTTGGACAGCAGAGTGAAGGAAAAGCAGCCAACAAGTGTTCAGCATATGCGGGAACTCCTTCAAGACTGTTGGAATAGCATTACAGGTGAAGCTGGTAGAGAAAATGCCAAGAGTGTGCAAAGCTGTCATCAAGACAAAGGGTGGCAACTTTGAAGGATCTAAAATATATTTTGATTTGTTTAACACTTTTTTGGTTACTACATGATTCCATACAGGAGGTGTTATTTCATAGTTTTGATGTCTTCAATATCATTCTACGATGTAGAAAATCCTAAAAATAAAGAATGACCCCTGAAGGAGTAGCTGTGTCCAAACTGTTGACTGGTGCGGTATGTATATATATCTATTCATTATAATTCACATAATAATTCACATTTCCTGTTGCTGCAGGATTATTTTCCTTCTGTAGCAAAAAGGCTCAAATGAAGATCCTACATCTGTAATGTCAATATTGAGCTTTAGGGGTAGATTCTATCAGATCTGCACTACTTGACACCTGCATAGCATTCCTAGATGCTATTCCAAACTCCCTCCACCTACCCAAGGATTTAGGAGTACAAAAATCAGTTAACTACCTAACTGATGATCTAAACTGAACTTTGTGTAAAACCCTAGATGCAGTCGCACTGCTAAAAACAAAAGCAGTTGTCATAAGAAACTAGCTCCCAGGTTTACAGAAAATTCCCGAGCCCTGAAACTAGCTCCCAGGTTTACAGAAAATTCCCGAGCCCTGAAACTAGCTCCCAGGTTTACAGAAAATTCCCGAGCCCTGAAACAAGCTTCCAGAAAATTGGAACGGAAATAGCTCTCCACCAAATTGGAAGTCTTACGAATAGCTTGGAAAGACAGTACCGTGCAATATCATAAAGCCATCACTGCTTCTCGATCAGCCTACTCTTCCAACCCGATTAAGGAGAATGAAAACAATCAACATTTATTTTTGATACTGTCGCAAAGCTAACTAAAAAAGCCGCATTCAACAAGTGAGGATGGCCTTCACTTCGGCAGTGATGAATTCACAAATTTCTTTGATGCAAAGATCATGATCATTAGAAAACAAATTACAGTCTCCTCTTTCAATATGCAGTTTTCTCCAATCCTCAGTTGTCCTACTGGACCCTATTCGAACTCAACTACAGAAAGAGCTACTTCCTGTGCTTGGCCCTCCTATGTTGAAAATAATAAATGGCTCCCTATCTTCCGGATGTGTATGAAACTCACTAAAAGTGGTAGTAATAAAGCCTCACTTGAAAAAGTGAAACCTTGACCCAGGTAATGTTAAAAACTATCAGCCTGTATCGAATTTCCCATTCCTCTAAAACATTTTTGACAAAGCTGTTGCTCAGCAACTCACTGCCTTCCTCAAGACAAATAATGTATATGATTTCAGACTGCACTCATGAAGGTGGAAAAGGACCTCTTAATGGTGTCAGACCAAGACTCTGAGTCTGTTCTTGTGCTCCTAGGCGTTGGTGCCGCTTTTAACACCATCGATCACCACAATCTTTTTGATTGGAGACCTGGTTTAGATCTTATCGGTCGGAAAGATACACTACATGACCAAAAGTATGTGGACACCTACTAATCAAACATCTCATTCCAAAAATCATGGGCATTAATATGGAGATCGTCCCCTCTTTGCTGCTATAATAGCCTCCACTCTTCTGGGAAGGCTTTCCACTAGACGTTGGAACATTATTTCGTTCTCCTGGCATCCGCCAAACCTAGATTCGCCCATCGGACTGTCGGATGGTGAAGAGTGATTCATTACTCCAGAGAACGCATTTTCACTGCTCCAGAGTCCAATGCGTCAAGCTTTACACCACTCTGGCACTGCGGTGATCTTAGGTTTGTGTGCAGTTGCTCGGCCATGGTAACATATTTCACGAAGCTCCTGACAAACAGTTATTGTGATGACGTTGCTTCCAGAGGCAGTTTGGAACTCGGTATTGAGTGTTACAACCCGAGGACAGGTGTGTTGACTTGTTGGAAAAGTGGCATCATATGATGGTGCCACGTTAAAAGTTACTGAGCTCTTCAGTAAGGCTATTCTACTGTAAATCTTTGTCTATGAAGATTGCATGGCTGTGTGCTTGATTTTATACACCTGTCAGCCAGGGATGTGGCTGAAATAGCCAAATCCACTAATTGTAAGTGGTGTCCACATACTTTTGTAGATACAGTTCATTCGGAAAGAATTCAGACCCCTACAACTTTTCCACATTTTGTTACCTTACAGCCTTATTTTAAAATTGATTAAATTGTTTTTTTTCCTCATCAATGTACACCCAACACACCATAATGACGTTGAATAGTATTTCAGTTTTTAAAAATTTCTATAAACCTATTTTTGCTGACCATTTACTCAGTACTTTGTTGAAGCAGATTTACAGCATCGAGACTTCTTTGGCACACCTGTATTTGGGTAGTTTCTCCCATTATTCTCTGCAGATCCTCTCAAGCTCTGTCAGGTTGGATGCGGAGCGTCGCTGCACAGCTATTTTCAGGTCTCTCCAGAAATGTTAGATCGGGTTCAGGTCCGGGCTTTGGCTGGGCCACTCAAGGACATTGAGACTTGTCCCGAAGCCACTCCTGCGTTGTCTTGGCTGTCTGCGTAGGGTCATTGTCCTGTTAGAAAGTGAACCTTTGCCCCAGTCTAAGGTCTTGAGTACTCTGGAGCAGGTTTTCATCAAGGATCTCTCTTTACTTTGCCCCGTTCATCTTTGCCTCAATCCTGACTAGCCTCCCAGTCCCTGCCACCGAAAACCATCACAACAGCATGATGCTGCTACCACCATACCATAGGGATGGTTTCCTCCAGACGTGGCGCTTGGCATTCAGGCCAAATGGTTCAATCATGGTTTCATAAGACCAGAGAATCTTGTCTCTCATGATCTGAAAGTTTTTACTGTTGATGCCTTTTGGAAACCTCCAAGTGGGCTGTCATGTGCCTTTTACTGAGGAGTGGCTTCCGTCTGACCACTCTACCATAAAGGCCTGACTGGTGGAGTGCTGCAGAGGTGGTTGTGCTTCTGGAAGGTTCTCCCATCTCCACAGAGGAACTCTGGAGCTCTGTCAGAGTGGCCATCGGGTTCTTGGTCACCACCCTGACCAAGGCCCTTCTCCCCCGATTGCTCAGTTTGGCTGGGCGGCCAGCTCTAGGAAGAGTCTTGGTACTTCCAAACTTCTTCCATTTCAGAATGATGGAGGCCACTGTGCTCTTGGGATCTTCAATGCTGCAGACATTTTTTGGTACCCTTCCCCAGATCTGTGCCTCGACACAATCCTGTCTCGGAGCTCTACGGACAATTAATTCAACCTCCTGACTTTTTGCTCTGACATGCACTGTCAACTGTGAGACCTTATACGGACAGGTGTGTGCCTTTCCAAATCATGTCCAATCAATTGAATTTACGATAGGTGAACTCCAATCAAGTTGTAGAAACATCTCAAGGATGATCTATGGAAACAGGATGCACCTGAGCTCAATTTTGAGTCTCATAGCAAAGGGTCTGAAAACGTATGTAAATAAGATATCTGTTTTCGCTTCTTCATTATGAGGTATTTTGTGTAGATTGCTCAGGATTTTTTGTTATTTAATCCATTTTAGAATAAGGCTGTAGCGTAATCAATGGTAAGTTTCGATGTTCCTCAAGGCTCCGTTTTAGGACCACTATTGTTTTCACTATATATGCTATATATGCTACCTCTTGGTGATATCATTCGGAAACACATTGTCAACTTTCACTGCTATACAGACGACATACAGCCATACATTTCGATGAAACATGATGAAGCCCAAAAATAACCTACCCTGGAAGCATGTGTTTCAGACATAAGTGTATGGCAGCAATTGTTTTAAACGTTTAAACTCGGACAAAACAGAGACAGACCTATTTCTATGTCCAAAAAACAAAGAGACGAAAATATCAAAAATATTTCAAGAGCAGCTTTTTTCCATCTTTGTAACATTGCGAAACTCTAACCTTTTGTAAAAACAATATGCAGAAAAGCTAATCTATGCTTTTGTCACTTCAAGATAAGCCTACTGCAATGCTCTATTCTCCGGCTACCGGGATAATGCTAATGCTAAGTACATCTGTTAGAATGTTGACTAGAACCCCCAAATTCAATCATATTACTCCAGTGCTCACCTCTCT
Organism: Oncorhynchus keta; assembly: GCF_023373465.1. Taxonomy (NCBI): domain Eukaryota; kingdom Metazoa; phylum Chordata; class Actinopteri; order Salmoniformes; family Salmonidae; genus Oncorhynchus; species Oncorhynchus keta. The sequence continues at coordinate 45,529,615 of NC_068444.1, forward strand.
ACACTGGCTTCCTGTTAAGGCAAGGGCTGATTTCAAGGTTTTACTGCTAACCTACAAAACATTAAATGAACTTGCTTCTACTTATCTGTCCGATTTGGTCCTGCCGTACATACCACGCAGGTCTCCTTATTGTTCCTAGAATTTCTATGCTGGAGCCAGGGCTATCTCCTATAGCGCTCACATTTGATGAAATTGTCTGCCGATGCACACTCAGTCTCAACCTTTAAGTCTTATCTCTTTAGTAGGTCATATGATTGAGTATAGTCTGGCACTGGTGGTATGGGGGCTGTGTTTTGGCCAGTTGTGGGTGGGGTTATATCCTGCCTGATTGGCCATGTCTGAGGGTGTCGTCGGATGGGACCATGATGTCCATCGACCCCTCCCCTGTATCTATGCTGTAATAGTCTGTGTGCCGGGGGGCTAGCGTCAGTCTGTCCTATCTGGTGTATTTCTCCTGTCTTATCTGATGTCCTGTGTGATAGTATGCTCCCTCTAATTCTCTCATCTCTCTTTTTCCCCTCCCGGAGGACCTGAGCCCTAGGAACATACCTCAAGACTACCTGGACTGACGACTCCTGGCTGTTCCTGTCGTGCTGTCCACCTGGTCGTGCTGCTGATTCAGTTTCTGCTGTTCTGCCTGCGGTTATGGAATCCTTACCTGTTCACCGGAGCTCCTACCTTATCCCAGACCTGCTATTACAACCCTATCTCTCTCTCTCTACCTCACATGTTGTCTCAATGCTCAGTTATGAAAAGCCAACTGACATTTACTCCTGAGGTGCTGACCTGTTGAATCCTCTATAACCACTGTAATTATTGTTTGACCCGGTTAGTCATCTATGAACGTTTGAACATCTTGAAGAACGATGTAGCCTTAATGGCCATGTTCTCTTCTAATCGCCAACGGCACAGCCAGAAGAGGACTGGCCAGCCCTCAGAGCCTGGTTCCTCTCTAGGTTTCTTCCTGGGTTCCTGCCTTACTAGGGAGTTTTTCCGAGCCACCCTTTTTCCACATCTGCATTGCTTGGTCTTTGGGGTTTTAGGCTGGGTTTCTGTATAAGCACTTTGTGACATCTGCTGATATAAATGCATTTGATTGATTGATAGCAGTTGTTTTGTCTGTGTCCAAGGTGAAACTACATTAGAGCTGTCAAATCCACAAGCACAATCTACACCTCGATTAGGCTGATAGAATTCCTAATTATTTTGTTTAAATTAGTTTCAATTTGAGCGTCATCATTTTTATGTAGACTACACTTTCTCGTTCTGAACTTCTAATGCGAGTGGGACGGGTGTGGCTTTGTGCAAATGATCACAAGAACACCGGCTGCCCGATTTTGACAGCTCCAACGCAGTTACACCTCAGACATGATAAAACATCAGCTATGCGCGGGTGTCTGAATCCTGACCCCATAATGTTGTCATTAAGTGCAATTTCCCTCAATGAAGGAAGTTGAAATGTAGTTGAGGATAGCGTTTAAAGCCAGCTATCATACTCACTTGGTGGTTTCCAGTCGTATTCAGGCCAGCCTCTGACCTCATCGTTCTTGTTGTTCTCTGCTTCCAGCCAGTCAGTGAGAGGTTTGAAGTACTCTACCAGTGGCTGAGCAGACATGATGGACTTTCCAGTGATCATGGCCATCGTTTCAGGCCAGGGCTTACTGAAACCCACTTTCATCACGTCACTGCAAAACACACGGAAAGGAAGGATACAACAGGTAAAACAAGTCCAAAGAGTCTATCAGAATGGCTGTCTGTTTCACTATAGTCTCACAAATACGGTAACTTCCAAAACGACGTCATTTATCACATTCAAATATTGACAGTGCTGTCCTCGCGGTGATAGAATGCTACTTGTTTTGCGGGTGTGCACAGTACTGACCCTAGAAGTTTCCCTGCCTCTTTGGAGCGGTAGATGTCACAATCGTGGAGAGGGCCGACATGCCCGGCGGCGTTACACAGAGCCTGGTGGAACTGGAACTGGATGATGAAGCTCACAAAGTACCTGATAGGAAGACACACAGTCACATGACGTTCCCACTGCATCTCACGTACAAAACCAATCTGTTTTATGAACGAATGTCACTTCATGCAATGTAGGCCTACTTGTGTTTTATGGGCAAGAAAGAGAAGTGATCAAATTGAAGTTAGGTAACTTAACGTTGAACATTTGGCTCACTATTGTTTTCAGCATGTACATTGCACCACTGATTTCATCTCCTTTCATCTCCAGTAATAAATGTGGCAGACACCATGGCAGACACCGTACCTGACATAGGGCACATTAGCAGGGATGTGGAACTTTGCACCTGGGTCAAAGTCCTGCTCAGTGCGGGCCACAGGTGGACACAAGCCCTGGTACTTCATTCTGGAAGGGACAGACACAGTACAAAGAAACAATTCAGTCTTTCTTTTAGATAGATGAGATATGGAGGATGGAGGTTATTCACTAAAAGTACTGGTCTTTACCTCATATTCCACCATTCCTTGTTGTACTCCTCCTCAGAGATGCGCCCGTCAAACACTTTCCACCTCCACTGGTCCATCAGGTAGCCGAAGGGCAGGAAGGCTATTTTGTCCAGGGCGATGCTCATGAGGTAATTGATCGTACTCTCTATGGAAATGAACAGACACATTCACGTTTAGAGTGGCATAGCACATTCACAGTGCAATCACAGCGTATAGCTAGTTAATTTATGTTCGCCACACAGACTGCTTTAAAATATTATATTTTGTTGATGCTCTGTCTGCAGCTATGCTGTCGTCACATAACTATTTTTTTTCCGGTTGGAAGGTCTTGGTAGTGAATTGAAAATGTACCTTGCAAAACAATGCTTCTTTATTTTCCTCATATTTATGACAGGGAAAAAAGCAGGGCAGAGTCCAAATGATTCATAAGTAAGAGCTCACCGGCGTTGTCCTCCACCACATCCAGTAAACCAATCTCCTTTAGATGCTTGGGAGTCGCGACAGACAGGGCCAGCACATCACCGATGGCCTCGTGGAAACCTGGATTGGCGCCTTCGCGGAAGGATATGGGCTGGTCCTTGTACTGCAGGAAGTACTGCACATGACCCATCTCATGGTGAACGGTGATGAGGTCATCCATGGTTATCACGGTGCACTGTTTGATCCTGGAAAGGAAGCATATGAACTCATCATTTGAATGGCCAAAAAGGGCAGCCATCTTTGTTTTTCATGGGGAACGCAAACACATCTTGAAAGTTGAACGGGTTAGAATACAACGATGACGGGTGGGGGTACCTCAAGTGAAACTCACACCTGCAATCCTGTACATGTGAGTCCCAACCGCATTCACCAAGAGTTCCAAAGCTCCTTGCAAAGTTTCTGATGTTTTACTGCACTAAGAAAGCTACAGACTCTACATCCCTCCAAATTACCGGAAGTCTTTGCGGTTGTAGAAGTCCCAGGCGGAGGCATGACACACCACATTGCGTCCATCCTTGGGTTTCTCCAGCATGGACTTGGCCCAGAACTCTGGAGGCATGGGCAGCAGCCCCAGAGAAGTGAAGAAGTTGTCTGACTCTTGGAACATCCTGGTGGCATTCCAGCCCTGTGGGGAAAGTTGAGGAAAGCCAATAAGGTTTACCTGGTCAGGTCACATGGAAACGCAATAATATCCCACCGTTAAACAGAAAAACTGGTAGTGGTCAAATTTGTTACCTTGGCTATCATGGCTGGTGTGGCGTCTACTTGTGTGGCATCGGGGTAGGGAATGGCCAAGTCCATGATGCCAGACCAGGTCTGCGCCCACATGTTACCTGATAGGACAAGAGAAACATGGCTGTGCTGTTTTATCCATAACTAAACAAATGTTAAAAGGTATTAGCTATCTTTCAACCTTGCACCCCTGACAGAGCTAAAAACAGTGGGATTTAGATTCAGAGCCAGCGCAATCCCTAGCCTGGTGGACCTGTCACAATCAATGTCATGCTCAAGGAACATCCACAAAACAACAGTAGAATATCAATGTGCAATGGTCATACATAACAAGAGTTTTGGCCTTAGTGCTGGAATCCATGCGGGATTCTGACTCTTGGTCTCACCTAGAAGATGGGCAGGGATGGGCCCTCTCAAGTTGATGTGTTTGCCGCCATACTTTTTGTAGAGAGACCTGCGCACGTAGGCATGCACGTTGAGATAGAGGGGCTCCAGCTCCTTCCACAGATGCTCCAGGTCCTCTTCGAAGGTGGGGGTCTCGTACAGGGAGCGCCAGAATGCCCCGTTATCAGAGTGTCCTATGAACAGAAGCATTAGAGGGAAGGAGCATACGGTGCCAGAATAGAACATAAGTAGATTGCGGAGGCCGACAGGGCTGCTCCCTATTGCTTATTTTTTTCATATTAGTAGATGAAACCCTTCCTGAACCAATTAGAAAACCTACCAACTGCCAGCCTCTGTAGAAATGTCTTTGGGTCTTTTATTTTGAAGACCTTACCATTAAGAGTGGCAGCTTTGTTGGCCAGTTGAACATATCTCTTGTAGTCCTGTCGCAGTTCTCTGCCAGAGGCGTTTCTCCAGCCCTGCCAGGCAAATAACAGCTCATTATAGTCTCTGGACTCAGCCATAATCTGCTGGAGGTCTGAAACAAGACACAAACCAGAGAAAGAGTCAAGACCAGAACTCTCGGGACTCAAACCAAGACCAGACCCAACCATTTGAGACCCAGAACAAGTGTATAAAGGCCATGATGAGATCAAGACCCAAAAATGTGAGAGGAAAAAAAACAAGACCCAGACCAACCAATTAAAAAAGTTTGTGTATCTTGACCACATGACCACAGTTAAAAAACTGAGACAAACCTCTTTGAAGTTTCATATTTGTCTGGTTTTGCAGAGTTAGTTGACACCTCTTTTGCCAAATGTTATCTAGATAAGTTGTTATATTTATTACTATATATATATATATATCTTGGATGTAAAACAAATATCACATGGACTAATAATACAAACCAGTTCGAAAAATGGACAATAGATGGACCTTTTAATTAGGTAAGTGTTGAGTTTCAGCAAGTGTATTGTGGGATCTTACCTGGGTCCAGTGGATGGCAAGTCCCATTAGCTCTGCACACCTGAGCCACACTGTACTTGGTCTCCATGTTCGCCAGCAGAATGTTGTACTAATAAAAAAGCAAATCAACGGCATAAGAACTTGCGACTGCCCTAAAAACATTTTATAGTCCTACGTACCTGTTAAATAGCTGAGGCGTAATTTCATTAACGATTGAGGTTAATGTACTGTGTGATTTTGCCCTTGATTTTTGTGTCAATGAACAGGGGATCATTTCAAAGGTATTGGGTCAATAAAAGCACACAACCCATTCTTACCTCTTTCAGTTCCTCGTCGGGAAGTCCTGCTCTTTCGATGTCACTGAGTTTCTTCAGGATACGTTTCACAGAACCATCCTGGAAGTCTGTGGTGTCATACTTGCGGGCCTCTTTTCCGTAGGTCAGTGTGTGGATAGACATGTCCAAGTTCTTTTGCAGCTGGAGACAGAATACACTCACTCGTCACAACGGTCCATTGATTTGTCCAAGTGCAAGAAATGGGCCAGAAAAGCTGCAGGATGTGCAGTAGAATCTAGTGTGTTAATGCTGGGCTGGAACAAAAGCCTGCTCATCCTGTAGCTCCTTCAAACCCTGGTTCATCGATACTAAGAGCAGTTTTTGAGCTGTGGGTTAGTTGTGTGAAAGCCAATTGCCAATGTGTACAGTATGAGCGAGTGCGATGCGCCATTAAGACACCAGACCCAACTCTTACCATGTTCTGCTTGTTCTCCTCATTGATGTCAGTGTTGTAGGCCCACGATGCTTCAGTGTAGGCATTCCAGACCCCCTCAGAAGTGCTGTTGTACTCTTCCAGGAACTTCTTAGCCTGCACCTCATCTGCAATCTTGTCTAGGTTAAGAGAAAGGTACAGGTACATTTAAGCTACATGGCTATGTGACTGTGGCCTGTTTCTAACTTAAGATCTGAGGGTATAGCTTGAATTTGTATAAAGGTTCATCTTCCAGTGACATCCATGCATGATTTAAGAGAGAAGTGAATTTGTTTGAAGAATCATTTTATTGATTTTCAGCACGAGGTTTCAATTTAGTTTGCAACAATGAGAGTTCTCAATGTAATGTCCAAACAATGGAAAACAATACCCACCACCAGTAACACAATTATTATCGTTATCATGTTCATTGATAATAACTATTACAACAATCACAATAATAATTGCACTGCCTACAATTTCATCAACATGTAAGTGGAATCAATCAACAACAAAAATAGATGAATCACCAACAATGAAGGGCTCATATTAGAATTATAGACAGATGGTATAGAGAGTTTAACACCGTTCTTTGTCAGAAAATGAAAATGGAATAAAAAAAGAAGAAACAAAATGAATACACAAATAAATGAATTAGAATAAAGAGTTAAATAAATCAAAAATCTAACAAAACAAAAGGTTATAGATTAAGATTTTCCTTCATTTGTCCTACAATCGTATAAACTGAATTTGATATTTTCCTGTTTGAAACTCTGTACTGTGTGTATATATGTTTTTTTATCTGACAAATAAAATGAATGAATCCATCAAGTGGGGAAAAAACATTGATGCATCTGCCAAAAGTAGGAGGGGCAGACTTCTTCCAATGCAAAGTAACCATGTTGAAAAGGTCATTATAGTGCACTTGTCATCAGCTATATCATCAATAACCATATAAATCACATTGAAAGATGATCATTTTCCTCCACCAAATTTAAAGGTTGACTTTTGGAATTCTCCATGTTTTATTTGATGGAAAAATCCTCCTCCTCCTTCGGTTAAACCTGTTTACTGGCTTACCAATATCCTCGGGGTAGCCCTCTGGTACGGGTGGAACCCAGTTAAAGTCTGGCCAGCCCAGGGTCTCATTCGTCGCTGCATTCTGTTCCTCCAGCCATGTGATGATGGGACCAAAGTATTCCATCAGGGCACTGGCGTCCATCTTGTTTGTTCCGACGGCTTCCTGGAGCACCTGTGTCCAGGGCTTTGATTCTCCGGATTTAAGGACCGTCCTTTCAAATTCAACAGAGGCCACATGGGGAAATGTGTTAAGCCTCATTTACTAATGTAGCTTTGTATGGTTTAGCTTTAGCAAGTCTAGGGACAATGTTTTATGACTGATTCAGTTAGGGGGGGGGACTACATTTTAGGGTCATTTGAGATTAAATATATTTTGTGTCTCATCTCTTAACTTGATCAGGTAACACCATTGTTTATATGGCTGTAATGAATGTTCTAAGAGAGGCAATAACAGAACACATACTCTAAAATCTTTCCCGCCTCCTTGGACTGGTAGATGTCACATGTGTGCAGGGGTCCACTCTGATTGGCTGCCTGACAAAGCTTCTTGTGGAACTGGAACTGCAGAATGAAGCTCGCAAAGTATCTGCAGGAGACCAAACAACAATCTTGAATCAATCATCCCAGCAAACCAAAATTGGTTTGTTCGCATAAAACATTCGCCTGATATTGTAAGAAAGCTCCCAGAACACATTTTGACTGTTTTTTTAAAGGTTCCCAAAATGTTTCATTCGGTTGTGGGAATAGTCTTGTGGAATCATTGTAGGGATATCACAAAATATGAACTGTCCAGATGATTATACAATATTTATTTTGGGGTGCAAGAAACAGTCACCTTTTCTTTAAAAGTTAACATTTTAGTGAATGTTAGGAGAACATTCCAAGGATATTTAATTTAAAACATTATATTTGTTTTGTTCCAAAAATATGTTGTTATCAAAAACATGATTTCAATGTTTTTGGGAGGCTATCAACCTAATGTTAGATAAAACCCAAACTATAACTTAATGTGAATCTTATCTAATGTTCTGGGAATGTTTGAGGATTGATGACATTTGAGGATAAAAAAAATGTATGAATGAATGCATATTCGAAATATGTATATTCCCTCAGTGGTCTTTATTCCTGAAGTGTATGCGCATAATAATCACCAATAAAATGACCTGTATGTGGATATGAGGAAAGAAGTGCGATGGTTTGAAAGAGAATCCTACCTGATGTATGGGGTGTTTCCTGGAATGTGGTATTTGGCTCCAGCATCCATGTGCTCCTCTGTGCGTTTGGTGGGAGGACAGATACCCTGGTATTTTGTCCTTGAAAAGTGAACAAGGGAAGACAAAACAACAATGTTTTTTTAAATGAAACATATTCCCATTGTATAAAATTTACTATTATCTTGGATATAAAACAATTTCCCTCCGCAAACTTTGGTAATGTTGAGTCTTTTCTTGGCACTTACCTGAGGTGCCACCAGTCTGCGTTGTAGCGCTCTGGGGGGGTGCGCCCACTAAACACACTCCACCTCCACTGGTCAATGAGATAGCCGAAGGGGAGAAAGGCTATCTTCTCCAGAGCCATCTTCAGCAGGTAGTTGATGTCGCTCTCTACAATGAACAAGCCAATTAAATCACACACAAAAATAATAACCACCACAATAACTAAGTAAGTAAGTAACTTACTCACTAAGTAAGTAAGCAAGCAAGTCGGTAACTAACTAAATAACTACTTACTAACTTACATACTAACTTACTTTCTTACTTAAGCTGCTACTTTCATACTACTTACTCTCTTAATTTCTTACTTACTTTACTTAGCTACTTAGTGAGTTACTTACTTGGCAACACTGTACCTACTAACTTACTAACCACCAAAAATCCAATTGTTTTATAACAGTGTGCCATAGATTTATTTTTGCGTACCGTTGTCATTGGTCACATTGGGCAACAGGCCGATGCTGGCCAGATGCTTAGGCGTGGACACAGAGAGGGACATGACATCACCAATTGCCTCATGGAAACCTGGGTTAGCCCCGCGGCGGAAGCTATAAGGGAGTTCCTTGTACTGCAAGTAGTATTCAACATGGCCCATCTCGTGGTGCACTGTGAAAAGCTGCTGCATGTTGACTGTGGTGCACTGTTTGATCCTGAATGTGAGGAAACATCACATATGAAGACATTTCATTTTCATAGCATCGGGTAACTGAAGCCTCTCTTTCCTCGACTCCGGAGTTCATTTCCATAACCCCCTTTCCACTTGCTCACCTGAAGTCCTTTCTATTGTAGAAGTCCCAGGCAGATGCGTGGCACACCACCTCCCGATTGTCTGGCTTCTCCAACATAGACTTGTCCCAGAACTCTTGGGGCATTTTGATGAGGCCCAGGGAGGTGAAGAACTCCTCAGCCACCCGGAACATATGAGTAGCATTCCAGTTCTAGGAGGAGGAAATCATTGTATTTCAGGTATATACAGCCAAGCTTAACAGACTTTCAGTGGATGAATTCTGAGTTGGTACAAATGATTTCAACTAGGCTAGACAAGAGTTTGGGATTTTATTTTGCCATTTCTTAACATTAAACTATTTCCCACCCAGTGATCTACATGTAAACTGAGCTGATAACCATTTCTCCAATTTCACCAGCTTACTTGGGCCATCATTTCATCTGTCACGTCCACATTGGGTTTGCCGGGGAAGGGGATCATCATGCCATAGATGTTGTTCCAGGTTTGTGCCCACATGTTTCCTGAAGAAATGAAGCACACGCACCTAGCATTAGCCAGAGGCTTAATAAATCTACTCGCCGAGCCTCACTATTCACAAACACTGTGAGCAATGGGCTATAGGTAGCATCTGATGTTTCCTGACTACGTGACTTGACCAGGAAACCGCAGGGCCTGTTCTAACCTACATTATGTGTCTGATAGTAACGTCTATAAGCACGGCCCAGGTCAGGGCTAAGTGGTCAGGAAAAACTCAGGGCACCACCTTAAGTTAATGCTAAACTTTGATGGAGTGAGATTAAGTTGACAAAACAGCTGATAAATGAGTGATTGAACATTTTGCATTGGCTATAAGTTCAAAATGAAATGCAAAGGTAAACTCACCTAGCAGATGAGCAGGGATAGGTCCTTTAAGATTGATGTATTTCGGGCCGTAGTGGTTGTAGAGCTTGCGGCGCACAAAGGCGTGAAGATTCTGGTAAAGCGGCTGTATCTGTTTGTAAATAGCCTCCAGGTCACTCTCGAAAGTCGGTGACTCGTACCACGAGCGCCAGTATTCTCCCGTGTCATCAAAACCTAGAGAGACAGCACAACCACATGTTTATGAACAATGACCTTTCACCCCTTGTCCATCTGTCTCCCTCACTACAACCATGGACCAAACGTACAATGCCTATGAAATATGCTAGAAATAGTGACATTCACAATGACACCGTTGTGGGGTTTAACCATATGTAAGGTCAACGTGATATTTTGTACCATCAGCTTTATAGGCCTTGTTGCTAAGCTCCACAAACTTTGGATACTCTGCCTTGAGTGGCACACCCGATGCATTGTGCCAACCCTCCCAAGCGTACAGCAGTGTCTTGTAGCTCCGTGAGTTGGCCATGATCTCTGTCAGCTCTGTGGAGGCAAAGTCAAAGAGACCCTCAGTTACAGAACACAGAAACTCCCCACACAGGGGACTTCTGGATTTCCAAACGGCGCCAACGGAAAGAGAACAATGGTAGTTTTAACTTTTCTTAAACAATGAGGTGTAGAAGTGTTTAGATGACTTCATGCTCTCCTCTCAGTGGGAGAGGTGCCTAAAATACACATTTGCTAAGAGATTAGCCTTAAGTTATGATGATGCGACGGAGGCAGATAGTGGCCTAAAAAAACCATAGATATTTTACAGGTTGGGTACAGGAAGTGAAGGTGAGGAAAGAGGGAAGTTGAAGGCCACTGAACAAAGTGAGTTTGGTAATCCAACGGCTGGCGTTGTTTTGGGATGAGGGACCCTGGACCACCCAATGTTAACTTTAGTCGATTGTAAAATGAGGAATCATCTGGGGGAAGTGGACTCTAATTTTAGAGTGTGAACACGTGAACAGAAACCATTTCCATGACCTATAGGGTACCGAGTTTAGGACACCCCGAACTAAAGGTGTCAAAATGTACACAGTGTAGTAGGCCTGTCAGAACATTTTGTATTCGGTTGGTGTTTGATTTCCATCCATTACACTGCATGACATTAGGAAATGACTGACAGTAAGTTCAAAAATGATTGTGTGGGCGTATTACTGAATCACTTATGTTTTTTGGCCCAACACGATAGTTCACATTCGTTTTTTGGGGGGCACAGCTCACAAACCACAGGCCAGGGTTTAAACCAACATCTAGGTAATTGGGAATGACTGATGAAGTCAGCGTGCTCTGCACCGTAGTAATGACCAGTACTTGGCCATTTCAATGTTCCTAAAGAGCTTAAACCACATCCTCCAGAGACCTCTTCAAAGTAATTGCCCTCATCCTTTTCCTAACTTGTTATTCCATCCTCCCTTAAGGTTCCCTCATTTATTTTTACAATAAGCATAATATTGTAATTATAACTGTAATTACACAAAGACACCCACTCACCTGGCTCAAGAGACCAGCATTCATCTGTCTTTGGACACACTTTGGCAGTAGAGTATATTTCAGACATCTTGCTTAGTATGACGTTGTACTGGGTAAATAATAAGGAGATTGTGAAAAGACAAAATTGCTCTCTGAATCCATTCAGACCTTGCTGATGCTCTCCTTACAACAGCTGAACTAAACATATTATGTTTTATAACATCTGCTACAGACATGTTGACATTTCACTATCACATGGATACACAACATCTAATTCTGAGTCTGACTCAAAGCTTGTAGTAGCGCTCCTCTAAAAAGATGTCAACAATATGAGACTGACCTCATGTCTTTCTCCTGCAGGTAAGTTAGCCGCTCCCAGAACGTTGATCTTCTTGATACGCCTCTGCAGAGCATCATTAAAGGTGGCCACTAGCATATCAGAGAAGGTTTCTTTGGCCTTCTTCCCCCAGGCTTCTGTGAAGGCCTGCTTTAACCCATCAGATTCCACCTGTAACCACAGACAGGTTTTGGGGTTACTATAGTGTAGCAGCCCAACGGCCCTCACGTCACAGCATCCTGTATCTTGAGTAGTCACGGTCCAAGTCGGAAGTAGAACGCACAGGTACCATTGACATCCAATCGTTTTAGGGAAATTGATGATGCTGTATATTCTGTTCAGAAAACTATGAATAGCCATTACAAAACTACTTCCCAGAAACAAGGAATCCACTAACTGTACAGTCTCTCTTTCTATATCATGGCCACTCACACAATCATTTTCCTACCTCCATTTTCCTACTGTATTTGTCTTATTCCCTACTTCGTCTAGTGTCGTAAGACTGATTGCATTGCACTAAATCCCAAGCAAAGGCCCACAGCATATTGAATATTCATGGGGATCATGACAGTTAGCTGTGGGCCAGAAGGCCCTCTTTGTGACAACAGTCAGAGCTCAGGGGTTGAGTGGGAGTACAAAGACTAGAGAACCCTGGCCGGCCGGATCAAAAAGTTCCTTATGCATCTTATTAAGGAGTGGAGACGACTACTTAACTAGGAAAGCGGCAGAATCACTCAGTTCAAGGACAACACACAGACATTATACTGCTCTCTTGCTCTTACTACGTAGGCAGTACATAAACTCATAAAATGAGACGTGAGACCTGTCCTTGACATCGTCCTGGAAGGCCACTTTAGAGTAGAATACAGTCAATTCAACATTGTGCTCTGCTGTATGATAATGCTGATGATACACGAGGGATGCTGGAAGACAGGGCCACTCAACGCATCACACACATACCATGTTATCCTGTCCATTATGACACTGACTGAAGCGGAATACAATTGCGTCGAAGGGGTTGAGAGGCTTCAGCCCAAACCGCCTCAGTTCACCTTAGTGACTGCTTCTGACAGTTGACGTGTTTTACCTGCCAAGAACTAGACTATTACAAACAGATTAGATGGTGTTGCTTTGTTATCGGGTTAAGAGTGTTTTCACAGTAGAGTGAACGCCTCACCGGCGACACAAGGTGTACTGTGTGATAACAAAAGACAGATGACACACGGCCAACAGGGAGAATGATAACCTCAAGATGACACACAGTCACACACCCATGTGTGCTACAATGTGGACCCAGTGTGAATATGCCACAAGCGACAGTCGTTTTGGGTTTCCCTATACTGTAGTATCATGTTTGGGGAACACACAAAGCAACTCCTTTTCCTCCTGGGTGTTTGATCCTAGGACTGGGTAGACTGGTCCATTGTAAACTGTCCCTTTGTGTACTCTTGTGCACTCTCCATAAATGTTCATTTAACCCATTTGGGTACTGTTGTTTTTGCCGCGCTGTTAAAAACTCGAATTGAAAACCTACTAGTTCCCCAGCCGCCTTTCTTGTTTGTGATTTCCTACAGGGAATATTCGGCGCATTCTGTCTACGTCCACTGCATTAGCGGTTGAAGATTCTCCAACAGGACCTCCAGTCCATTAGTTGTGTTATTTGTATCTTAACCACAGAAGCATAGAGTCACTGTCAGGAGGACACTGGGGGCTGTCTGTCACAGCCCAGGACATAGACATCCTGTCAGGGCTGACAAGACAGTAGCTTCTGTTACGTGATGTTTTCATTGAGGTCCAGCTTATCCTCTGTGTCTCTACCGCCACTGATTAACTGCTGGGCTGGACGGAAAACTGGTACCAGATTTGAGGCATTAACTCTGACCTCTCTCCCACTCTCTGCCTCTCTTAAACTTGGTTTTGCTGCCACACACACTCAATTATATCATCAGATTGAGCTCTCCTCTCTTTTTTAATAGGATAATAAAGATAAGGTGAGAAGTTGTTGACTTACCCCCCCCCCTCTCTCTCTCTCTCTCTCGCTCTTTCTCTGTATATTTCTCCCTCTCCCCCTTTCTCTCTCTCTCAAGGCTGTTGAATGTGTTCACTCACTTATGAAAGATTGACTGTAATTCAGTAAGGTATAGTGTCATTAACCAAAGGGCCCAAGGTTCACTCTTGTAAAGTTCGCCAAGATAAAGTTAATTTGTAAAAAGGCCAATGGGGAGGGAAAGGTATCCTACAACGAGTTAGTCAAATGTTCCAATTAGAACGTTGGAATTCTGAAAAACTAGGAATCTCAGTCAAATTCAAAATGGTACTCTCAGTGTTTGGCTAAATAAAGTACTGTGCTTCTTCGCTTCATATTATTTCAGATTTTCTGAGGAGGACGAATGTTTCATTCAGTTGTGCTCTATGAAGTGAAGTGAAAGAAGACGCTTTGAAAACACAACTCCATGGATTTGGACCTGCTTCGACAGCCCTGGGTGCACACGCATCATGTACTTTTTGGATAGTTGATATTCCATCCGCATTTCAAAGTAACTGAGGCCCACAACCAGTGGTGCTCGTTGAGCATTGCATTTTTTTAGAGCTTACTTGATATTAACATCCCGGACTGACCTGTGTGTGTGTGTGTGTGTGTGTGTGTGTGTGTGTGTGTGTGTGTGTGTGTGTGTGTGTGTGTGTGTGTGTGTGTGTGTGTGTGTGTGTGTGTGTGTGTGTGTGTGTGTGTGTGTGTGTGTGTGTGTGTGTGTGTACATAGAGTTGCAAGGGGAATACATCTAGTCTAATTCAATTGCTTACCATGCTTTACCATGGTACAGTTTAACAGCACGTTTCTGCTATTTTCGCCTTATCCACAACGACAGGACTGAGACAAAGATTAACTCAGTGACGTAGGAATCCCAGGCCCAGCCCAAGTTGAATGGAGTGTTGGTGTTAACTTTACAGTACATCCCCACCAGTCAATAGGCCTTTCTCTCGCGTGATGGTGGGTCATGCTAATCCATTGTCACAGCCTGCGGGGAGGAGACTCGGAGAGAGACCAGGAAGGCTACCCTGCCAGATCTTATAGAACACCAAAACCCCTGATTCCCTTTGATCCAATATTTGATGTGTGGGGAATAATAGCGTTCATAACTGGCAGAGACGCTCGATGCCTGGTGCGCGTGTGTGTGTATGTGCGCACATGCGTGTTTGTGCATGTGTGTGTGTGTGTGCACTTGCATGCATGCGTGTTTGTGCATGTGTGTGTCTATGTGTGTGTGTTTGTTTCTCTCTCAGAGCGACAGATTACTGCCTCACACCTCCGCAGTTTCATTGATCCTTCCCAACTGCCTGGATGGCTTTACTTTTTCTAATTTTTCACAGTCTCTAGCTAACACTGTTCCCCAGCCCATTTGGTTATGCAAATGTCTCATGATAGCATATGGTGAGACGGGAGGAGCAGTAAAAGAGAAACAGGCGGCACTAGCATGCAAATGTCTCATTACTCCACTCTGAAAAGTCCCATTTAAACCGCACTATAGAGTCTTTAATTGTTTGTACTAGGAAGTCCATGTTATGCATCAACCTGTGAAATTGCATTTTCCTCAAATACCAGTACAATTCTTGGAAAAATAATCAGGCATTTGAACTTATAGGCATCTAACAAAACAACAACCCTCATTCTACCCTCTCCACACACACCCCACACCCCTCGGGCTTCATTCAAGACTCGGAGACGCTCAAACCACATGTGTGTGGGTTCTTTTGATGATTTCCGAAAACATACAAGCTGAGTTGGCAGAAATGGGAGGAACTGAGCATATCATTTTGGATGAGGATGAATAGGGTTGGTTGTAAAGCCATGCGGGGCTCAACCCAACAAACATCCCTGACAAACACAACTGAGTAAGACTTTACAGTACTCGCCTCCATGTTTATGCATACATAAAGCCTTTATAACAGCTGTGCGACATTCATAAAGCCTTTATGACAGCTGTGCAACATTCATAAAGCCATTTTAACAGCTGTGCAACATTCACAAAGTCTTTATAACAGCTGTGCAACACTCATAAAGCCTTTATAACAGCTGTGCAACATTCATAAAGCCGTTATAACAGCTGTGCAACATTCATAACGCCTTTATAACAGCTGTGCAACACTCATAAAGCCTTTATAACAGCTGTGCAACATTCATAAAGCCGTTATAACAGCTGTGCAACATTCACAAAGCCTTTATAACAGCTGTGCAACACTCACAAAGCCTTTATAACAGCTGTGCAACATTCACAAAGCCTTTATAACAGCTGTGCAACATTCACAAAGCCTTTATAACAGCTGTGCAACATTCACAAAGCCTTTATAACAGCTGTGCAACATTCACAAAGCCTTTATAACAGCTGTGCAACATTCATAAAGCCTTTATAACAGCTGTGCAATATTCATAAAGCCTTTCTAACAGCTATGCGACATTCATAAAGCCTTTATAACAGCTGTGCAACATTCATAAAGCCTTTATAACAGCTGTGCAACATTCATAAAGCCTTTATAACAGCTGTGCAACATTCATAAAACCATTATAACAGCTGTGCAACATTCACAAAGCCTTTATAACAGCTGTGCAACACTCATAAAGCCTTTATAACAGCTGTGCAACATTCATAAAGCCTTTATAACAGCTGTGCAACATTCATAAAGCCTTTATAACAGCTGTGCAACATTCATAAAGCCTTTATAACAGCTGTGCAACATTCACAAAGCCTTTATAACAGCTGTGCAACATTCACAAAGCCTTTATAACAGCTGTGCAACATTCACAAAGCCTTTATAACAGCTGTGCAACATTCATAAAGCCTTTATAACAGCTGTGCAACATTCACAAAGCCTTTATAACAGCTGTGCAACATTCACAAAGCCTTTATAACAGCTGTGCAACATTCACAAAGCCTTTATAACAGCTGTGCAACATTCACAAAGCCTTTATAACAGCTGTACAACATTCATAAAGCCTTTATAACAGCTGTGCAACATACATAAAGCCTTTATAACAGCGGTGAGACATTCATAAAGCCTTTATAACAGCTGTGCAACATTCACAAAGCCTTTATAACAGCTGTGCAACATTCATAAAGCCTTTATAACAGCTGTGCAACATTCATAAAGCCTTTATAACAGCTGTGCAACATTCATAAAGCCTTTATAACAGCTGTGCAACATTCACAAAGCCTTTATAACAGCTATGCAACATTCACAAAGCCTTTATAACAGCTGTGCAACATTCATAAAGCCTTTATAACAGCTGTGCAACAATCACAAAGCCTTTATAACAGCTGTGCAACATTCATAAAGCCTTTATAACAGCTGTGCAACATTCATGAAGCCTTTATAACAGCTGTGCAACATTCATAAAGCCTTAATAACAGCTGTGCAACATTCACAAAGCCTTAATAACAGCTGTGCAACATTCACAAAGCCTTTATAACAGCTGTACAACATTCATAAAGCCTTTATAACAGCTGTGCAACATTCACAAAGCCTTTATAACAGCTGTGAGACATTCATAAAGCCTTTATAACAGCAGTGCAACATTCATAAAGCCTTTATAACAGCTGTGCAACATTCACAAAGCCTTTATAACAGCTGTGCAACATTCACAAAGCCTTTATGAATGCATGCATAAGAGGGCTACAGTAAAGTGCTACCCACAACTCTAACTGGTACATAATGGTTCGCACTGGACTGAAGAGGCTAACGACTAACTAATCCAACAACTGTCAACCTTTCATTGAAACACCTCTGTGTGCTGTGTGCAGAGTGGGTAAGGGGGGCCGGGGGGAGGAGTCCTACCTTTTTGTTGGAGTTGTGGGCCGTAATGTTGGTCTGGTATGTCCAGCTGGCCTCTTGGTTTTGGTAGGTGACAAGCTCGGCGGTGGTATTGTAGGCAGTGACAAAGCTTTCAGCCCCGACCTCTGTGGCAGGGTAGTCCTCTGGCACCCACTCGGGTGGCAGGACAAATTGACAGAGTCCCAAGAGTGGCAGTACCAGCACCACTGCTGCCCAAAGCATTCTGGCCATTCTGGCCCTAGAGTAGTCTCTCCAATCAGAGGATAGTAAAGTCAAGAAAATAAAGTGGAGGAGGAGGTAGGAGAAGCTGCCTAAAAATGAACTTGTTGCAGTGAGAGGAGAGTAGAGGAACACCTTCCCTGGTTTTCTCTCATCCCAGTCTCCCTCCTGCTTCTCTTCTCCTACTGCCACTGTCTGTTCCTCCAATGCTGAGCCGCCACAGCCAGCTCCTTTTAAGTAGCTAGCAGTCTAACCCAGCCCACACTTTTCTGCAGCCTTCCCCTTTCCACTTTACAGCACTGCCTGCCGCACACTTACAAACAGTATCTCTTTCTCGTTTTTCCTCTCCCTTTCCACCCCCTCTTTTCCTCTTTCCCCACACGCCCTTCTTTACCTGTCTCTCTCTTTCTTTAATTAACAGTATCTCTCTCTCCTTTTTCCTCTCCCTTTCCACCCCCTCTTTTCCTCTTTCCCCACACGCCCTTCTTTACCTGTCTCTCTCTTTATTTAATTAACAGTATCTCTCACTCCTTTTTCCTCTCCCTTTCCACCCCCTCTTCTCCTCTTTCCCCACACGCCCTTCTTTACCTGTCTCTCTCTTTATTTAATTAACAGTATCTCTCTCTCCTTTTTCCTCTCCCTTTCCACCCCCTCTTTTCCTCTTTCCCCACACGCCCTTCTTTACCTGTCTCTCTCTTTATTTAATTAACAGTATCTCTCTCTCCTTTTTCCTCTCCCTTTCCACCCCCTCTTCTCCTCTTTCCCCACACGCCCTTCTTTACCTGTCTCTCTCTTTATTTAATTAACAGTATCTCTCTCTCCTTTTTCCTCTCCCTTTCCACCCCCTCTTTTCCTCTTTCCCCACACGCCCTTCTTTACCTGTCTCTCTCTTTATTTAATTAACAGTATCTCTCTCTCCTTTTTCCTCTCCCTTTCCACCCCCTCTTCTCCTCTTTCCCCACACGCCCTTCTTTACCTGTCTCTCTCTTTATTTAATTGTCTCTTTGTCTTTTTTTAACCCCCCCCCACCTTTACCTACCAATAGTAATGATTGGAATCGCAAGCACTCGCTCTTTTGCCCAAAGCCAAAGCACGTAGAGGGAGAGAGGGAAGAGAAAGGGGGAAGATACAGAGAGAGAGAATAAGAGAGTGGGAGAGAGGGAGAGGAGGTGGGGAGAGAGAAACTGGAAGAGAGAGATACAAAGTGAGAGAATGAGAGGAGGGGAAGATATGGGTAGATGTTAAGGGGGTGAAACAGAGATACAATATGTGAGACAGGGGATTCTCTGTGCACAATTGTAGGGCCCCCTGACTTCCCAGCTCTCTCATCCTATAGCTACTGTATGAGAGCATCAGTGTTATTTCTCTCAAAAGAGAAAAAGATAACACAGGGGAAGGTTTTTGCTGCAGCTCCATTTTCAAAGTAATATCATCATACTAGCTAGCTGTGGGCAAAACAATAATACTGCACAGTGCAAGCATTTTCTTCACTATTTAATTTGTTTACAAGGGTATAGTAACACGTCACAATTGTAACACGTCTCTCAATTGTTTTCATGAGAAGCTGTTTTTGCTTTCTTTGACTGTGGCTAGTTGTGGATCACATAATCTCCTGTCTCAATCTGTGATTCAATTCTACATGTATTGACACTCAAAACTGAATTTGGAAGAAAAGCTTGTCATTTTCATCTTATTCAAGGTTTAATACGGGCTTTTTTGTTTCCCTCATCAAAGACTGTAGATAGAACAATGGCCAGCGATTAAATTGAATGTGTTTTTTTTCTTTGTTCTTGAAAAATACCTACTTTAATGAGTAAAAACAGATATAAGCTGTGTAGAAATTACAATAGTGACACAATGACCCTGCTAACAATCACTAAAACGATAAGTGAGCCCATCAGGGAGCATTGAAAACCCTACAGGCATGAGTGCTTGGATGAGCAAACATGGAGCTAGCAATAGTCCAAACTGCACAATGGCTCAGTACTGTATTAGAGGAGGGTACTCTAAAAGCACATTCTCACAGTGATGTTACAACAGCTACTCTTCAACACAACAAAGCTGAGACAGCACAGCAGTCAGGTCCTCAACAAAAATAGAGGACGAGGGAGGAGGAGAGTGTGAAAAGGCAGAGGCAGGGGATTTTCATTCTGTCTTTATCACCATATTCTGGATAGTTGTCTGTCATCCAGACTGTAGTACAGCAAGCTAAACTCTTTGTCACTTGCTGTTGCACGGCAACTGACAATGAGGGGGGAGGGGGCTGGCCAACGTGAGAGAACCTAGCTCAGCTTCTCTGGTATGGGGGAAATCAGAGGGAGAAAGAACACATTATTACACAATCAGAATAAAACTGGGGTAGGCCTATTCATAGGCAAAATAGCCTAAATCTGGAGGCTGCAAGTGCCCAACAAGTGGGAATATTGAAAATGTGCTGGCGTATAGGGATTTGGCATAATCATTGATGTAAGCTATGTCACCCCAATGACATTTTCCATAGAAGACCATTTCCAGAGAATGGGTTTTTGACTGGGTCTCTTCTGTACAGTTGACCAATTTTATGGGTTATTCAGTGGTGTGAATCATACCGTTATGACTATAATTACTGTTCCCTGAAGGAGGGAAATGAGCTACAACACAGCTATGGGGAGTTTGTGCTCTACTGCCCTCTACTGAAGAGCTTTAGATGAACACCGTGCTTCACTGGAAACCCCACCTTCCACAGGTGATAGTTCCCAGAACATTTGTTAGGTTGCGGAAAATGTTCTCATAACACAAAAACTGTCCAGTCATGCTGATGATTATACAATGTTTGTACAAAACATTCCCCTGATGTTTCAAGAACATTCCCAGAAAATTCCCATTTAGTCTGTTCTTTAAAAGTTTCCAACTTGTTTCTTTAGATTGTGGGAACAGTCTGGTGGGAATATTGTGGGGACTTCACAAAAGATATGTTCCCAAAACACTGTCCAGTTGTGCACATGATTATACAAGGTTTCTTTTAGGGTGCAAAAACATTCACCTAATGGTACAAGAATGTTACCAGAAAACATTTGGTCTGTTCTTTAAAGGTTACCAGAATGTTTCGTTAGGTTGTGGGAACAGTCTGGTGGGAACATTGTGGGGATATCACAAAATATATGTTCCGAAAACACAAAGAAATGTTTCAAAATGTTCAAATAAGTCCGTTTTTATGACGTTCATAGTATATTTGCTTTAGATTTAACATACTATTCTATTGATGTCCATACATTGTATCTTGTCTTGGAGATTCTCAGAATACTTCTAGAACATTAACAAAATTGTATATTTATGTTTGACCTAATATTCCCAGCATGCAAATTTGTAGCTCCTTAAGCGTAAGAAAGCAGATTGGAATGCATCTCCATTATTTCTATCCAGATGTAATGGCAAATTGCATTGGGGGACTGTATTGTAGGTCCACTACTTAGGTGACATAGAGATAAATGGCATTTTAATTTCATAGGACATTTGAACAGCATTTAATCATACAAACATTGGTCAAAACATATAAAGTGTAGATTCAATGTAAAGATGGGAAGAGGTCTGTCTGTAATAAAAAGCTGCTCTGCTTTTTTGACACCGCACTCCACAAAGCAAGTCCTGCAGGTTCTAGTTGTATCTTCTGTTGCTTACTGACCAGCCCAGTGTACAGTTGAAGTCGGAAGTTTACATACACCTTAGGAAAATACATTTAAACTCAGTTTTTCAAAATTCCTGACATTTAATCTGAGTAAAAATGTCCTGTCCTAGGTCAGTTTGGATCACCACTGAAGAATTTGAAATGTCAGAATAAGAGTGGAGAGCATGATTTATTTCAGCTTTGATTTATTTCATCACATTCCCAGAGGGTCAGAAGTTTACATACACCCAAATAGTATTTAGTAGAATTGCATTTAAATTGTTGAACTTGTGTCCAACTTTTCGAGTAGCCTTTCACAAGCTTCCCACAATGAGTTGGGTGAATTTTGGCCCATTCCTCCTGACAGAGCTGGTGTAACGGATCCCGGTGTGTAAGCCTCCTTTCTCGCACAAGCTTTTTCAGTTCTGCACACACATTTTCTACAGGTTTGAGGTCAGGGTTTTGTGATGGCCACTCCAATACCTTGACTTTGTTGTCCTTAAGCCATTTTGACACAACTTTGGAGGTATGCTTGGTGTCATTGTCCATTTAGAAGATCCATTTGCGACCAAGTTTTAACTTCCTGACTGATGTCTTGAGATGTTGCTTCAATATATATACACTGCTCAAAAAAATAAAGGGAACACTAAAATAACACATCCTAGATCTGAATGAATGAAATATTCTTATTAAATATTTTTTTCTTTACATAGTTGAATGTGCTGACAACAAAATCACACAAAAATGATCAATGGAAATAAAATTGATCAACCATGGATGTCTGGATTTGGAGTCAAACTCAAAATTAAAGTGGAAAACCACACTACAGGCTGATCCAACTTTGATGTAATGTCCTTAAAACAAGTCAAAATGAGGCTCAGTAGTGTGTGTGGCCTCCACGTGCCTGTATGACCTCCCTACAACGCCTGGGCATGCTCCTGATGAGGTGGTGGATGGTCTCCTGAGGGATCTCCTCCCAGACCTGGACTAAAGCATCCGCCAACTCCTGGACAGTCTGTGGTGCAACGTGGCATTGGTGGATGGAGCGAGACATGATGTCCCAGATGTGCTCAATTGGATTCAGGTCTGGGGAACGGGCGGGCCAGTCCATAGCATCAACACCTTCCTCTTGCAGGAACTGCTGACACACTCCAGCCATATGAGGTCTAGCATTGTCTTGCATTAGGAGGAACCCAGGGCCAACTGCACCAGCATATGGTCTCACAAGGGGTCATCTCGGTACCTAATGGCAGTCATGCTACCTCTGGTGAGCACATGGCTGTGCGGCCCCCCAAAGAAATGCCACCCCACACCATGACTGACCCACCGCCAAACCGGTCATGCTGGAGGATGTTGCAGGCAGCAGAACGTTCACCACGGCGTCTCCAGACTCTGTCACGTCTGTCATGTGCTCAATGTGAACCTGCTTTCATCTGTGAAGAGCACATGGCACCAGTGGCGAATTTACCAATCTTGGTGTTCTCTGGCAAATGCCAAACATCCTGCACGGTGTTGGGCTGTAAGCACAACCCCCCACCTGTGGACGTCGGGCACTCATGGAGTCTGTTTCTGACCGTTTGAGCAGACACATGCATATTTGTGGCCTGCTGGAGGTCATTTTGCAGGGCTCTGGCAGTGCTCCTCCTGCTCCTCCTTGCACAAAGGCGGAGGTAGCGGTCCTGCTGCTGGGTTGTTGTCCTCCTACGGCCTCCTCCACATCTCCTGATGTACTGGCCTGTCTCCTGGTAGCGCCTCCATGCTCTAGACACTACTCTGACAGACACAGCAAACCTTCTTGCCACAGCTCGCATTAATGTGCCATCCTGGATGAGCTGCACTACCTGAGCCACTTGTGTGGGTTGTAGACTCAGTCTCATGCTACCACTAGAGTGAAAGCACCGCCAGCATTCAAAAGTGACCAAAACATCAGCCAGGAAGCATAGGAACTGAGAAGTGGTCTGTGGTCACCACCTGCAGAACCACACTTTTATTGGGCGTGTATTGGGCGCGTATTGGGCTTTTATTCAACAGCATGTGAAATGTATTGTCAATCAGTGTTGCTTCTTAAGTGGACAGTTTGATTTCACAGAAGTGTGATTGACTTGGAGTTACATTGTGTTGTTTAAGTGTTCCCTTTATTTTTTTGAGCAGTGTACCTCATTTTCCTACCTCATGATGTCATCTATTTTGTGAAGTGCTCCAGATCCTTCTGCAGCAAAGCACCTCCACAACATGATGCTGCCACCCTCGTGCTTCACGGTTAGGATGGTGTTCTTCGGCTTGCAAGCCTCCCCCTTTTTCCTCAAAACATAAAGATGGTCATATGTGCCAAACAGTTCTATTTTGTTTCATCAAACCAGAGGACATGTCCCCATTTGCAGTTGCAAACCGCAGTCTGGATTTTTTGTGGCGGTTTTGGAGCAGTGGCTTCTTCCTTGCTAAGCGGCCTTTCAGTTTATGTCGATATAGGACTTGTTTTACTGTGGATGTAGATACTTTTGTACCTGTTTCCTCCAGCATCTTTACAAGGTCCTTTGCTGTTGTTCTGGGATTGATTTTCACTTTTTGCACCAAAGTACGTTAATCTCTAGGAGCGTTATGACGGCTGCGTGGTCCCATGGTGTTTATACTTGCATACTATTGTTTGTACAGATGAACGTGGTACCTTCAGGCATTTGGAAATTGCTCCCAAGGATGAACCAGACTTGTGGAGGTCTACAATTGTTTTTCTGGGGTCTTGGCTGATATCTTTTGATTTTCCCATGATGTCAAGCAAAGAGGCACTGAGTTTGAAGGTAGGCCTCCATTAGCCTATCAGAAGCTTCTAATGCCATGACATCATTGTCTGGGATTTTCCAAGCTGTTTAAAGACACAGTCAACTTAGTGTATGTAAACTTCAGACCCACTGGAATTGTGATACAGTGAATTATAAGTAAAATAATCTGTCTGTAAAAAATTGTTGGAAAAATGACTTGTGTTATGCAGAAAGTAGATGTCCTAACCGACTTGCCAAAACTATAGTTTGTCAACAAGACATTTGTGGAGTGGTTGAAAAACAAGTTTTAATGACTCCAACCTAACTGTATGTAAACTTCCAACTTCAACTGTAAGTGAGCGGAGCATAGCGGTGCTGGAGCGGAGCTCGCCCAATTTGACTGGAGTGCAAAGCAAGATTCCCAAAGGCTGGAGCGCTGGCCTTCTCTCCCGCTCCAATTTCACTCCAGTAGCACTCCAGTAGAGCTCACTTCACGGCCCAGCATGCATTTGTAGGATACTTGTGTGCTGCTATAGCCTCTTGCTTTATTTTTATTGAACCTTTATTGAACTAGGCAAGTCAGTTAAGAACAAATTCTTACTTACAATGACCCTCTACCAAAAGGCCTCCTGCGTGGATTGGGGCTGGGATTACAAATACAAATAAATGTAATAAAAATATAGGATCAAAATCTCACAGCGACAAGAGAGACAACACAACACAACATAAAGAGAGACCTAAGACAACAACACAGCATGGTAGCAACACAACATGACAACAACATGGTAGCAACACAACATGGCAGCAGCACAATATGGTAGCAAAACAAAACAGGGTACAAACATTGTTGGGCACAGACAACAGCGCAAAGGGCAAGAAGGTAGAGACAGCAATACATCACGCAAAGCAGCTGCAACTGTCAGTAAGAGTGTCCATGAGTCTTTGAATGAAGAGATTAATATACAACTGTCCAGTTTGAGTGTTTGTGGCAACTCGTTCCAGTCACTAGCTGTGTTCTATAAGGAGCATTGGTGGCAAATCTGATGGCCGAATGGTAAAGAACATATAGCCGCTCGAGAGCACCCTTACCTGCCGATCTATAAATTACTCTCCATAATCTAGCATGGGTAGGATGGTCATCTGAATCAGTGTTTGTTTGGCAGCTGGGGTGAAAGAGGAGCAATTATGACAGAGGAAACCAAGTCTATATTTAACTTTAGCCTGCAGCTTTGATATGTGTTAAGAGAGGTAGTAATCACACCTGTGGGGAGAGGGGCATTCTTCTTACCAAACCACATGACCTTTGTTTTGGAGGTGTTCAGAACAAGGTTATGGGTAGAGAAAGTGTGTTGGACACTAAGACATCTTTGTTGTAGAGTGTTTAACACAAAATCCAGGGAGGGGCCAGCTGAGTATAAGACTACCATCTGCATATACATGGATGAGATAGCTTCCTACTGCCTGAGCCATGTTGTTGATGTAAATTGAGAAGAGCGTGGGATCGAGTCTTAGGTTACCCCCTTGGTGACAGGCAGTGGTTGAAACAGCAGATGTTCTGACTTTATACACTGCACTCTTTGAGAGAGGCAGTTAGCAAACCAGGCCAAAGACCCCTCAGAGACACCAATACTCCTTAGCCGGCCCACAAGAATGGAATGATCTACTGTATTGAAAGCTTTGGCCAAGTCAATAAAAATAGCAGCACAACATTGCTTAGAATCAAGGGCAATGGTGGCATCATTGAGGACCTTTAAGGTTGCAGTGAGACATTCATAACCTGAGCGGAAACCAGATTTCATACCAGAGAGAATACTATAGACATCAAGAAAGCCAGTCAGTTGATTATTGACAAGTTTTTCCAACACTTTTGAAAAACAGGGCAAAATAGAAATAGGCCTATAACAGTTAGAATCAGCTTGATCTCCCCCTTTAATAAATAAAAGACTAACTGTGGCTGCCTTCCAAGCAATGGGAACCTCCTCAGAGAGGAGAGACAGGTTAAAAAGCTGTATTTTTCTATAGAAAAATAAAAAATAACTCTGCATTTCTGCCAAGCCTGACAAGAGTAGCCAAAAGGGGTGTTTAGCATCCCAAGTGGCTCTGCAAGTGTGGAGAGGATATTCTCTACTGCCGACCGGCTCTCCAGCCACCATCGCATGAGCCTGAAGCCACTTGTGCTAAAAATGAATTCAAAAGGCACCAATGAGTCATTTTAATTTAATTTGTAATTAGTTCTAAGTCACAGCCTTTATGCGCAATTTACTACAATAAAATGCTATTTAAATGCTGAGTGCTTTATGTCCTTACCAGCCTATTTTGTCGCACTTGCAAAAGCTTCACAATGTATTTCTTTGAAATAAATGAAATAATATAGCCTAAATAATAATAATAATATAGTCTAATAATTGTGTTCCTTCTTAGGCTCCCTGTCTGGCTCCGGACCTATTTAGAGTGTTTATATGCTGTTTAATATGACATGTAGCCTATTTCGAAATGATGATCGGCTATGAAAAGCCAACTGACATTTACTCCTGAGGTGCTGACTTGCTGCACCCTCGGCAACTACTGTGATGATGATTATTTGACCATGCTGGTCATTTATGAACCTTTGAACATCCTGGCCATGTACTGTTATAATCTCCACCCGGCACATTCAGAAGAGGACTGGCCACCCCTCACAGCCTGGTTCCTCTCTAGGTTTCTTCCTAGGTTTTGGACTTTCCAGGGAGTTTTTCCTAGCCACTGTGCTTCTACACCTGCATTGCTTGCTGTTTGGGGTTTTAGGCTGGGTTTCTGTACAGCACTTTGAGATATCAGCTGATGTACGAAGGGCTATAGAAATACATTTGATTTGATTTGATTATTAATTTGAATACTGTTCATTCAAATCATGTGGTTTGGTTTCAATACTTCAAAACCAAATGGTAGGTCCAGGTAGTCACAACAATAGATGGGTTTTGGTTAAATGGTGATTTTAATGAATGGAGTGAATTTTGAGCTGCATTTGTTCCCCCTGTGAGTGCGGAGTGTTTTTTAGCGGAGAGGTTGGAAAGGATGTGGAGCACTGCGCTCCATGAGCGATGAGCAGGTTGATGAGCGGGATTTCCAACTCTCAATTCCACTCACAATCTCTGGTCAAGTCATATGGTCAAGTGCTGCAAGGAAGGACCTAGTTAATCTGCACCTGGATCAGAAACGAGCAGCACGTCTTGTTCGTCATTGTAATTAGAGAGCTAATATCAAAACTATGCATGCCAGTCTCTCTTGTCTGAGAGTTGAGGAAAGACTGACTGCATCACTTCTTGTTTCATAAGAGACATTAATGTGATGGAAATCCCAAATTGTTTGCATAGTCAATTTACACACAGCACTACACACTCTTACCCCACCAGAAATGCCACCAGGGGAATTTTCACAGTCCCTAGGTCCAGAACAAATTCACGGAAATGTACAATATTATACAGAGCCATGAGTGCATAGGACTCACTTTCATCTTACATAGCACAAGTGAACAGCAAACCTGGTTTCAAAAAATAAAGCAGCACCTCACGGCACAACGCCTATTCCCCATGTGACCTACATGTTGTGTGTATGTACTGACATGAACAGCATGTGTAACTGATAGACACACACACACACACACACACACACACACACACACACACACACACACACACACACACACACACACACACACACACACACACACACACACACACACACACATACGTTAAGAGCGTCTGCTAAATGACTTAAATGTAAATGTAATGTAAATGTTAAGGTGTTTGAATGTACAGTCAAAAGTTTGGACACCTACTCATTCCAGTGTTTATTTTCTAGTATAATAGTGAAGACATCAAAACTATGAAATAACACATCAAATCATGTAGTAACCAAAAAAATGTATGTTTTAACAAATTTAAATATATTTTATATTTGAGATTCTTCAAAATAGCCACCCTTTGCCTTGATGACAGCTTTGCAAACTCTTGGCATTCTCTCAACCAGCTTCATGAGATAGTCACCTGGAAAGCATTTGCATTAACTGGTGGGGCTTGTTAAAAGTTCATGTGTGAATGGTCTTTCCTTCTTAACGCGTTTGAGCCAATCAGTTGTGTTGTGACAAGATAGGGGTGGTATATAGAAGATAGCCCTATTTGGTAAAAGTAGGGTAGGCAACAACCCATCTGCCATGCTGATCCTCAACACCGGAGCCCCTCAGGGGTGCATGCTTAATCCCCTCCTGTGCTCCCTGTTCACCCACAACTGCATGGCCAAGCACAACTCCAACACCATCATTAAGTTTGCAGAGGACACCACAGTGGTAGGCCTGATCACTGACAACGATGAGAAAGCCTATAGGGAGGAGGTCAGAGACCTGGCAGTGTGGTGCCAGGACAACAACCTCTCTCAATTTGAGCAAGACAAGGGAGCTAATTGTGGACTATAGGAAAAGGAGGGCCAGACAGGCCCCTCATTAACACCGACGGGACTGAAAAGGAGCAGTTCAAGAGTTTCAAGTTATTTGGTGTCCAAACAAACAAACTATCATAGTCCAAACACACCAAGACAGTTGTGAAGAGGGCACAACAGCACCTTTTCCCCCTCAGGAGACTGAAAGGATTTGGCATCCCCAGATCCTCAAAAAGCTCTACAGCTGCACCATCGACAGCCTCCTGACCGGTTGCATCATCGCCTGGTATGGAAACTGCTCGGCATCTGTAAGGTGCTACAGAGGGTAGTGCGTATGGCCTCGTACATCACTGGGGCCAAGCTTCCTGACATCCAGGACTTATATACTAGGCGTGTCAGAGGAAGGCCCAAAGAGTTGTCAAAGACTCCAGTCACCCAAGTCATAGACTGTTCTCTCTACCGCATGGCAAGCTGTACCGGAGCGACCAAAATCTAGGACCAAAAGGCTCCTTTACAGCTTCTACGCCAAAGTCACTGCTGAACAATTAAACTAATCCAATAGTCACCCGGACTATTTACATCGACATTCCGTTTTTACACTGCTGCTACTCGCTGTTTATTATCTATTTATAGTCACTTTACAAATGACATCGACTAACCTGTACCCCCACACATTGACTTGGTCCTGGTACCCCCTGTATATACCCTCGTCATTTTTATGGAAATTGATTGGGTTACTTTTTGATTGATATAAAAAAAAGTACTTTAAAATGTATATATATTTTATATTTAGTAAATAAACTATAAACTCTATTTCTTGAACTGCATTGTTGGTTAAGGGCTTGTAAAGTAAGCGTTTACAGTAAGGTATACTGTTGTATTCAGCGCATGTGACAAATACAATGTGATTTGGTTAAAACGTATGAAGGCACTGTACCATTACTACAGTGCCTTCAGAAAGTATTCACACCCCTTGACTTTTTCCACATTTGTTTTTTTCCCTCTGGCCCACACATTATTTTATTTTTTTTACAAATGAATACAAAATGAAAAGCTGAAATGTATTGACTCATTAACTATTCAACCCGTTTATAATGCCAAGCCTAAATAAGTTCAGGATTAAAGATGTGTTTAACAAAACACACACTAAGTTGCATGGACTCACTCTGTGTGCAGTAATATGGTTTAACATGATTTTATAATGACTACCACATCTCTGTACCCCGTCATACAGTTAGTTATCTGTAAGGTCCCTCAGTCGAGCAGTGAATATCAAACACAGATTCAACCACAAAGACAAGGGAGTTTTTCCAATGCCTTGCAAAAAAAGAGCACTTATTGGTAGATTCAAAAGTTAAAAAGCAGACACTGAACATGTTGAAGTTATTACTTACACTTTGAGTGGTATATCAAAACACCTAGTCACTACATAGATACAGACGTCCTTCCTAACGCTCAGGGATTTCACCATGAAGCCAATAGTGACTTTAAAATAGTTACAGAGTTTAATGAATACAGTGAATGTTCATGAGTGGCTGAGTTTAAGATTTGAAAAAAAATCTATTTGGAAATCTATGTCCTGAAAATGGAAGTTAAAAGAGGGGATGCTGGATGGGATGCTGGCCTTATAGGCAGAATAGCAAAGAAAAAGCCATATCTCATACTGGCCAATAAAACTAAAAAGATTAAGATGGGCAAAAGAACACACTGGACAGAGGAGACACTCGCTAGAGGAACTGTGGTCCTTCTGTAGCTCAGTTGGTAGAGCATGGCGCTTGTAACGCCAGGGTAGTGGGTTCGATTCCCGGGACCACCCATACGTAGAATGTATGCACACATGACTGTAAGTCGCTTTGGATAAAAGCATCTGCTAAATGGCATATATTATTATTATTATTATAACTCTGCCTGGAAGGCCAATATTCCGGAGTTGACTCTTCACTGTTGACGTTGAGACGGGTGTTTTGCGGGGTATTATTTAATAAATTTTCCAGTTGAAGACTTGTGAGGCGTCTGTTTCTCAAACTAGACACTAATGTACTTGTCTTCTTGCTCAGTTGTGCACCGGAGCCTCCCACTCCTCTTTCTATTCTGGTTAGGGCCAGTGTGTGCTGTTCTGTGAAGGGACTAATACACGACATTGTACCAGATCTTCAGTTTCTTGGCAATTTCTCACATGGAATAGCAATCATTTCTCAGCACAAGAATAGACTGACAAGTTTCAGAAGAAAGTCATTTCTTTCTAGCCATTTTGAGCCTGTAATCGAACCCACAAATGTTGATGCTCCAGATACTCAACTAGTCTAAAGAAGGTCAGTTTTATTACTTCTTTAATCATAACAACAGTTTCCAGCTGTGCTAACATAATTACAAAAGGGATTTCTAATGATCAATTACACTTTTAAAATGATAAACTTGGATTAGCTAACACAACGTGCCTTTGGAACACAGGAGTGATGGTTGCTGATAATGGGCATCTGTACGCCTATGCAGATATTCCATTACAAATCAGTTGTTTCCAGCTACAATAGTAATTTACAACATTAACAATGTCTACAATGTATTTCTGATCAATTTGATGTTATTTTAATGGATTTTGTTTTTTCAAAAACAAGGACATTTCTAAGGGACCCCAGACTTCTGAACGGTAGTGTACATGCATCGGGTCCATGGGAGAGCATTCACTTATACTTTGCAGAAGACTGCAAGCAAAATGTTTTTGGTTGTTATGGATGCATATGCTAGATTGGCAGAAACTGTACACATGCAGAGTACTACTTCAGCTAAAACTGTTGAGGTACTCAGAAATCTGCACCAGGAAGTCGTCACAGATAATTGCCCACTCCTGTGAAATGAAATCATTCTTAAAATTGAACTGTATCAAGCATACCACGTCACCTGCATATCACCCAGCTTCAAATGGGTTAGCTGAAAGGCTAGTACAAGATCTTAAGAAGTCGCTAGCTAACAACAGAACAATAGGTGGTATGACGTTACTGCATTGTGTTACTAACTTCCTATATGGCTACCTTAACACACCGCGTACTAGTACACGGAAAACGCCAGCAGAGCTGTTCTTAAAGAGACAGGTTCGTACACAACTGTCCCTTGTCAAATCACAGTTCTCGCCGAGTGTAT
Organism: Oncorhynchus keta; assembly: GCF_023373465.1. Taxonomy (NCBI): domain Eukaryota; kingdom Metazoa; phylum Chordata; class Actinopteri; order Salmoniformes; family Salmonidae; genus Oncorhynchus; species Oncorhynchus keta. The sequence continues at coordinate 45,561,401 of NC_068444.1, forward strand.
AGATTGAGGGGGTCACAAATGAACAGTGAAAAACTACAGTACGTCAGATCCTTCTCTGTTGATCAAGAGGTCTTGTTAAAGAATTACAGGGGAGGAGAAAAATAGTTCTGGGTCCTGTCACATACATGGTTAATGTTGAGGGTAACTGTGTGAATAGACATGTGAATCAGATATTGACCATCAAGCCAATGAGACAAGGTGATGTTCCTGCACAGGGAGCTGGTTCTCTTTATGCGGGAGGATCTAGAGGATCTGTTGACATTGATATGGACAATGCGATCAATGTGCCTCAGAGCACAGCTGCTGAACCAGTTGAGGTGCCTCCACCACAGCCTCCGAGTGTTGTTCTGAGACCCCGTCCTGTCCGGAACAAACACCCACCACAGAGGATGAACTTGTAAAAGGACTACTGGAAAAATACTTTAAAAAAAAGAATAATATGTAAACAAACTAAATTGTAACAACTTGTTTTGAAGAATCTTCTTACCTGTAAAAGGAAATGTTAAAACGCCGTAAATGGGTTATGTACTGTTATGTTATTGTTAAAGGTCAAATAAGGTCAAATAAGAGAGTAAGGTTTTCAAAACTAGTTGAAGTTACAAGGGACGAGCTGTAGTGTAGCAGCGTGCTATTATGCACTTCTGGTTTAAATGGTATACACATGTAGCTTAATTGGAGGCCCTCATTGGTTGCTGGCCAGGGTATTCAAGTGTGCTACATTTGAGCAGGTGCAGATGGACTTAGCTTGGAACAGGCTATGTTGTATCTGCTGTTATGTTGGAAATAAACCATCTTCGTGATCCGAAGGAGCGGAACACCACCTTGTGGGTTTGGAGAACTTGGTGATTTTTTTTTTCATTTCCACCACTCTCGACAATCAAGTGTCTGACTGTGGGCAAGGGATTCATTTGATTCAGCTCACATGGAGAACACAACACTCTCGACGGCTGTGAGCACTGCGGAACTTGTGGTAGAAACAAGGTGTTTAAGTTCCGACGTTTGCCTGAAGTCGGTCCATTCTGGGTGTGGGGGCTTTGGCTACTAGTGTCGTAGCCCGATTGGCTTTGCCTCTTGGGGGTACTGTTGTCACGAAGAACTTCTAGGGAGGGGACCGTGCCACCTTCCCTCTCTAGCTGAGCTGCAGAGGGACCAGCTTTCACTTCACCCTTGGGAGTAAAACCGCACTTGTGCCAAGCAGACTGGCGCTGCTCTTGTGGAACAGGATAAACAGGAGCAGAATTGGCCTCTGTCTGAAGATCCTCTAGATGCCGCCGCAGCAGCAAAGGTCCTCAGAGGAAGGAAGACGAGCAACACCTCCTCCTTCTTCTTTTTCTCCTCAAAACGAAACTGCATAGATTCCAGGGCCTAGCCTTACAACCATGTAGGAGAAATCGGCTCATCCAAGTACAACTGCTTGTCTCTCTCAGGCACCTGTAACAAAGTCAACTAAAGGTTCGGCTGCACCACCAATGTAGCCCCCATGCTCGTCCCGAGCTCCGACACCGTGCAACACGCGCAAGACGAAATCGGCCGTAGCACGAATCATCTATGAGCGCTGCATGGGGCTCCCCAGCAGCCAGAACCGTGGCCAGGTCTACCAACAGCTCATTCTGGTAACCCTGCAGGACTGTGACCCTATGCACCTTGTCCAGCTACGCCCCAGAAAAAGGACTGCTTATTGGGGAGCCAACAAGGCTAGGTCGTCAGCTAGCTTCCCATCTACATGAGGCATGTGGATAAGTCATGCCCCCTCAAAATACAAGAAGTGGGAATACCCATGCAACATCAGCTTGGCAGAATGTGGCTGGGTCCAAGTCTGGGGGGGAAAAGGCAAGTGGTGTTTGACTGCTGCTAGCACTTGTGGCAGGTATTTCCCACCAATTCTAGACACCTCCCGCCGTGGGGTGGGCGGACACTCCACTGACAAGCATGCAGCCACTCTGCGACATAGATCAATGAGTGGTGCACTAGAAGCCAGGGAATCCCTTACTCCATACGAAGGAGTGATGTGTGGCTGCTGAGAAGCCAAATCCTCTCTCTCTCAGAAAAGTCCCTAGATCCGACACCACGTTGTCAACCGAACGTGAGTCCTGACTCTCGTGTAACACTGAAGGAGACCGAGATATCAGCCAGTTCTATATTGCCATGCTGGGAGGATAGTTACATGGGATCCGACCACAAGCCCAGATCCACCCCTGTATCCTACAACTCAGACTCCGCTGAGGTACAGGCACCCAGGGGAAGAAAGTCAACTTCAGTTCTATCAAGCCTTCTAAGGAAGGCAACGCATACAGCCAGCCAAGACATACAAGACACCAAGACATAGTGAAACCGCCTGACTGTGGGCAAGGTTGTGAACACAAACCCAGCCTTCGTGGACTTGTTCGTGCTTGTCATCTTACTTACATCCATTTAGTGAGGTTAAACAGTCAGAAGAATAACTAACAAATTGGTAAGGAACTTCACAAAACTAGTATGTAACATACAACGTCTAGAAGGATGAGCACGGCGTCCTTAAGTGGGACAGTTAAGTTGGAGTATTCCAATGTTTGTTTTAAAAAACATTTTTGAATTGTTCTGCTCAGCTCGAGGTGAAGAGCGGAAGAATTGGCATTGTCGGGAGTGATTTTAATGTTCTTCAATAGAGGGCTCTAGCTTGTGAACTCCCCATAGTTGTGTTGTACCTAGTTGACAAACTGAAAGGGAACCTACTTGACACACACTGTATAGGTTTCGATGTTACCACTGAACCAGAAGGTTTTGAGACCAAAACTTACATTTTTTTCAGATGAAATGTTTTATTACCAAGGATCATTTTTCTGATTTTGAATTTGAATTGTCATTTGCCCTGGAATGACTTTTGGCTGTCTGGCTGACTGTGACTGTTAGTAACTTGTCATTGTCAAACAATTAATTTACTTAAATGTGCAATATGCAGAAATCGCTCTGCCATTTCCTGGTTGCAAATATTCTAATAGTTTGCCTAATTTCAGTTTGTGACAAGCAGTGATTGTGTAGAGCAGGGGTGTCAAAGTCAAATGGACGGAGGGCCAAATAAAAAATTTAGCTACAAGCCGAGGGCCGGACTGTTCGAATGTTCATTGAAAAACTTTTAAATGACGCATATAGTCTAGTGAACCTAATTGAACCTACTGAAAACCTAACAAATATATTCCAATATGATCAGATAAATAAAGCAATATTTTCTTATGGCTCTGTCAGTAATCTTTAATTTTCAACAGACACAAAAGACAAATTTCCTTTATATAAAAATCCCCATAACATGAACATTAAATGAAAGAAACCGGTATTCAAGGTACCATCAGTAGCCTATATTTTCTATTTTAGCTAAAGTGGGCTAAATTTACTTCAAAGAAAAAAACAATAATAGCAATTTTCTATCATCCACTCAACTGAAATATTTTTAAAATATAATTGGATTGAAATACAATAAAATAAAGTGCAAAACAACACTTTGTTTAAGGAGAAGTAACATGCAGTGAAAACAAATATTAAACTTTAACTTTTAAACTTGAACTGAGTAAAAACTCTAAATATGTGATTGCACAGTAATGTTCACTTGTTTGAGGTTGAGGGTGATACTTGGTGGTGTCCCATCTTTTCCACAAGTTCATCAATGTTCGGGGTAAGGCTCTGAGCTGAGGAAATCCTCAGAATTGAGTGGAGGTGTTCAGCAGTAAGTCGACTTCTGTGTGATGTTTTGTTCAAGTTCATCAAAGAAAACAGTTGTTCACACAGGTATGTGCTGCCAAACATAGACAACGTTTGAGCAGCCTGGATGCGCAGCTGGGGCATTGTGTCGGGGAGGAAACGGGCGAACTCCGCAGCACCCACTGCCGCATATTTTGCCCTCAGTGCATCATTGCATTGGAGGTCAATCAACTCCATTTGGAGGTTTGGTGGTGAGCTTTCCACGTCAACAGCAAATGGGTTACCGAGCAGTTCCAACCTGCTTTTGTGCTTCAAAGTCAGCAAATCGGCGTCGAAAGTCAGCGGCAAGCATACCTATTTTATCAGCCAACTGTTCGGGAACGCACTGGTAGAGAGCTTCTCTTTCATGGTCTGGCAGCTGGGAAAGTGGCTCAAATTTTCTTTCCGCATCTGCGTCTCCCACAGAGTCAGTTTGGTTTTAAATGCCTTCACTGTACTGTACATATCAGAGATGACACGATCCCGACCCTGCAGCTGCAAGTTCATTGCATTCAGATGACTCGTAATGTCACACAGAAAAGCCATTTCACACAGAAACATTTCGTCTCGGAGTTGTGTTGTGTCTTTCCCTTTGCTGTCCAAGAACAGACAAATCTCCTCACGAAGCTCGAAACATCTTTGAAGCACCTTTCCCTGGCTTAGCCATCGCACCTCTGTGTGATAAGGCAAATCACCATGCTCCGTTTCTAACTCCGTCAGAAATGCCTTGAACTGGCGGTGATTCAAACCTTTGGCTCTGATAAAGTTAACTGTGCGCGTGATGATGCTCATTACATGCTCCATTTTCAAGGCTTTACCGCACAACGCTTCCTGGTGTATGATACAATGATAAGCTGTCAGCTCACCTGTCGCGTTTTCCTCTTGCATCTTTTCCCGTATCTTCGCCACCAGTCCGCTCCTGTGTCCACACATCGCAGGTGCTCCGTCGGTTGTCAAACCCACGAGTTTTTCCCAAGGCAGCTCCATCTCATTTACACATCTTGACACCTCTTCATACAAATCATGTAGTTGTGCCATGCATAGGACGTAAAGCCAAAAACTCCTCTGTCACGCTTAGGCTGGAGTCCACTCCGCGGATGAAAATTGACAACTGGGCAATGTCAGAAATGTCGGTGCTCTCATCCACAGCCAAGGAATATGCAATGAAATCTTTTCCCTTTTTCACAAGCTGCTCTTTTAGATTGATGGACAACTGGTCTACTCTCTCGGCAATGGTGTTTCTGCTCAGACTCACATTTAAAAAGAGTTGCCTTTTTTCTGGGCAAACTTCGTCACAAACTTTAATCATGCAGTTTTTGATGAAATCCCCCTCCGTAAATGGCCGGGCTGATTTAGCGATCTCTTCTGCCAAAATAAAACTGGCCTTGACAGCAGCCTGGCCTTGTGATTTGGCTTTTTTGAACAGAGCCTGTCGAGATTTGAGGCCTCGTTTTAATTCCTCTGCCTTTTGTAGCCTTTGTTCCATGTCCATATTCTTGTTTTTGTCCGCGTGTTTCGTTTCATAATGTCGTCTCAGATTATACTCTTTCAGTACCGCCACACTTTCTCCACACAGAAGACACACAGGTTTTCCAGCTACCTCCGTGAACAAATACTCCGACTCCCACCTTGTTTGAAACCCCGGTTCTCAGTGTCCACCTTCCGTTTTGCCATTTTTGATGGGTATCTGAAAGTTAATTTTACTGTGATGCTGACAACTGCTGTGCCAATAAATATTGAAATGAAGCAGCCTACTGCTAGTGCGTCACCGTTGCATTGTGGGAAATGTAGTATTGGTGCGTGTAAAAGATCTGCGGGCTGCCGGCTTGCTGCGGTCTGCGGGCCGGTTCTAATAATAAATCAAGATCATCCCAGGGGCCGTAAAAAACCTTCTCGCGGGCCGGATGTGGCCCGCGGGCCTTGACTCTGACATATGTGGTGTAGAGAATCATTTTACCATCTAAACCACCGTGAAATATATTTTCCATGACCACCAAAAATATTGTATTTTCAGCTGTTTGAAGCTGGTGTCCAAACCCGAAAGTAAAAGGTGCAAAACTAAACTTAATAACGGAAAGTATCGAAATAGCACACATAGAACAGATCTACCACTTCTTAGACTTGCTTTCAATGAGAATGACAGATCTATAACTCAGATTTCTATGTGAATTAGATCGGGTTGCCCAAAATGTTACATATTGCATATTTAAATAAACTATAGAGACTATAAAACTATGACAGGTTCTAATTGTGTTTTAGGTACCTTGACAAACCATCTCAAACCTCCACTCCATTGAGGTTGCAGAACATGCAACCCCTAGAGATGGTGAATGTTTGAACAAGTAATGTTACTGAAGTGTGGGAGATTCTTCAGGTGATTGGATGACACACCACAGTAAACAGACGGGATGGAGAGGGATTCCAAATAAGAAGCTTTAATTAACTCATTTACCTGGCAACTAGAGACAAACTGTCACTTCCTGTTTTTAATAAAGCTTCAAACGTTTATTTCACACAATTCAAGTGTGTGTAAAAGTACAAAGTTTAGCTTCAGAGAATACAATATACACTACATGCTTTGAGAGAGTATCAACATACCAAAAAATACCATAACAACTGGATAATACGTTTTCATATTTTCCCATAAAAGAGTTGACAAAAGGAAGATTTCAACAACCTAAATGACTTCACTAATCAAGAACAGAATCACTTTCTTTCACTGGTGGTAACTCAAATCTGCTCACATTAGGAGAGTGAATGAGGTCAATAGGGAACGATAGCATTGAAAAGGTAGTTCCTATGTTGAGCCTCGAACAATGAATGATTATTAATGCCAGTTACAGTTTCAGATTGAGATCCTTGAATGGGCCAAGTTTACACCCAAGCCGTGGCATGCCATTTACATGTAAGAATGTACCTACTGGGCACACACTGGCTGGTTCAATGTTTCCACGTCATTTCAATCAAATTAAGTTCAACCAACGTGGGCTAGACGTTGAATTGACTTTTGTGCCCGGTGGGTAGTTACTCCCCTTTCTGCTGCTGTGAGATACCTACTGTAGATCTAGCTTGAGGTACAACTCCCAACCACAGATCTAGGATCAGATTAAACTACCCTAAAACTTCACCTTAACCATTAGGTGGACAAATTATCTGACCACGTGTCAGTAGTTAGGGAAAACCTTTATCCGTAAATCTGCTGTCTCAATATCCCAGTGTACTCTTACAAATGTATATGACGATTTACAGTTCAAGGTGATGTTGTTGTTCAAAGTCTGTGAAACCTGATAACTTAAGCACCTCGGACTACTCTACATGTGGCGACTTGATTCTTTATCAATTCAGCCAAGGTCTTTGAAGCCAAACCTTGTCCGATTCACCACTTAACTTTTGCCTCCCCTCTCCATCCTGATAACAAGGTATGTTGATAACTGTCTGATTGTACTTGCTCATTGCCATAACCAGAGGTTACTATATCTTTTACGGGCCTTTGCTCCATACTTTTTTTTTATTGCAAATGAACTTCTGTAACACATTGGTTAATTTGTGACCATAAAGTACAGATGTGATTGATACAATAAGATAAAGACATACAGCACAATTGATTGAACATTAAAATATCTCTTAGGAATGTATTAATGATGATTCATTAATTCATAATTCATTCATATTCATAATTAATATGATCCATTTAATTGTGCTACACTCTCAGTAAACACGTTCTTGACTTGCAGTTGATTAAAAAGCATTCGTTTAGATCAGTTGGTTTGCTTGTTTCAGCCATGTTACGTAAATAGTAGATTTAGGGCAGGATCAAATAATAGGTTTCTAGTTCAACCTAAAGCAGGTTTTGACTTAACAACCTCAATCAGGGTCACTATAGGTCAATGTCACATGAGGACATCGGTCTGAAGATGCTCTTTCTGTCTGGTCAGAGTAGCAGGAGGATGTCAGCTGGGATACACATCATCACAGATATCTCATCTGCTCTCACTTTCAACTCTAGGTGTGCGCACGCACACCCGCACACGGTCTCCATACTGCTTCTGAAGTGTTTGGGCTCTTGATGCATCTTTGGGGAATAGCAGAAGATGACGAGGTTACTCACTGAGGGAGGATCTCACTACTCACTGGGCTTTGGTCTTGGTGGTCTCCTTCGACATACGGATGAGACACAAGGTGGGGCGGCAGCGTAGCCTAGTGGTTAGAGCGTTGGACTAGTAACCGGAAGGTTGCGAGTTCAAACCCCCGAGCTGTCGTTCTGCCCCTGAACAGGCAGTTAACCCACTGTACCTAGGCCGTCATTGAAAATAAGAATTTGTTCTTAACTGACTTGCCTGGTAAAATATATATATTTTTTAAATATATATAATTGGAGCATGTCGCATGATGGAGTAGTCCGGTGTGCATGTGCATCGTTCAGAAAACAAGGGCTGAACCTTGTGGTAACCTGTTCATACAGTACAACACATGAATACATGCCACATGAATACATGCCACATGTAAAATACAGTGGAAGCGTGTCTCAAGCAATATTTGTGTCAGATGATATTGTGCTTTAAGAACGTCAGACATTCCTGCTCTCTCCATAGCCTAAGTGGGAAACCTCCACATCCCAAGCTGATCAACAATAACAAGTTCCATTTGACTAAACGGTGGGAGGGGGAAGCCCTCAAGGTCTTGAGCGATCAATGCTGTAAATGTGAGGCTGATAAACCATCAGACATGGATCTTAAGGTCAATGTTACCTGGGAACAAAACAGTTTCCTGGGACTATAGCGTCAGTCAGCGAGCTCACCATGAGTCGTTAATCATGAAACATACACCCCCGCCCTTCTTCAGGTGTAGAATTGAGAGCATCCTGTCGGGCTGTATCACCGCCTGGTATGGCAACAGCACCGCCCACAACCGCAGGGCTCACCAGAGATCTGCACAACGTATCACCGGGGGCAAACTACATGCCTTCCAGGACACGTACGGCAACCGATGTCACAGGAAGGCCAAAAAGATCATCAAGCACAATAACCACCCGAGCCACTGCCTGTTCACCCCGCTTCCATCCAGAAGGCGAGGTCAGTACAGGTAAATCGAAGCTGGGACAGAGAGATTGAAAAACAGCTTCTATCTCAAGGCCATCAGATTGTTAAACAGCCACCACCAGCACAGAGACGGCTGCCTACCTACAGACTTGATATCATTGGCTACTTTAATAAATGGAACACTAGTCACTTTAATAATGCCACTTTAAGAATGTTTACATATCTCGCATTACTCATCTGATATGTACAGTATATTCTCATCCCATTCCTTTACTAGATTGTGTGTATTGTTGTGGAATTGTTAGATATTACCTGTTAGATACTGTTGCACTGTTAGATCTAGAAGCATAAACATTTCTCTACACTCACAATAACATCTGCTAACCATGTGTATATGACCAATAAATTTGATTTAATGTCTGTCTATTACTGTCTATGCAAGACAACCTCAGTCAACCCTTCCTCCAGATTCTAGGACTATAATTGAATTGAGAAGCTGCAATGGAACTCTGTGAAGTGTGGCGAACCCACGATATCCCTGAGCATCCAATCACCACAGATAAAAGAGGCATGTACAATACACACACACACACACACACACACACACACACACACACACACACACACACACACACACACACACACACACACACACACACACACACACACACAGGGGTGTGTGTGTGTGTGTGTGTGTGTGTGTGTGTGTGTGTGTGTGTGTGTGTGTGTGTGTGTGTGTGTGTGTTGGGGAGTTGGTTCGTTGGAGAACACATGGTTCACTCATCGACTCTGGTTGTGAATTGCCCATACAGTGAGGCTACAGCAGGGATCAGAGATGTTGTAATTGGGTTTATATCATGGTCCCCTACTCTCCTCATCTCCACCTTCTGATGGTTAATCAATTCACTATCGTTTTTGTTCCGGTGGAGTGTGGTTGGCAAATATGAACCATATCACACAATGACATGAAGCACTTGCAACAGCGTTTCCCAACCCTGGTCCTCCAGTAACCCCAACAGTACAATTGTACTGTAACCCTGGACAAGCACACCTGATTCAAATTGTCAGCTAATCCTCAAGCCTTCAATGAGTTGAATGAGGTGTGTTTGTCCAAGGGCTACAACGAAACTGCGTACTGTTGGGGGTACTGGAGGACCAGGGTCAGGAAACACTGACTTACAACGTTTACATTCTGTTCTGCCAACGACATCTTCGAAAACATCCAAATACAGTACCATCAGTGTCTTTCGAATGGTTATAGTATAGTAGTATATGATAGAAAACACAAGTGCAACTCACTTCAATACTGATACTGTGATCAATTCCTTACCAAATGTGTCAGGCTCCCCTGCCCCCATAAGAATAACAAAACTGATATATAAACAGTTGTGTTTCCCATCAAATGAGGTCATTTGTATCAAATGGCTAGATGAGCACGTGAGTTCCACACTGTGCCTCAGTTACAACAACAAGCCTATAAAACAGCACTACAGCAGTGCGCCATACAGTTAGTGCTGAGGTGGATATTTTCAAGGGTTTGGTTTCTCCATGGGAGGGGGGGGACAGGGGGGGGGCAAAATGAGTAAATAATATGCTTTCTATCGTGAGAAAGTTTAATCTCTTGAGAATATTCTGCGATGCACACTGTTTGCGTTTAAGGATAAGCCTATAACGAGTATACACAGTGTGTGATATTTTATCCTAGGCTCTTGGCTACAGAAGAAGCACATCTATGGGTATACTTTTATGAAACAGACTCTGGAGAAAAAACATTGGTTACATTTGATTGGTTATGGCATTACTCAACACAGCAACCTCTGGGTATTATTCAACTTAACTCAGGCCTCGGTATAAGCCTAGTGATTTTTTTTTCAAATGTGAAACGGCACCTTATTCACAAGCCAAAAAAGTGACTTTCCATAACACATGGAACTACTGTATGCAATCTTTCGTAAACATAACAGCTAGAGAGTGCTTCATGGCAAAGTAATCATAATCATAAAAACAGGTCATTAATGGTTACAAAAATCCCAATCTGCACTCAACAAGCTCAGGGAGCTACTGATGTAATGACTTGAGGTCAATAGGAAAACAGTGAGAGACACTGAAGAGGGCAACCTCGAGGTCTCTACATTCCCTATGCTACATCAGTGTGGTCTCTCCTATGGTATGTGAGTGCAGTCTCTATAGGGCATGATGAGTGTGGACTGTCCTCGGCATAACAAGGGCTTGGTACTAAGATGGTTAATCATTCATCACAATAATTATTATTATTAATGTATCATTTCAATGTGTGAGTTATTATAGATGTAGCTAGTGTTATTGTGTTGTAAATTGAGCGGAACAACGAGCACCAGCTATGTAATAATAGACATGAATACATGTCAGACTACAGGGAACGCTTAGTGCTGCGCAAGAGCACTTTATTAGGAAGGAACAGAGGCGTGTTCTTATTTTCGAATGAATGAATCCTGAGGGAGGTACTGCACAGTACGCAGCAGAGTATACTTTTCCTGCTTAATGTCGAATAAGGAAAGGACCCCTACACTGCTGTTTTTCTTTGTATCTACCTCTCAATAGATTGTCAGAGAGGAACCAAAGTATATGAAAGGCATTATCTTCTGTATGCGACCCAAATCTAACTATCTTTGAACAAATGTAGACTCCATTATTATTGTGCACAGATTTTCTCAGCTGCAATGCGTTTTTTCAATGAGCTAAACAATTCCAATTGAATCTATAGTCCATTCCATTGCCCCCAGGTGTGCCGTGCATGGTGGGATACACATTCAAGCACCACCCGTTCGACAGAAAAGACACTGAAATCAATCATGTTTGTGATGGCATGATAGTCTGAAATAAATCAATCAGGATCAAATGCTCTATTCCAAAATGAAAAACCATTTCAGGTGACCCTTGACCTCTAGCTGCTCCGGATTCTGAATGGTCTGTGTGGAACACGGCAGTATAAGCAGCACAAGAACGCACATAAAGATATCAAAATTGCAAAGCAGTAGTCCTTATCAGGTCAACAGGACACAAAGATCATGTTTACTAGGTTAATGTGGGCCATAAAATGTGATTAACCATGGCTGAAGACCGAATGACACAATCCCATAATCATATTCTGTCATAAAACAAAAGGTAGAACAACGATGAGTCAATGAGACAAAGATGATGTAAGATACTGTAGCTACCCTTATACAATATCTGACAGTGAAAGAACTCTAGATAGCCTGACTGAAGCTTGTTTGACTGTTTTATATATTAACATTTATTTTTGATGGAATATAAATTGATCCAGGCACAAAAGACAGCGGGTAATATTATTTTCATATTGAACTAAGCTAACTATATAACACAAGGGCACTAAAAAGTTGTATGTTCGTAAGGCCTGGGGGGTTTATATGATTTTCTCTTTGCTTTTTAAGTTGAGGCTAATAACTTCTAGGGACAGATAATCCCTTCCCCTAAGTATAGGAGAAGGTGCATTATGTTAGGTTGTGGGTAGCCACCCCCATGTACAATCATACGTTGTTGACCAAGACTTGTAATTGTATGAGTGTTGCGTGTATTTTAATTCGTTTTGTGAGGCTACAAAATACATTATTCTAATATGAAAGGCCTTGAAGTGAGATGAATATTATTATTATTATGATTATTATTTATGTTATATGGGGATAGCTATCCCCTTCCCTTTGGATAATGTATATAACACTGTGTGTGTCTCCTCCTGCGCTGTCCCCCTGCTGAGTCAGACTGTGGCTACTTTGCACTGTTCTGTGAAGGGAGTAGTACACAGCATTGTACGAGATCTTCAATTACTTGAATGGAATATAGCCTTCATTTCTCAGAACAAGAATACACTGACGAGTTTCAAAATAAAATGATTTGTTTCTGGCCATTTTGAGCCTGTAATCGAACCCACAAATGGTGATGCTCCAGATACTCAACTAGCCTAAAGAAGGCCAGTTTTATTGCTTCTTCAAACAGAACAACAGTTTTCAGCTGTGCTAACATAATTGCAAAAGGGTTTTCTAATGATCAATTAGCCTTTTAAAATGATAAACGTGGATTAGCTAACACAACGTGCCATTGGAACACAGGAGTGATGGTTGTTGATAATGGGCCTCTGTACGCCTAAGTAGATATTCCACAGAAAATCTCAAATTTCCAGCTACAATAGTCATTTACAACATTAACAGTGTCGACACTGTATTTCTGATCAATTTCATGTTATTTTAATGGACAAAAAAAGTGCTTTTCTTTCAAAAACAAGCACATTTCTAAGTGACCACAAACTTTTGAATGGTAGTGTGGATATATCTTTTTTGATTCTGTTGATACCCCTATACAATATCTGACAGCGAAAGTACTCTATAGATAGCCTGACTGAAGCAACTCACAGCGAGGGAGAGCTGTGACACACTGGTCTGGGCAGGATGCCATTGCAAATGCAGTCTATGCACAGAAATGTGCTCCTGAAGGTGCTGAGCTTTGATTGGTTCTCTCAAACGTTTTGTTTTCCGTGGGCTTGAGTCCTAACCTTGTTTCGATTTGAAAATCCAACAGTTGGCGGCTGTGTGTGGTGGTCTATGTGAATGTGTGAGTGAGAAAGACAGAGGAGAACCAATCAGTAAAAAAGCACATCCCCTTCATTCTGGCAGACATATCAGTGTGGATGACGGATCACCACCTCAAGCTGAACCTCGGCAAGACGGAGCTGCTCTTCCTCCCGGGGAAGGACTGCCCGTTCCATGATCTCGCCATCACGGTTGACAACTCCATTGTGTCCTCCTCCCAGGGCGCTAAGAACCTTGGCGTGATCCTGGACAACACCCTGTCGTTCTCAACTAACATCAAGGCGGTGGCCCGTTCCTGTAGGTTCATGCTCTACAACATCCGCAGAGTACGACCCTGCCTCACACAGGAAGCGGCGCAGGTCCTAATCCAGGCACTTGTCATCTCCCGTCTGGATTACTGCAACTCGCTGTTGGCTGGGCTCCCTGCCTGTGCCATTAAACCCCTACAACTCATCCAGAACGCCGCAGCCCGTCTGGTGTTCAACCTTCCCAAGTTCTCTCACGTCACCCCGCTCCTCCGCTCTCTCCACTGGCTTCCAGTTGAAGCTCGCATCCGCTACAAGACCATGGTGCTTGCCTACGGAGCTGTGAGGGGAACGGCACCTCAGTACCTCCAGGCTCTGATCAGGCCCTACACCCAAACAAGGGCACTGCGTTCATCCACCTCTGGCCTGCTCGCCTCCCTACCACTGAGGAAGTACAGTTCCCGCTCAGCCCAGTCAAAACTGTTCGCTGCTCTGGCCCCCAATGGTGGAACAAACTCCCTCACGACGCCAGGACAGCGGAGTCAATCACCACCTTCCGGAGACACCTGAAACCCCACCTCTTTAAGGAATACCTAGGATAGGATAAGTAATCCTTCTCACCCCCCTAAAAGATTTAGATGCACTATTGTAAAGTGGCTGTTCCACTGGATGTCATAAGGTGAATGCACCAATTTGTAAGTCGCTCTGGATAAGAGCGTCTGCTAAATGACTTAAATGTAAATGTAAATTATCGAAGCATTGTGCCGACAACATCTAAATAGCCTTTCCAGACTCTGAAGTCAGGAGGACTTTGGGTTAGGTGTTAAAGGCAGTCCACTCTATAGAGATAATACAGCTCCTTTTACACAGGTTGACAATTTTTTTATTTTACAATCAATTTCAAGGTAATTCAAGTTGAAGCATTTTGTCCGACAAAAGCTTTGTTCCAATCTCATGTATGCATCGCCATATCTCAGAGGAAACAGCTATGACTTTACATTTTTGAAAGGGACAAGACACCTGACTGCACGATTGTCCATAAAACAGTCAAAATGGCTATCAGTTCATTATCAGGTATTCTTTATTGGCTTATTGGTAGGTAATCATAGCAGTGTCAGAACATTATCATGGGCATTGATACCCAGCAGTACTTATTGACTGACCTCACTTAATGTGGCTCAAAGGCTGTATAGTCTTTACAGTCTCCGCTGCTGGCTTGTTTGTTACACAGGAAATAATGAAGAGTCATTACAGCAGAGTTAATATTATTGTACTATAAAACTAACTCTGCAGAGTGAACTTAAAACTCGGTTGTGTAAAAGAACCCCAGTGTTGTTAATTTCCAGAGTTGAGCACGATTCTGACATTTTTCACTCTGTGTAGAGTAAAACACTCAAAACCACGCCATTCATTATAATTTTCTCCAGCGTGCTCTACTGCAGTTTCAATATCTGTGTTCTTCCATGTACATAGATTGATAAATTAACCGTATGCAACACAAAGATAAATAACATACATTTTTCTAAAGTAATCCAATCTGTTAGTTGGACTTATTGCACCCGTTACTGAAATGATTGTTCTATTTTAGATGGTTTAGGTAGTGTCATTTCTTTATCTTTCTAACCATGGCAATAATTCTGAATGCAGCTTGTGGGTGAAAAGATATTCCAATTGTTGGATATCCCCACTCTGGCTGGATTCCAATAGGAATTAAACATCAAGCCAGAATAATGTGACTTGCAGGCCTAATGTGGCCTGCAAACCAGGAGTTTCAGGTCACTGTATTACAATAGTATTTTTCTGTGTTTACCCTGATCCAAGTCAATTTAACCCTGATCAGAGTCAATTTATTTAGTATTATGAGTCAGAGTAAATATGTAATGACACTGGTAGAAATAAAAATTAATCTAAACAATGAACTCTAGAAGAGTGGACAACACTGCAGAGAGTTAATAAAAGTAATGTTGTGCAGGGTGAAACGCAATGACGCAGAGTTAAATATCAACAATAAATTGAGCAAATACAACTCTGAAAAATAACTCTTTTGCCAGAATACATTTAGCTTGTTTTAGACAGAGTAATGTTATCTGCACATTCATTGTACTTTGTGGGAGCCTATCTATGGATCATGGCAAGGAAGGTACAATGCAGCAAATAGACAGGAGGAAGCACACTTTATGGATGCACAAGTTTTTTAAATGTAAAAACGTGAATTTGACATCATAATTTCATGCTATTATGGAGATAGGGTATGGATTTAGATACAGTATACACTCTTCAGTTGTCCCCATAGGAGAAAGCTTTTGGGTTCCAGATCAAACCGTCAGTAGAAAGGGTTCTACCTGGAGCCAAAACGGTTCTTCTAAGGGTTATCATATGGGGACAACCCTTTAAGGTTCTAGATAGCACCTATTGTTCTAAGAGTGTAGAGAGTGTTATCCATATAGCACAAGCAGACAGACAGACAGACAGACAGACAGACAGACAGACAGACAGACAGACAGACAGACAGACAGGCAGGCAGGCAGGCAGACAGACAGACAGACAGGCAGGCAGGCAGGCAGACAGGCAGACAGGTTCACGCACAAGCCCATGAGAATGGACCTATATGAACTGTTGATGCCTTTAGAAAATGCATTATATAACACTGACCTCTAGTGGACGTTCAAAAGAGTATCGCTTTATCCATGTATTTTACCTTTTTTACATTGTACCTTTATTTAACTAGGCAAGTCAGTTAAGAACAAATTCTTATTTTCAATGACAGCCTAGGAACTGCCTGTTCAGGGGCAGAACGACAGATTGTCAGCTCGGGGATTTGAACTTGGAACCTTCCGGTTACTAGTCCAACGCTCTAACCACTAGGCTACCCTGCCACCCCGGTGAGTTCCAAAAGTATCGGGACAGTAACACATTTTTTGTTGTTTTGGCTCTGTACTCCAGAACTTTGAATTTGAAATTATACAATGACTATGACGTTAAAATGCAGACTGTCAGCACAATACCCATACCCCCTCCCCCCCAAAATACAAATACCCATACCCCCCCTAACCTAACCTACCCTGTTACTGTAATCAGACTACCAGATGGTTAAGCATGATTCATCACCCCAGAGAATGTGTTTATACTGCTCCAGAGTCCAATGGCAGCGAGCTTGACACCACTCCAGCTTATGCTTGGCATTGTGCATTGTGATCTTAGGTTTGTGTGCGGCTGCTCGGTCATGGAAACCCACTTCTTGAAGCTCTCGACGAACAGTTCTTCTGCTGACGTTGCTTCCAGAGGCAGTTTGGAATTCGGTGGTGAGTGTTGCAACCGAGGACAGGCAATTTTTACGCGTTAAGCGCTTCAGCACTTGGCCACAACACCCAGGAGACAAAGGGCTGTGAGAAGGGTTTAATTCTAGATACATGAAAAGTGGGATGTATACAGAGGGTGCGGGACAAGCAAAGACTAACAGCAGAGGGGCTAAGGATTTTAGAGATGGGGAAAGTCATACCCTCTGCCCGGGAAGATAGCGGGGAGCAGGGATCCGGTGGGCGCTCCGCTTGTCGCAGATTCTTGAAAAGAATGTCTCTCTTCCGGGTATGGCAATAGCGGCAGGATGAACATTTGGGCTAAAGGTATGCTGACCTCTTCTTCTTGTTCAGAGAAGAAATACAACTGCAATGCAGGGACTGCGTTGCAGTTGTATTTCACCCACACAAGTTGCTGGCTCCAAGTTGTAGGCTTGGGAGAAGCCTCGGATCCTCCGCCATTCCCGCAGAGTACCAGGACCTCTGGGGGGTTTTCAATAAGGCCCGCACTACATCTCTCCCTCCGCATCGACCCTACGACTGCGCAATCGGCCTTCTCCCGGGTACTACACCGCCTCGGGGGCGGCTTTATTCTGTGCCGGGTCCGGAGACCAAGACCATGGACAGGTACATTAAGGATTCTCTTGCAGCAGGGAGTATTCGTCCATCTGCCTCCCCCACTGGCAACGTTTACAGGGGTTTGCTCATTTCTACCGCAGCTTCATCTGGGGTTACACCACCCTGGCTTCCCCCCTCTTAGCACTCACCTCTCCCAAGTTTCCGTTCATGTGGTCTCCAACAGCTGACCGGGCATTCTCAAACCTGAAGAATCGATTCACCACAGCTCCCATCTTAGTCCATCCGGACCCGTCCCGTCAGTTCATGGTGGAGGTTAACGCCTCGAACATTGGATTGGGGGCTGTCCTGTCCCAGCATTCTGCCCAGGACCAAAAGTTGCAACCTTGTGTTTTCCTTTCCCATTGTCTTAACCCCGCTGAGAGGAAATACAACGCGGGAAATCAAAAACTACTCAAGATGACATTGGAGGATTGGACATCCCCGGCTAACCGGATGTTTGTCCCGGACTCTGCCCTTTCCCCGGCCCTGGATAGACTCATTCCTCCAGACTTGTCTACCATCCTGGCCCCCGTCGGACCCTGGCCTTTGTACGACAACGCTTTTGGTGGCCCACCATGGTTTCTGAAGTCTCCGCGTTAGTCGCTGCCTCCACTGTGTGTACTCAGAATAAGACTCCACGGCAAGCTCCGGCTGGCCTCCTTCAGCCACTCCCTGTTCCTCACCGCCCCTGGTCTCATATATCCCTGGACTTCGTCACTGGCCTCCCTCCATTAGATGGCAACACCATTATCCTTAAGATAGGTTTTCCAAAGCTCATTCCCCTTCCCAAGTTACCCTCAGCCAAGGAGACGGCCCAGCTCATAGTGCGGCACATCTTCCGGATCCATGGACTTCTGGTGGACTTGGTCTCCAATCGCGGGACCAAGTTCTCGTCACGGTTCTGGAAGGCTTTCTGCACCCTCATTGGGTTGTCGGCCAGCAACTTGTGTGGTTGGAATACACCTGAAACACCATTCCCTGCTCGGCCACTTGTCTCTCGCCTTTCGAGTATTCCATGGGATATCAGCCCCCGCTATTCCCTGAAAAAGAGATAGAGGTCAGTATACCCTCGGCCCGCATGTTTGTCCACCACTGTCGCCGTACCCAGAAGAGAGCCCTGAACGTTCTTCTCAAGACCACCTCCAGGTATCGGTGACAGGTGGATCTCCACCAGACCCCTGCGCCCCTGCTCAGGATCTGCCCCTCTGGGTGGAGTCTCGTAAACTTTCCCCCCATTTCATCGGCCCTTTCCCCATCTCTAAAATCCTTAGCCCCTCTGCTGTTCGTCTTCTGTTGACCCGCACCCTCCATATACATCCCACTTTTCATGTATCTAGAATTAAACCCCTGTCTCACAGCCCTTTGTCTCCTGTTTCCAGGCCCACCCCCATCTTATCGATGGCCATCCGGCATACACAGTGAGGCGCCTCCTGAGTGTTAGACCTCGAGGCAGGGGATTCCAGTACCTGGTTGACTGAGAGGGTTATGGCCTGGAGGAGAGGTGCTGGGTCCCCGCTAGGAACCGGATGGACAACTTGTGACCCAGCCCTCGGCACCCCGGGCAACCAGGTATGTGCCCAGGTAGGATGCCAGGTGGCGCCCCTAGAGGGGTGGTACAGTCACACCTTGATCTGTTTCACTTGTGTTGTGCTTGTCTCCACCCACCACCAGGTGTCTCCTATTTGTCCCCATTATCTCCTCTTGTCCTGTCCTGTGATCTTTTTTTATTTGTATTAGTCTTCCCAGTTCTAACCTTTCTGCTTGTCCTGACCCTAAAACTTCCCGCAGTCCTGTACCTGCCTGACTCTGATTTGGATTACGACCCTTTTCTTGCCTCAACTACTCTTTTGCCTGCCCTTTGTACTATAAGAAACTCTGAGACTCGTACTATCTGCCTCCTGTGTCTGCATCTGGGTCTTAGCCTGAGTCATGATAGTACAAACTGGCAACAGATGAACAGAAAACGCAGGTATAAATACACAGGAGATAACGGGGACAGATGGGAGACAGCTGGTGGGGGTGGAGACAAGCACAAGATGGGTGGAACAGATCAGGGTGTGACACATATACTATCACTAAGGACATACATTATATTATAGTACTCTGTACCATTCTGGAAGAAAGCAATTGTCAGAGTGGTACAGTATACTGCTCTGTGCTCAGTGTGCACAGTATACCAAGAAGATGCCTGCAGCATATCACATTTTATGATTTCCCTTAATGTTTAAGCAGGAGGGCATTGTTTGTATGAAAAAAAAGAGTTAAGATACCATACTGTACTGTTTCACAAGTTACTTCATGAGACTAGTGTACAGCATAGGACTTTTGTTCAATAGAAGTACAATATATTTGGTTGGGAATACACAAATGTGTGTCCCAAATGGCACCCTAGTCTCACTGTAGGTAACAGCGTGCCATTTGGGACCCAAACTAAGTGTTGTAATACCTGTGCAGTTTCCCAGGCTGTAGATCCATCAGGGGAAATAAGCTCGGAGAGAGACTTTACCACAGTAACAAAGTTGGGTTTGCACCAAATTAACGAGCCCTCCCAAAGCTGGCCGGGAGCCCAGGGTCCGCTACACCAGACAATACATTTTCCCTTGTGGAGAAATGTATCCCATTAGACTTAGCATTGATATTTGTTAAAGTAATATGTTATTGACTTGACAATGCCAGCAGCACATAAACAATACTCTCTCTCTATGAATAATATATAGCAGTCTACATCATTGACATGACAAGTCTCTGGTATTATTAGCACTCGTGCTCATTAGCACTTACTTAGTCTGTAATTCAATGCCGCCATTGCAATGTTATTCGGCCATCTTGTTGTGTCAGCTATCTATCTAGATGCTGACTTTAGAGCAATAATATGGTTGTGATGTTTTCCCAATTTTTTGTCTTCCCCAGCTCAATGAGCTGCAGCCTGGGAAGAGAACAGAGAGCGTGCAGAGTACATGGAGCTGTGGCCTGGGAAGAGAACAGAGAGCGTGCAGAGTACATGGAGCTGTGGCCTGGGAAGAGAACAGAGAGCGTGCAGAGTACATGGAGCTGTGGCCTGGGAAGAGAACAGAGAGCGTGCAGAGTACATGGAGCTGTGGCCTGGGAAGAGAACAGAGAGCGTGCAGAGTACATGGAGTTGTGGCCTGGGAAGAGAACAGAGAGCGTGCAGAGTACATGGAGCTGTGGCCTGGGAAGAGAACAGAGAGCGTGCAGAGTACATGGAGTTGTGGCCTGGGAAGAGAACAGAGAGCGTGCAGAGTACATGGAGCTGTGGCCTGGGAAGAGAACAGAGAACGTGCAGAGTACATGGAGCTGTGGCCCGGTGGAGTGTCCAGTTGCTCCTGCTACCTAGCCTGGGGAACCCTCCTCTGCCAGCATCAATAATGGTCTCTACAGGTAAGCACAGGACAAGTTGGAGTAGCGATGGGGTATGACCAGTACTGTAGTTAATTAAACCAGTGATAATGCACATTACCAGTAACAGATGGACATTAGTCTAAATTGTCTCAAGATGGGACATACTGTACATTTAAATGAGGGATTCTGAAGAAAAAAAAACATCACAATTGATCTATAAAATATCAATTGAATGGAATCTTCTCATTGTACCAACCTACAGTATATATAGACTACTGTTCAAACATTTGGGTTTGCTTAGCAATGTCCTTTTTTAAAAGAAAAGCTCATTTTTGTCCATTTTTAAAATAACATCAAATTGATCAGAAATACAGTGTAGACATTGTTAATGTTGTAAGTGACTATTGTAGCTGGAAATGGCTGATTTATGGAATATCTACAGAGGCCCATTATCAGCAACCATCACTCCTGTGTTCCAATGGCACGTTGTGTTGGCTAATCCAAGTTTATCATTTTAAAAGGCTAAATTGATCATTAGAATACCCCTTTGCAATTATGTTAGCACAGATGAAAACTGTTGTTCTGATTAAAGCAGCAATAAATCTGGCCTTCTTTAGACTAGTTGAGTATCTGGAGCATCAGCATTTGTGGGTTCGATTACGGCTCAAAATGTCCAGAAACAAAATACTTTCTTCTGAAACTCGTCAGTCTATTCTTGTTCTGAGAAATGAAGGCTATTCCATGTGAGAAATTGCCAACAAATTGAAGATCTCGTACAAAGCTGTGTACTACTCCCTTCACAGAACAGTACAAACTCTAACCAGAATAGAAAGAGGAGTGGGAGGCCCCGGTGCACAACTGAGCAAGAGGACAAGTACATTAGTGTCTAGTTTGAGAAACAGACACCTCACAAGTTCTCAACTGGCAGCTTCATTAAATAGTACCCACAAAACACCAGTCTCAGCATCAACATTGAAGATGCGGCTCTGGGATGCTGGCCTTCTCGGAAGAGATTAGCTAACACAACGTGCCATTGGAACACAGGAGTTATGGTTGCTGATAATGGGCCTCTGTATGCCTATGTAGATATTCCATGAAAAAATCTGCCGTTGTTACGATTAATGAGTGAAGAGGTGTGGAGTCAGGCGCAGAGAGCAAAAGGATGTGGGAAAAACACGCTTCAATGTCCAGGAAAAATAACATGAACAAAAGTAGGAAAACAAATGATCAGAATTAATAACGGACAGCACGAAACCCGAAAATGCAAACAAAAATCACTCTAACACAAAACAGACGAACAAGCCTGCACGAAACAGAAGCGGGCTGAACAAACTTATATAACCCCACCCTAACAACCAAACAAGAAACAGGTGCTACCAATCAGACAAAACCAAAGGAACACAGAACAAAGGATCGGTGATAGCTAGTAGACCGGCGACGACGACCGCCGAGCGCCACCCGAACAAGAAGGGGAGTCACCTTCGGTAATATTCGTGACAGCCGTTTCCAGCTACAATAGTCATTTACAACATTAACAATGTCTACACTCAATTTCTGATCAATGTTATGTTATTATAATGGACAAAAAAATATGCTTTTCTTAAAAAATCAAGGACATTTGTAAGTGACCCCAAACCTTTGAACGGTAGTGTATGTATGTATGTATGTATGTATGTATGTATGTATGTATGTATGTATGTATGTATGTATGTATGTATGTATGCAGGTATGTATGTATGTTGCGAATTCACATATAAAGTAAAATGCACACCATCAAAGGGAGTGAAACCCACTCTGACTCTCTGTCAAGTCACTCAGTCAGAACAGAAAAGCAGAAAGGTAGTGCCGAAAACATTTGAGACCAAAAAAAGGGCTCGATGCCGACGCTGCTAAATTTGTGAAATGAACAGACTTATTTGCTAATAGTTCTGGTACTGCTTGTCCGAGTGCTGTGTCTGTGAGAGAAAACAGAGAAAGACACAGTAATGCACACTGACACACTGCTGCCAGTTAGGCCAAATATTGTGGCTGTATATTGTGGCTGTATATTGTATGAAATACATTTCATACCTACTATAGTGGAATCACATTACATCACCACCACCACTGAAGGCCGGAAAGTCCCGCCTATCTCCAGCTTATTTCATTCGCTGAAAGGCCCATCGCTTCTTATCAGAAAGACGCGTGTGTCACTGTCAAACGTACCACAGTGGTAGAAATCTATGCGCATTCACATAAACTAGTCCCTGCATCGTTCTATGACAAACACAGAAGGTTGTATATTGAATTCAATAGAAGAAAACAGAGATAGGCAGAGAGAGAGAGACTGTCAGTTCCTTAATGTAGCCATTGGCTGTATTATACAGCCAAAACATTAAGGAACTTGCAGTCTCTTGCTCTCTTTCTCTCTCTGTTTTCTTCTATATAATTATATGTAGTCTAATATTTAAACACTTAGCTACATGGGCAAGGGGGAACACATGGCATGCACTTATTTGAACATGTAGTTAAGCTGATATAAGGTATACAGAGGAGAACAAAGGAGAATGTGGACTAGTGGCTAAAATGCCAAGGCTGAATGTTTGTCCCAGTCCGCCCCTGCCTCAGAATGCTATTTTCTGTATTCTCCACATAGAGAGAGACCTATCACAACAACAGACTATGATGGACACTGACAGTTGGTTACTTGGTTCAATAAAGTAAGTCTTTATTTTTCTGTTTCATTCTGTTTGTGATCTGCACCACTATCAAAGGGAAAACAACTCATTTCACTTAATACTCAGATGTGGATGTACTGGATACTACACATCAAATCAGTATGTGAGCAATAACATGAGGTTATAGATATTTTAAAGACAATATCCTAATGTAAAAGTATAAAATATGATGCATTTGGTGTACTATTTATAGGGCTAGGTGAAAACTATTATTTTGATCTCAAGTCCTTGCGTCCATAGCTCTATCTATGAATTTGAGAGTGGTTACATTTCTCCAGCCCCGTCCTTCAGCTGTTGACCAAAACAGTGCTGGGGTGTTCGCTTTGGTGGTGTTAGATCTGCAAATTCCCCCTTTAAGTTAGTCTGCCCCATTTCTTTTTGTTGCAGTTATATCAGCAGATTTTCTACCAAAGCATTTCAACACACCTCACAAGACTAAAATAGTTTCTGTAATTAGAAAATACTATTTTTTACCCCCAAAAAAGAACAGATGTAGCGTCACTAAAGCACTAAGTTACACAATCTCATTCAAAAGAGCACATTCACTGTTTTGACCTGCACAACTACACCTGGCAATAGAGAGATCTCTTAAAATAATTATTATATAATAATAATATAGTAGATCGGCCAACCGGGAAAAAGTGTTTGAAAAAATGTTTCTTGTTAAAAGCCGTCATCTGGGGGCCTCCTCTAAGGCACTGCATTGCAGTTCTAGCTGTGCCACCAGAGATCTGGGTTTGAGTCTAGGCTCTTATGCAGCCGGCCGCAACCGGGAGACCTATGGGGTGGTGCACAAATGGCCCAGCATCGTCCGGGTTAGGGGAGGGCTTGGCTGGCAGGGATGTCCCTGTCCCATCGCGCACTAGCGACCCCTGTGGCGGGCCGGGCGGAGTGCACGCTGACATGGTTGCCAGGTGTATGGTGTTTCCTCCGACACATTGGTGCGGCTGGCTTCCGGGTTAAGTGGGCATTGTGTCAAGAAGCAGTGCGGCTTGGTTGGGTTGTGTTTCGGAGGATGCACGGCTTCACCTTCACCTCTCCTGAGTCTGTACAGGAGTTGGAGTGATGAGACAAGACTAACTACCAATTGAATACCTCGAAAAAAGGGGCTAAATTAATTAAATTAAACACAAGTTGTCCATCTTTGGCCTCTGTATAACCAACATTGATAATAAAATAAATGAGTCCATCAAAACGAATGTTCTTCCCAGAAACAGTCAGACACTATAAGTGATAGTTCACATTAAGAACTTTTGAAAATGAAGTGCGAACAGTAATCAAACAAGTACACATGATTTAAATTACACATGATTTAAAGTACACATTATTTAAATTACACATGATTTAAATTACACATTATTTAAATGATCTAAAACATTTCTTAGGGGACTAAATTAATACTTACTGATTGTGGTCTATGCTACAAAGATCACGAACGGAATTATTTCCAACATCTCACACAATAAACCATTTAAAAAACAACATATTTGATAAAAACATGGCAACAAAGAACAAAGAAATGAAAGCTGACAGTAAAATATTCCAATCTCGGAGTAAGAAAATAGATCATGTGCTGCAACCAGGTAAATTCAACAGAAGGATGCGTTGTTGATTGCTGTGTGAATGTCTTTGCGTGTGTGCCTATGCATTCATGCAGGCATTTGTGTATATTTATCTCAGATCATGTATTGCTATTGCTATGCCATCGTAATTTTTCAACAAAGAACATTAATAAAGAATAAGTACAGTAAGATCAACAATTGTCAATTATTTACAATGGTATGATCATATGACCAAACATACAACATTTCATATGAAGAATAGTTACAGTTGGCCATAAAATGAAACACTGAATGTAAACATTGCAGTACATCGTTTTTGTAAGATTTGGTAAGGCCCCAATTTTCTTTAATAAATAAATATTTGGTAAGTCTAAAAATGTTCAGTGAACTCCTGGTAGTATAACAATGTTCATTATACTCCAAGAACTCCAGTACAGTATTTGCTAAATATATAAGCCTACTTCAACCTATATAACATACTGTCACTCTTATCACTCACATGCTACGCACTGTACCTCAAAACACCTCTAACGCCTCCACAACAAATACCAATATATATTTTGTTAATATATTTTTTTATGTAAATTAGGCTTATCATTTTTACAGAAATTACAGTTCAATATCATGTCTGTGGAGGAACTATAATTTGTGCAACAGTCTACCATGAGGCAAACCCCTTGCACTGGAGCATCTGAATGGGCCCTTTTACAACAGGCCTCCAACCAATACCCCATGAAAGTGATGCGTTCCTATGTCATACGTCCGTATCTATGTCCCTGGGCCCGGGTTCCCCAGAAGCATCTTAAAAGATGTACTGTAAATGGCATGCTATTGAAAGGTCCAGACACTTTCACTTTGGTTTTGAGAAACTTAGCAGCGATTGACTTTCTGAGTTCCAGGACGTACAAAGAACACTAAACAACCACCGAAATACGTCTTTTTACAAACGGCAAAGCTCTTAGCATCATGATGCAGGTCTTTAGAATCTTTACAAATTACATTGCGGATAAAGTTCAGAATGACACAATGTTATAATCCATTTTGTGGTTTGGGGCACTGACCATAAGGTGTGTATGGACCAATTGAAAGAAAATAAATAAAACATCTTTAAAAAAAAATCTATAATATATATATTAACAACTGCAACAGTGATGAATGATGGGGCCAGAGTAAAAGTCAGTTGGGGGGCTGGGGGGGAAAATGTCCATACAGAAGCATGTAAGGTAAATAACCGTTGAGGGGGTGTGGGGAGGAAATGTCCATGGGGGAGTGGCAGGGGGAGATGGAAGACCCGTCAAGAAGTGCAGGACCCAGGTACATATGGACGAGTTCAGACCCATGGCCGTGAGCTTTGTAATGAGCTTATAGGGCACTATGGTATTGAACGAGCTGTAGTCGATGAACAGCATCCTCACATATAATAATATGATGGCATATTGTTTGTGCATTGCTTTGTGCATTGCTTTTGTCCAGGTGGATAAGGGAAGTGTGCAGTGTCAATGGCGATTGCGTTGTTTGTGGATCTGCCAGGGTGGTAGGCGAACAAGAGAGGGTCGAGTGTGTCGGGGAGGGAGGTGATATGGTCTTTGACTAGCCTCTCAAAGCACTTTATGATGACAGAATGGCATCTGCAGTACGGCCTCAGTGGAGACTGAGTGTGTAGCCCACATTGTCATCATGGGCTTTCCTGGGCAGCTCAGGGTCATTGTGCTCAAAACGTGAGAAAAAGGTGTTTAGCGCCTCCGGTAGGGTGGCATTGGTGACCTGCCACACATGCCTTGTGTTTGACCCGCTGAATTGCCTCTCCACTTTGTCCCTATACTTGTGTTTTGCCATCTTAATCGATCAGAGTAGGTCTTATTGTACTGTTTAACCAAACTATTTGTCCCTGGTAACCTTGCCCTGTTTATAAGCAGCATCGCTCTCTTTCAGTTTTCCTACAAGGCTGCTATCAATCTGTCGTTTTTAATTCAGGAACGTTTTGAAAGACACTATTGGTATCACGTCATCTATGCATTTTCGTATGAATCCGGTGACTGAGTCGGCGTATTCATTGATTTTATCTCCAGAGGTGACCCAAAACATATTCCAGTCCATGTGATCAAAACAGTCTTGGAGCGTTAATTCTGATTGGTCCAACTCTGTACAGACCTGTCCACCGGAACTTCCTTCTTGAGTTCTTGTTTGTAGGTGGAGAGAAGCAAGATGGAGTCATGGTCGGATTTAACGAAAGGAGGATGGGAGAGGGCCTTATAACCACGTCGAAAGGTGTGTAGCAGTGGTCAGGAGTAGAATTTCCACAAAATAGACAGTCGTCGTGTTGGTAATAATTTGGGTGCACAGCTCTCAAATTACTTTTGTTAAAGTCCACCGCAACAATGATCGTTGCCTCCGGGAACGAGGTCTCCAGTTTGTTCAGGGTCTAATGAAGATCTTTGAGATCCTTTTAGGTGTCGGACTGAGAACTCTCTCGGGAGCTAAAAAGGGCGACATTTGATAACCAAGTATTCCAAATAGGGGGAGCAGAAGCTCGCAAGTTCATGTACATTTCCTCCATTGGTCCTTTATTGGTCATAAAGCAGAGCCCAACACCTTTGCTCTTGCCAGAGAGAGCCCGCTGGTTGTATATAATCCGTTTGGATGTCGGAGGAAAGCCAAATCTCAGAAAGGTATGTTGCAGGATCGGATGTCCCTCTGGAAGGAGATCCTCACTCTGAGTTTGTCAATTTTGTTCATTTAATGACCGAACATTGGCGAGTAATATGCTCGGTAATGTAGGACGGGGCGCACAGCGTCTTAATCTCACTAAGATCCCACTCTCCGTTCGTGTCTTTGCTTCCTTACTCTCAGGTAGACCTCGCAAGCAGCTAGGCACCTCGCCAAAGAAGCTAGTCCATTGTTTCAATTTCTCACGGATTCGGGGAGGTCGGGGTGGACGGTGAGTACCAAGTGATTCATATTCTAATAGTTCTACCCGGGTGTATGTAGTAATGCATGAAGTAAAATGATTATGAAAATTTGAAAAAAAAAACTGTAGAAATACACAACAAAAAGTAGAAGCCTGTTTAATCAGAGCTCGAGGCGAGGCGCCCTTGGTCGGCGCTATCTTAACCACCCACTCATACAGAGATCTCCGCTAAACATAGAGTTAAGATGTTTAGCTGTCTCTCTGTGACCACCGATAATTTCACAACGAAGTCGACTACAAATACAACGTTGGCAATGTCTTTGCAATTGTTACAACCAAGCAAATGACAAACAATGCTTCAAATGAAAACTAAGATGACTGCATTAAAATATAAATAATATAGGCTGCAAGGGCCTATTGTCACGCCCTGGCCATAGAGAGGCATTTATTCTTTATTGTGGGTAGGCCAGGGTGTGACTAGGGTGGGCATTCTAGTTTCTTTATTTCTAGATTTTCTGTTTCCACGTTTTGGCCGGGTATGTTTCTCAATCAGGGACAGCTGTCTATCGCTGTCTCTGATTGGGAATCATACTTAGGCAGCCTTTTTTCCTTTGTATTTTGTGGGTAGTTGACTTTGTTAGTGGCACTATAGCCCTAGGAAGCTTCACGGTCGTTTCTTTGTTTCTTGTTTTGTTGGCGACATTTATATTAAATAAAGGAAAATGTACGCCCACCAGGCTCCACCTTGGTCCGGTCATTTCCACGACGACGACCCTAACACCTATGTACAGTATTTCAATCATATTGAAATACATTTTATGTTCAATCAGTTCTATTTTAGGTTCAGCTACTCTTTGTAAATTTGGCCTCACTATTTGTCATTATGTGTCGCAACATGTGCAATGATGTGCCAAATTGTGTGCATTATTATTGGATACGTGTTAGAATAAGCAGCCTGAAATATCTAAAGCCGATCCGAGAGCAGCACTGCCTTTCTTTCGACCCTATCAGTATCGACACACGCTCCAACGACGCATTTAGCAAACATTCTCTCTGCGTGGTGTTTTGGGAAACGCATGTTACATATTCGGCCGTTGTAAGGAACGATAGAAATGTTAAAAACACTCGTATGCCTAAGTTACTATTGGGGAAACTATTGGGAAACCGGGCCCAGATCTTTTGAATGGTAATGAAGACTTTTATAATCAAATTGAGGAAAACAATGTGATTTAAGATATTTATGACATATCATATTCATATTCGTGATTTAGTCATATCAATGCCTTCGCTAAAAATATTTGACGCTCAAGAAGTAAGACACATGGCAGAAAGGTAGGAAAGTCTCCTTTTGAACTTCGTCTCCTGCTGCTTTGACAGCATGCCGGAGCATGCATGCTCTAGCCGAGAACTTACTCGTTTGGTCCTGCTAATAGGCATTTCTATTAAGATTTACATGAAACATTTGAACTTTTACTCTTTATTGATGCCAAGTTGTGGAAAGAACTGTAGCCTGGATCCCTTCATCAAACAAACGTAAACTATTCGGGTTTCACTAACAAAAAAAAAACATTTCCCATCAACAAATGCAGATCCATAATGTCAAGGACAGTATGATATGTCGGGTTGAATGTGTCCCTCACTATCAAATAAGTGTTTGAAACACATTTTTATCCTCTTTTTATCCATCTTCCGGATGTGGGGTGACATTGTAGATCACGCAGTAGCTAACTCTCACAGGAAGAACTCGTTACTTACAGGCTGTTTGATGTGTTGTATATTAGATTACGCGGTTTTTGTTAATGAACATTGCCAGCCGGTACTTTTTTTTTAATGCAAAAAAAATAATAATTGTAGACCTGGCGAGCTGCCGAAAGATTTGTAGTTCTAATGAAACGGATTTCACTTTTCGGCTTCATGCTTCTTCTTGGCCATCAAATACATTGAAATCCATCATATGCTAGAGTATACAATTTCACATATATCTTAAATGACCACGTTTTCATGACTTGGACGATGCAAATTTGAGGCTCATTTTTAGCCTACAAAACAAGGGAAACAGAACTAAAATTGACGTAACTTGCACATCGTATAGCGTTACACGCTGCTGAGGGAAACTCACCTCTTTTACAATTTACTCTCTCCTAATTGGTCCCACTCTGCCTGCCAACTCCTCAGACCTTTGACCCCTATTCTGACCTCCTGACCTCTAGCCCTGACCTCTGATTGATTGGCCTTTAGAAGACCCAGCTGACAGGAACCCACTGCTGCTCTGAGCTCAGTCTCTCCAGTGCCGTCTTCAGGCCGCAGAAGGCCCCCTCTAGGCTGTCATTGATGATTTTCAGGTCAAAGAAATGTCCGTAGGCACGCTGGATCTTCTCGCTCTCATCCAATGTCCTCTTCAGCTCAGAGTCCTGCATGGGAGGAACAACATGGTGATGATAATGGTGATAGGAGGTCTATGATAGAGTTCTACACCCAAACAGTTTGAGCTTCTAATTTTAAAAATGTTTCTCTCCAGAAATAAGTCTCTCACTGTTGCCGCAAGTCATAGACCCCCCCAGCTCCCAGCTGTGCCCTGGACACCATATGTGAATTGATTGCCCCTCATCTATCTTCAGAGTTAGTTCTGTTAGGTGACCTAAACTGGGATATGCTTAACACCCGGCAGTCCTACAATCGAAGCTAGATGCCCTCAATCTCACACAAATTATCAAGGCACCCACCAGGTACAACCCTAAATCTGTAAACATGGGCACCCTCATAGATATTATCCTGACCAACTTGCCCACCAAATACACCTCTGCTGTTCTCAATCATAATCTCAGCGATCAGTGCCTCATTGCCTGCATCCGCGGTCAAACGGCCACCCCTAATCACTGTCAAACGCTCCCTAAGACACTTCTGCAAGCAGGCCTTTCTAATCGACCTGGCCCGGGTATCCTGGAAAGATATTGACCACATCCCGTCAGTAGAGGATGCCTGGTCGTTCTTTAAAACTAATTTCCTCACCATCTTAAACAAGCATGCCCCATTCAAAAAATGTAGAACTAAGAACAGGTATAGCCCTTGGTTCACTCCAGACCTGACTGCTCTCGACCAGCACAAAAACGTCCTGTGGCGGACTGCACTAGCATCGAATAGTCCCCGCGATACGCAACTCTTCAGGGAAGTCAGGAACCAATACACGCAGTCAGTTAGGAAAGCAATGGGTGGCTTTTTCAAACAGAAATGTGAATCCTGTAGCTCTAACTCCAAAAAGTTTTGGGACACTGTAAAGTCCTTTGAGAATAAGAGCACCTCCTCCCAGCTTCCCACTACACTGAGGCTAGGAAACACTGTCACCACCGATAAATCCACGATAATCAAGAACTTCAAAAAGCATTTCTCTATGGCTGGCCATGCTTTCCTCCTGGCTACCCCAACCCCAGCCAACAGCTCCGCACCCACCGCAGCTACTTGCCCAAGCCTTACCAGCTTCTCCTTCACCCAAATCCAGTTAGCAGATGTTCTGAAAGAGCTGCAAAACCTGGACCCGTATAAATCAGCTGGGCTAGACAATCTGGACCCTCTCTTTCTAAAATTATCCGCCGCCATTGTTGCAACACCTATTACCAGTCTGTTCAACTCTCTTTTGTATCGTCCGAGATCCCTAAAGATTGGAAAGCTGCCGCATCATCCCCCTCTTCAAAGGGGGTGGCACTCTAGACCCAAAATGTTATAGACCTATATCCATCCTGCCCTGCCTTTCTGAAGTCTTTGAAAGCCAAGTTAACAAACAGATCACTGACCATTTCGAATCCCACCGCACCTTCTCCGCTGTGCAATCCGGTTTCCGAGCTGGTCACGAGCGTGGCTGAGGGGCACCCAAGGTACTAAACGATATCATAACCACCATCGATAAAAGACAGTACTGTGCAGCCGCCTTCATCGACCTGGCCAAGGCTTTTGACTCTGTCAATCACCGTATTCTTATCGGCAGACTCAACAGCCTTGGTTTCTCAAATGACAGCCTCGCCTGGTTCACCAACTATTTCTCAGATAGAGTTCAGTGTGTCAAATCGGAGGGCCTGTTATCCGGACCTCTGGCAGTCTCTATGGGGGTACCCCAGGGTTCAATTCTCGGGCCGACTCTCTTCTCTGTATATATCAACGATGTCGCTCTTGCTGCGGGTGATTCCCTGATCCACCTCTACGCAGACAACACTATTCTGTATACATCTGGCCCTTCTTTGGACACTGTTAACTAACCTCCAAACAAGCTTCAATGCCATACAACTCTCCTTCCGTGGCCTCCAACTGCTTTTAAACGCTAGTAAAACTAAATGCATGCTTTTCAACCGATCGCTGCCTGCACACGCCTGCCCAAATAGCATCACTGCTCTGGACGGTTCTGACCTAGATTATGTGGATGACTACAAATACCTAGGTGTCTGGCTAGACTGTAAACTCCTTCCAGAGTCCTATTAATCATCTCCAATCCAAAATTAAATCTAGAATCGGCTTCCTAATTCACAACAAAGTCTCCTTCACTTATGCTGCCAAACATACCCTCGTAAAACTGACGATCCTACCGATCCTCGACTTTGGCGATGTCGTTTACAAAATAGCCTCCAACACTCTACTCAGCAAACTGGGTGCAGTCTATCACAGCACCATCCGTTTTGTCACCAAAGCCCCATATACCACCCACCACTGCGACCTGTATGCTCTCGTCAGCTGGCCCTCGCTACATAATCATCGCCAGACCCACTGGCTCCAGGTCATCTATAAGTCTATGCTAGGTAAAGCTCCGCCTTATCTCAGCTTACTGGTCACTATAACAACACCCATCCGTAGCAAGCGCTCCAGCAGGTATATCTCACTGGTCATTCCCAAAGCCAACACCTCTTTGGCCACCTTTCCTTCCAGTTCTCTGCTGCCAATGACTGGAATGAATTCCAAAAATCGCTGAAGTTGGAGACTTTTTCCTCCCTTACTAACTTTAAGCATCTGAGCAGCTTGTCGATCGCTGCAGCTGTACACAGCCCATCTGTAAATGGCCCATCCAATCTACCTACCTCATCCTCATATTGTTTTTATTTACTTTTTTGCACCTCAGCATTTCTACTTGCACATCATTACCTGCACATCTATCACTGCAGTGTTAATTTTCTAAATTGTAATTACTTTGCTACTATTTCCTATTTATTGCCTTACCTCCTCATTTGCACACACTGTATACAGTATATACTTTTTTCTATTGTGTTATTGACTGTATGTTTGTTTATTCCATGTGTAACTCCGTGTTGTTGTTTATATCGCACTGCTTTGCTTTATCTTGGCCAGGTCACAGTTGTAAATGAGAACTTATTCTCAACTGGCCTACCTGGTTAAATAAAGGTGAAATAAATAAATTATAATAAATAAAATCACAATTATAATAAAATCACGGACAAATATGACTTATTTGCGTACAAATAATTGTGCCCATTCAAAAAGCGTCTGAGAGTAGGGGTGCTGATGTAGCACTGTACATCAGGTCAAACTGATACTATGACATGACCGAGATGGTAACAAGGGGTGATGTAACACTGAGATTAGTGGTACACAGTCAGAAATTAATAAGGTGTTAATGGGCTTATTACAGTTTTTCTCAATTGCTAAAACACAATTACTTAAATCTTGCTCCATTTCCTGAAAACATTAAACACAAAACCTCATCTTCATGCACTATTTACATAACCTCTGACTCCTCTTGCAAAATGAAACATTCGCCTCGAAACAGTTTTACCTGTGTTCAAAATCAAACACTGCTCTCGAATCATAAACAAAGTGATCAAAATGATATACACTCTCAAGCAGTCAGTAAACAATACGCCGAAAAATAGAAAACACATTGTTCAAAACATACAATTCTCATGGAGAAGTACATTTTTAATCCCAAAAAATATTCATATTTTTCCATCATTGTCCTTTGATGAACGAAAACATGTTCTATCATAGTAGCTCAAAATTGATCAGAAAATACTACTCTGCTTTGCTCTTTGCAATTTTGTTTTTTGTTCTTCCTCCTCCTTGTACCCCTATTTTTACAGTACTGTACCCTGCATCTCACAAACTTGTCCTTTGTCTCTGTGATACTGTAATTCTTGTTCTTTGTTGATATGAACCTGCAACCAGTCAAAATCTATTGAGCAGTCAGTACTGTTAATAAATGGAAAGCACAATGTTCAGGGCCATACAAGTCATCCATTGTACAGTATACAGCCTACAATGCACTGTACTACAGTATCCATTCTCAGACTTTCTCCTTCCCACCTTCAACAACCTGTTTGCTCTCTGAACTGGCTTATTTTGTGTGTTTAGAGTTTTGCTGAAAGTCTGCAAATTGTGTTTTATCATGTGAAATGGTTTAAGGTATTGACAACAGACTGCATAATTAGCTAAATGAGTCCAGGCAACTGGGAACTTGGGTTTTAGTGTTTTAGCGATTGAGAAAAACTGTAATTAAATAAGATGATTTGCTAGGGTTATTGCATGTTCAACATACCAGTCATACATTTTAACGTGTTTCAAACAACATATTCTGCTAACTGGAACAATGATGTAGCTATGATACAACTGTCCAGTCTGTCTGGGACTCACCGTTAACTGCTTCGTCACCACTCCGGCTTCTTTGGCAGACTTATTCATGGCTTTGAGGACCTCATAATCTGGAGCCTCAATAAACACCACGTAGGGAAGGAACTCAGATGTACGCAGAACCTTAAGTGCCTGCAGAAAGAAATGACATAGTTGAAACGCAGTTTTAATCATACATTAGTAGTAGATGCTAATGCAGTAACGAGCTAATCAAATTAGCTATGAACCACTTGGGAATATTGAGACACATTAAAAAGTTTTCCATTCCTTCCATTTCATCTCCGTAATGTAAACCTTGGCTTTGGTTGAAAAAAAAATAAGAACGTTCTATAATAATCCTATTACTTCACTGATCTATGTGCCAAAGTTTGGCATAGTGGTAATGTAGACAACAATCTCAATAAAACAATAACATACGAAGGGGGGACCCAATTCTGTTGTCCTTTCAAAAAGAAAGAAAAAGGTCAAGATCAACCTATTCTCTAGACATTGTGTCTGGAGTATTACACCCATGAATGAATAAAGATACCCAGATGCTATAGTCTACCTGTGGGTTGACATCCAGGATGCAGATCTTTCCAGCATCCACCACCTCATGGATGGAGTTGATCTTGGTGCCGTAGAGGTTCCCGTCGTACTCGCCGTGCTCCAGGAAGCGTCCGTTCTTAATGTCCGTATCCATCTCAGTGCGAGTCATGAACGAATACATCTGTCCATCTTTCTCATCCACCTTGGGTTTCCTCGAAGTAACTGGAAACAGGTAATAAAGAGAGATTGACGGTTGTTGTTGGGTGCTGTACAGAAAGGTGTAGCAACCGTGCTGAGCAACGCACACAGAATAAAGAAATGTAGTCCTTGTATCTCATACAAATGTGAATACAGTATTTGTATTTCTAAATGGTATGTTTTTAAAATATTTGTTTTAATATGGCATAAATCACAGAGGGTCAATGTCAATGGCTTGTGTTAAATACTACTGTAGTGCTACTCACAGGGGATGGTGGTCCCGTAGCGCAGGGGGTCTGACACCAACAGTTTGTTTTTTAGACTACGGCGGCCTACTCCCTGTGCTCCAATCAGAACCAACGTCTTCCGGCGAAACGGGGAAACCTTGGCAACCTCCTCGTAGATCCTCAGCTCGTGCCGATCAAACTCTGAACAGGAACATATTGATATCAGGCATCCACATAATCAGTGTTACTATCAGTATTACTTTACCTAATCTAATTCATGCTGCACATACACAATATAGCATACCACATTGACAACCGTTTACACTGTTTTCTAATCAAGTTTACAAGTAAAGAATACAATGGCAGCAGTTTCAAACATTGTTACGTTTACGAATGGTCATTTTGGCACGAAAAAAAACTTACCTGCATTTTTGGTTGTCAGATACATCATCTTTTTTTTCTTCTTCCCACCCATTCCAGAACAAAGAGGACCTGAGAAAGGCAACACACAAAATGTTGTCTTCGTTCAGTACTTCTCAACCCACTTAAATTGAGTCTTTATCAATTTAATCGATAGTACCTGCCAGTCAGGGTCGGCTGCATTTTATAATGTTGCTGCTCTGTATCATAAATCAAGTCTGCAATATGTAGCCTGTACCACCAGAGGGGAGTATGCCAATGCATTACAGCAGGGGCCTTCAATCTTACCCAGAAACCTCGTCCCAGGCAAACAGCGACCCAGGGACCCCCTTCATATATTAGCAAAAAATGTAAATGTTCCCACGTCTTGTCTTATCATTAGGTGACAGATAATGGCAAGGAGAACTAATCAACATTTTATAATGAATGGATTTTTTACTTATTATTATTTTTTTTACCTTTATTTAACCAGGCAAGTCAGTTAAGAACATATTCTTATTTTCAATGACGGCCTGGGAACAGTGGGTTAACTGCCTGTTCAGGGGCAGAACGACAGATTTGTACCGTGTCAGCTCGGGGGTTTGAACTCGCAACCTTCTGGTTACTAGTCCAACGCTCTAACCACTAGGCTACGCGAAGAAGACTGTTTTTCATTATTTTGACCTCCCCACATTGGATTTGTCAGAGGAAGTGTAACTCTAACAGCCTATTAGCTAGAAAGGTAACTCCAGCTGTTTAGCTGTATAAACAAAGTTTATCTATGTGTTGGCAAAAATGTATGTTCAAGCGAAGAAAGCTTACTAGTAGTTTTATTCTCCTCTTTTCTACTGTAGATAAGTCAATTAAAATGTGTTTATTCTGCTGTTTCTCGTGATATTCATAAAAACATGAATAAAAAATAACTTATTTTATTGAATATATATATATAATTAAAAAAAAATAAGACTCCAGGTTGAATACCCCTGCATTACAGAAAGGATGGCAGTTCAATTTGATTACAACAGTACACCTGGGAATCTCTGTCACTGCCCAGTCGTCTCTTCAGTATGGCTGGCTGGGAATCTCTGTCACTGCCCAGTCATCTCTTCAGTATGGCTGGCTGGGAATCTCTGTCACTGCCCAGTCGTCTCTTCAGTATGGCTGGCTGGGAATCTCTGTCACTGCCCAGTCGTCTGTTCAGTATGGCTGGGAATCTGTCACTGCCCAGTCGTCTCTTCAGTATGGCTGGCTGGGAATCTCTGTCACTGCCCAGTCATCTCTTCAGTATGGCTGGCTGGGAATCTCTGTCACTGCCCAGTCGTCTCTTCAGTATGGCTGGCTGGGAATCTCTGTCACTGCCCAGTCGTCTCTTCAGTATGGCTGGCTGGGAATCTCTGTCACTGCCCAGTCGTCTCTTCAGTATGGCTGGCTGGGAATCTCTGTCACTGCCCAGTCGTCTCTTCAGTATGGCTGGCTGGGAATCTCTGTCACTGCCCAGTCGTCTCTTCAGTATGGCTGGCTGGGAATCTCTGTCACTGCCCAGTCGTCTCTTCAGTATGGCTGGCTGGGAATCTCTGTCACTGCCCAGTCGTCTCTTCAGTATGGCTGGCTGGGAATCTCTGTCACTGCCCAGTCGTCTCTTCAGTATGGCTGGCTGGGAATCTCTGTCACTGCCCAGTCGTCTCTTCAGTATGGCTGGCTGGGAATCTCTGTCACTGCCCAGTCGTCTCTTCAGTATGGCTGGCTGGGAATCTCTGTCACTGCCCAGTCGTCTCTTCAGTATGGCTGGCTGGGAATCTCTGTCACTGCCCAGTCATCTCTTCAGTATGGCTGGCTGGGAATCTCTGTCACTGCCCAGTCGTCTCTTCAGTATGGCTGGCTGGGAATCTCTGTCACTGCCCAGTCGTCTCTTCAGTATGGCTGGGAATCTCTGTCACTGCCCAGTCATCTCTTCAGTATGGCTGGCTGGGAATCTCTGTCACTTCCCAGTCGTCTCTTCAGTATGGCTGGGAATCTCTGTCACTGCCCAGTCATCTCTTCAGTATGGCTGGCTGGGAATCTCTGTCACTGCCCAGTCGTCTCTTCAGTATGGCTGGCTGGGAATCTCTGTCACTGCCCAGTCGTCTCTTCAGTATGGCTGGCTGGGAATCTCTGTCACTGCCCAGTCGTCTCTTCAGTATGGCTGGCTGGGAATCTCTGTCACTGCCCAGTCGTCTCTTCAGTATGGCTGCTGGGAATCTCTGTCACTGCCCAGTCGTCTCTTCAGTATGGCTGGCTGGGAATCTCTGTCACTGCCCAGTCGTCTCTTCAGTATGGCTGGCTGGGAATCTCTGTCACTGCCCAGTCGTCTCTTCAGTATGGCTGGGAATCTCTGTCACTGCCCAGTCGTCTCTTCAGTATGGCTGGCTGGGAATCTCTGTCACTGCCCAGTCGTCTCTTCAGTATGGCTGGCTGGGAATCTCTGTCACTGCCCAGTCATCTCTTCAGTATGGCTGGCTGGGAATCTCTGTCACTGCCCAGTCGTCTCTTCAGTATGGCTGGCTGGGAATCTCTGTCACTGCCCAGTCATCTCTTCAGTATGGCTGGCTGGGAATCTCTGTCACTGCCCAGTCATCTCTTCAGTATGGCTGGCTGGGAATCTCTGTCACTGCCCAGTCGTCTCTTCAGTATGGCTGGCTGGGAATCTCTGTCACTGCCCAGTCGTCTCTTCAGTATGGCTGGCTGGGAATCTCTGTCACTGCCCAGTCATCTCTTCAGTATGGCTGGCTGGGAATCTCTGTCACTGCCCAGTCGTCTCTTCAGTATGGCTGGCTGGGAATCTCTGTCACTGCCCAGTCATCTCTTCAGTATGGCTGGCTGGGAATCTCTGTCACTGCCCAGTCATCTCTTCAGTATGGCTGGCTGGGAATCTCTGTCACTGCCCAGTCGTCTCTTCAGTATGGCTGGCTGGGAATCTCTGTCACTGCCCAGTCGTCTCTTCAGTATGGCTGGCTGGGAATCTCTGTCACTGCCCAGTCGTCTCTTCAGTATGGCTGGCTGGGAATCTCTGTCACTGCCCAGTCGTCTCTTCAGTATGGCTGGCTGGGAATCTCTGTCACTGCCCAGTCGTCTCTTCAGTATGGCTGGCTGGGAATCTCTGTCACTGCCCAGTCGTCTCTTCAGTATGGCTGGCTGGGAATCTCTGTCACTGCCCAGTCGTCTCTTCAGTATGGCTGGCTGGGAATCTCTGTCACTGCCCAGTCGTCTCTTCAGTATGGCTGGCTGGGAATCTCTGTCACTGCCCAGTCGTCTCTTCAGTGGCTGGCTGGGAATCTCTGTCACTGCCCAGTCGTCTCTTCAGTATGGCTGGCTGGGAATCTCTGTCACTGCCCAGTCGTCTCTTCAGTATGGCTGGGAATCTCTGTCACTGCCCAGTCGTCTCTTCAGTATGGCTGGGAATCTCTGTCACTGCCCAGTCGTCTCTTCAGTATGGCTGGCTGGGAATCTCTGTCACTGCCCAGTCGTCTCTTCAGTATGGCTGGCTGGGAATCTCTGTCACTGCCCAGTCATCTCTTCAGTATGGCTGGCTGGGAATCTCTGTCACTGCCCAGTCGTCTCTTCAGTATGGCTGGCTGGGAATCTCTGTCACTGCCCAGTCATCTCTTCAGTATGGCTGGCTGGGAATCTCTGTCACTGCCCAGTCATCTCTTCAGTATGGCTGGCTGGGAATCTCTGTCACTGCCCAGTCGTCTCTTCAGTATGGCTGGCTGGGAATCTCTGTCACTGCCCAGTCGTCTCTTCAGTATGGCTGGCTGGGAATCTCTGTCACTGCCCAGTCATCTCTTCAGTATGGCTGGCTGGGAATCTCTGTCACTGCCCAGTCGTCTCTTCAGTATGGCTGGCTGGGAATCTCTGTCACTGCCCAGTCGTCTCTTCAGTATGGCTGGCTGGGAATCTCTGTCACTGCCCAGTCATCTCTTCAGTATGGCTGGCTGGGAATCTCTGTCACTGCCCAGTCGTCTCTTCAGTATGGCTGGCTGGGAATATCTGTCACTGCCCAGTCGTCTCTTCTGTATGGCTAGCTGGGAATCCCTGTCACTGCCCAGTCGTCTCTTCAGTATGGCTGGGAATCTCTGTCACTGCCCAGTCGTCTC
Organism: Oncorhynchus keta; assembly: GCF_023373465.1. Lineage (NCBI taxonomy): Eukaryota > Metazoa > Chordata > Actinopteri > Salmoniformes > Salmonidae > Oncorhynchus > Oncorhynchus keta. The sequence goes on from NC_068444.1 coordinate 45,601,546, forward strand.
TTCAGTATGGCTGGGAATCTCTGTCACTGCCCAGTCGTCTCTTCAGTGTGGCTGGGAATCTGTCACTGCCCAGTCATCTCTTCAGTATGGCTGGCTGGGAATCTCTGTCACTGCCCAGTCGTCTCTTCAGTATGGCTGGCTGGGAATCTCTGTCACTGCCCAGTCATCTCTTCAGTATGGCTGGCTGGGAATCTCTGTCACTGCCCAGTCGTCTCTTCAGTATGGCTGGCTGGGAATCTCTGTCACTGCCCAGTCGTCTCTTCAGTATGGCTGGCTGGGAATCTCTGTCACTGCCCAGTCATCTCTTCAGTATGGCTGGGAATCTCTGTCACTGCCCAGTCGTCTCTTCTGGCTGGGAATCTCTGTCACTGCCCAGTCGTCTCTTCAGTATGGCTGGCTGGGTGGGAATCTCTGTCACTGCCCAGTCGTCTCTTCAGTATGGCTGGGAATCTCTCACTGCCCAGTCGTCTCTTCAGTATGGCTGGGAATCTCTGTCACTGCCCAGTCGTCTCTTCAGTATGGCTGGCTGGGAATCTCTGTCACTGCCCAGTCGTCTCTTCAGTATGGCTGGGAATCTCTGTCACTGCCCAGTCGTCTCTTCAGTATGGCTGGGAATCTCTGTCACTGCCCAGTCGTCTCTTCAGTATGGCTGGCTGGGAATCTCTGTCACTGCCCAGTCGTCTCTTCAGTATGGCTGGCTGGGAATCTCTGTCACTGCCCAGTCATCTCTTCAGTATGGCTGGCTGGGAATCTCTGTCACTGCCCAGTCGTCTCTTCAGTATGGCTGGCTGGGAATCTCTGTCACTGCCCAGTCATCTCTTCAGTATGGCTGGCTGGGAATCTCTGTCACTGCCCAGTCATCTCTTCAGTATGGCTGGCTGGGAATCTCTGTCACTGCCCAGTCGTCTCTTCAGTATGGCTGACTGGGAATCTCTGTCACTGCCCAGTCGTCTCTTCAGTATGGCTGGCTGGGAATCTCTGTCACTGCCCAGTCATCTCTTCAGTATGGCTGGCTGGGAATCTCTGTCACTGCCCAGTCGTCTCTTCAGTATGGCTGGCTGGGAATCTCTGTCACTGCCCAGTCATCTCTTCAGTATGGCTGGCTGGGAATCTCTGTCACTGCCCAGTCGTCTCTTCAGTATGGCTGGCTGGGAATCTCTGTCACTGCCCAGTCGTCTCTTCAGTATGGCTGGGAATCTCTGTCACTGCCCAGTCGTCTCTTCAGTATGGCTGGGAATCTCTGTCACTGCCCAGTCGTCTCTTCAGTATGGCTGGCTGGGAATCTCTGTCACTGCCCAGTCGTCTCTTCAGTATGGCTGGGAATCTCTGTCACTGCCCAGTCGTCTCTTCAGTATGGCTGGGAATCTCTGTCACTGCCCAGTCGTCTCTTCAGTATGGCTGGCTGGGAATCTCTGTCACTGCCCAGTCGTCTCTTCAGTATGGCTGGCTGGGAATCTCTGTCACTGCCCAGTCATCTCTTCAGTATGGCTGGCTGGGAATCTCTGTCACTGCCCAGTCGTCTCTTCAGTATGGCTGGCTGGGAATCTCTGTCACTGCCCAGTCATCTCTTCAGTATGGCTGGCTGGGAATCTCTGTCACTGCCCAGTCATCTCTTCAGTATGGCTGGCTGGGAATCTCTGTCACTGCCCAGTCGTCTCTTCAGTATGGCTGGCTGGGAATCTCTGTCACTGCCCAGTCGTCTCTTCAGTATGGCTGGCTGGGAATCTCTGTCACTGCCCAGTCGTCTCTTCAGTATGGCTGGCTGGGAATCTCTGTCACTGCCCAGTCATCTCTTCAGTATGGCTGGGAATCTGTCACTGCCCAGTCGTCTCTTCAGTATGGCTGGCTGGGAATCTCTGTCACTGCCCAGTCGTCTCTTCAGTATGGCTGGCTGGGAATCTCTGTCACTGCCCAGTCATCTCTTCAGTATGGCTGGCTGGGAATCTCTGTCACTGCCCAGTCGTCTCTTCAGTATAGCTGGCTGGGAATCTCTGTCACTGCCCAGTCGTCTCTTCAGTATGGCTGGCTGGGAATCTCTGTCACTGCCCAGTCGTCTCTTCAGTATGGCTGGCTGGGAATCTCTGTCACTGCCCAGTCGTCTCTTCAGTATGGCTGGCTGGGAATCTCTGTCACTGCCCAGTCGTCTCTTCAGTATGGCTGGCTGGGAATCTCTGTCACTGCCCAGTCGTCTCTTCAGTATGGCTGGCTGGGAATCTCTGTCACTGCCCAGTCGTCTCTTCAGTATGGCTGGCTGGGAATATCTGTCACTGCCCATTCGTTTCTTCTGTCTGGCTAGCTGGGAATCCCTGTCACTGCCCAGTCGTCTCTTCAGTATGGCTGTGAATCTCTGTCACTGCCCAGTCGTCTCTTCAGTATGGCTGGCTGGGAATCTCTGTCACTGCCCAGTCGTCTCTTCAGTATGGCTGGGAATCTGTCACTGCCCAGTCATCTCTTCAGTATGGCTGGCTGGGAATCTCTGTCACTGCCCAGTCGTCTCTCTTGGCTGGGAATCTCTGTCACTGGTCTCTTCAGTATGGCTGGGAATCTCTGTCACTGCCCAGTCATCTCTTCAGTATGGCTGGCTGGGAATCTCTGTCACTTCCCAGTCGTCTCTTCAGTATGGCTGGGAATCTCTGTCACTGCCCAGTCATCTCTTCAGTATGGCTGGCTGGGAATCTCTGTCACTGCCCAGTCATCTCTTCAGTATGGCTGGGAATCTCTGTCGCTGCCCAGTCGTCTCTTCAGTATGGCTGGGAATCTCTGTCACTGCCCAGTCATCTCTTCAGTATGGCTGGCTGGGAATCTCTGTCGCTGCCCAGTCGTCTCTTCAGTATGGCTGGGAATCTCTGTCACTGCCCAGTCGTCTCTTCAGTATGGCTGGGAATCTCTGTCACTGCCCAGTCATCTCTTCAGTATGGCTGGCTGGGAATCTCTGTCACTGCCCAGTCGTCTCTTCAGTATGGCTGGGAATCTCTGTCACTGCCCAGTCGTCTCTTCAGTATGGCTGGGAATCTCTGTCACTGCCCAGTCGTCTCTTGGCTGGGAATCTCTGTCACTGCCCAGTCGTCTCTTCAGTATGGCTGGCTGGGAATCTCTGTCACTGCCCAGTCATCTCTTCAGTATGGCTGGCTGGGAATCTCTGTCACTGCCCAGTCGTCTCTTCAGTATGGCTGGCTGGGAATCTCTGTCACTGCCCAGTCGTCTCTTCAGTATGGCTGGCTGGGAATCTCTGTCACTGCCCAGTCATCTCTTCAGTATGGCTGGCTGGGAATCTCTGTCACTGCCCAGTCATCTCTTCAGTATGGCTGGCTGGGAATCTCTGTCACTGCCCAGTCGTCTCTTCAGTATGGCTGGCTGGGAATCTCTGTCACTGCCCAGTCATCTCTTCAGTATGGCTGGCTGGGAATCTCTGTCACTGCCCAGTCATCTCTTCAGTATGGCTGGCTGGGAATCTCTGTCACTGCCCAGTCATCTCTTCAGTATGGCTGGCTGGGAATCTCTGTCACTGCCCAGTCATCTCTTCAGTATGGCTGGCTGGGAATCTCTGTCACTGCCCAGTCGTCTCTTCAGTATAGCTGGCTGGGAATCTCTGTCACTGCCCAGTCGTCTCTTCAGTATGGCTGGCTGGGAATCTCTGTCACTGCCCAGTCGTCTCTTCAGTATGGCTGGCTGGGAATCTCTGTCACTGCCCAGTCGTCTCTTCAGTATGGCTGGCTGGGAATCTCTGTCACTGCCCAGTCGTCTCTTCAGTATGGCTGGCTGGGAATCTCTGTCACTGCCCAGTCGTCTCTTCAGTATGGCTGGCTGGGAATCTCTGTCACTGCCCAGTCGTCTCTTCAGTATGGCTGGCTGGGAATCTCTGTCACTGCCCAGTCGTCTCTTCAGTATGGCTGGCTGGGAATGGCTCTCTGTCACTGCCCAGTCGTCTCTTCAGTATGGCTGGCTGGGAATCTCTGTCACTGCCCAGTCGTCTCTTCAGTATGGCTGGGAATCTCTGTCACTGCCCAGTCGTCTCTTCAGTATGGCTGGGAATCTCTGTCACTGCCCAGTCGTCTCTTCAGTGTGGCTGGCTGGGAATCTCTGTCACTGCCCAGTCGTCTCTTCAGTATGGCTGGCTGGGAATCTCTGTCACTGCCCAGTCGTCTCTTCAGTATGGCTGGCTGGGAATCTCTGTCACTGCCCAGTCGTCTCTTCAGTATGGCTGGGAATCTCTGTCACTGCCCAGTCATCTCTTCAGTATGGCTGGCTGGGAATCTCTGTCACTGCCCAGTCGTCTCTTCAGTATGGCTGGGAATCTCTGTCGCTGCCCAGTCGTCTCTTCAGTATGGCTGGGAATCTCTGTCACTGCCCAGTCGTCTCTTCAGTATGGCTGGCTGGGAATCTCTGTCACTGCCCAGTCGTCTCTTCAGTATGGCTGGTCGAATCTCTGTCACTGCCCAGTCGTCTCTTCAGTATGGCTGGCTGGGAATCTCTGTCACTGCCCAGTCGTCTCTTCAGTATGGCTGGCTGGGAATCTCTGTCACTGCCCAGTCATCTCTTCAGTATGGCTGGCTGGGAATCTCTGTCACTGCCCAGTCGTCTCTTCAGTATGGCTGGCTGGGAATCTCTGTCACTGCCCAGTCATCTCTTCAGTATGGCTGGCTGGGAATCTCTGTCACTGCCCAGTCATCTCTTCAGTATGGCTGGCTGGGAATCTCTGTCACTGCCCAGTCGTCTCTTCAGTATGGCTGGCTGGGAATCTCTGTCACTGCCCAGTCGTCTCTTCAGTATGGCTGGCTGGGAATCTCTGTCACTGCCCAGTCATCTCTTCAGTATGGCTGGCTGGGAATCTCTGTCACTGCCCAGTCGTCTCTTCAGTATGGCTGGCTGGGAATCTCTGTCACTGCCCAGTCATCTCTTCAGTATGGCTGGCTGGGAATCTCTGTCACTGCCCAGTCATCTCTTCAGTATGGCTGGCTGGGAATCTCTGTCACTGCCCAGTCGTCTCTTCAGTATGGCTGGCTGGGAATCTCTGTCACTGCCCAGTCGTCTCTTCAGTATGGCTGGCTGGGAATCTCTGTCACTGCCCAGTCGTCTCTTCAGTATGGCTGGCTGGGAATCTCTGTCACTGCCCAGTCGTCTCTTCAGTATGGCTGGCTGGGAATCTCTGTCACTGCCCAGTCGTCTCTTCAGTATGGCTGGGAATCTCTGTCACTGCCAAGTCGTCTCTTCAGTATGGCTGGCTGGGAATCTCTGTCACTGCCCAGTCGTCTCTTCAGTATGGCTGGCTGGGAATCTCTGTCACTGCCCAGTCATCTCTTCAGTATGGCTGGCTGGGAATCTCTGTCACTGCCCAGTCGTCTCTTCAGTATGGCTGGCTGGGAATCTCTGTCACTGCCCAGTCGTCTCTTCAGTATGGCTGGCTGGGAATCTCAGTCACTGCCCAGTCATCTCTTCAGTATGGCTGGGAATCTCTGTCACTGCCCAGTCGTCTCTTCAGTATGGCTGGGAATCTCTGTCACTGCCCAGTCGTCTCTTCAGTATGGCTGGCTGGGTGGGAATCTCTGTCACTGCCCAGTCGTCTCTTCAGTATGGCTGGGAATCTCTGTCACTGCCCAGTCGTCTCTTCAGTATGGCTGGGAATCTCTGTCACTGCCCAGTCGTCTCTTCAGTATGGCTGGCTGGGAATCTCTGTCACTGCCCAGTCGTCTCTTCAGTATGGCTGGGAATCTCTGTCACTGCCCAGTCGTCTCTTCAGTATGGCTGGGAATCTCTGTCACTGCCCAGTCGTCTCTTCAGTATGGCTGGCTGGGAATCTCTGTCACTGCCCAGTCGTCTCTTCAGTATGGCTGGCTGGGAATCTCTGTCACTGCCCAGTCATCTCTTCAGTATGGCTGGCTGGGAATCTCTGTCACTGCCCAGTCGTCTCTTCAGTATGGCTGGCTGGGAATCTCTGTCACTGCCCAGTCATCTCTTCAGTATGGCTGGCTGGGAATCTCTGTCACTGCCCAGTCATCTCTTCAGTATGGCTGGCTGGGAATCTCTGTCACTGCCCAGTCGTCTCTTCAGTATGGCTGGCTGGGAATCTCTGTCACTGCCCAGTCGTCTCTTCAGTATGGCTGGCTGGGAATCTCTGTCACTGCCCAGTCATCTCTTCAGTATGGCTGGCTGGGAATCTCTGTCACTGCCCAGTCGTCTCTTCAGTATGGCTGGCTGGGAATCTCTGTCACTGCCCAGTCATCTCTTCAGTATGGCTGGCTGGGAATCTCTGTCACTGCCCAGTCGTCTCTTCAGTATGGCTGGCTGGGAATCTCTGTCACTGCCCAGTCGTCTCTTCAGTATGGCTGGGAATCTCTGTCACTGCCCAGTCGTCTCTTCAGTATGGCTGGGAATCTCTGTCACTGCCCAGTCGTCTCTTCAGTATGGCTGGCTGGGAATCTCTGTCACTGCCCAGTCGTCTCTTCAGTATGGCTGGGAATCTCTGTCACTGCCCAGTCGTCTCTTCAGTATGGCTGGGAATCTCTGTCACTGCCCAGTCGTCTCTTCAGTATGGCTGGCTGGGAATCTCTGTCACTGCCCAGTCGTCTCTTCAGTATGGCTGGCTGGGAATCTCTGTCACTGCCCAGTCATCTCTTCAGTATGGCTGGCTGGGAATCTCTGTCACTGCCCAGTCGTCTCTTCAGTATGGCTGGCTGGGAATCTCTGTCACTGCCCAGTCATCTCTTCAGTATGGCTGGCTGGGAATCTCTGTCACTGCCCAGTCATCTCTTCAGTATGGCTGGCTGGGAATCTCTGTCACTGCCCAGTCGTCTCTTCAGTATGGCTGGCTGGGAATCTCTGTCACTGCCCAGTCGTCTCTTCAGTATGGCTGGCTGGGAATCTCTGTCACTGCCCAGTCGTCTCTTCAGTATGGCTGGCTGGGAATCTCTGTCACTGCCCAGTCATCTCTTCAGTATGGCTGGGAATCTCTGTCACTGCCCAGTCGTCTCTTCAGTATGGCTGGCTGGGAATCTCTGTCACTGCCCAGTCGTCTCTTCAGTATGGCTGGCTGGGAATCTCTGTCACTGCCCAGTCATCTCTTCAGTATGGCTGGCTGGGAATCTCTGTCACTGCCCAGTCATCTCTTCAGTATGGCTGGCTGGGAATCTCTGTCACTGCCCAGTCGTCTCTTCAGTATGGCTGGCTGGGAATCTCTGTCACTGCCCAGTCGTCTCTTCAGTATGGCTGGCTGGGAATCTCTGTCACTGCCCAGTCGTCTCTTCAGTATGGCTGGCTGGGAATCTCTGTCACTGCCCAGTCGTCTCTTCAGTATGGCTGGCTGGGAATCTCTGTCACTGCCCAGTCGTCTCTTCAGTATGGCTGGCTGGGAATCTCTGTCACTGCCCAGTCGTCTCTTCAGTATGGCTGGCTGGGAATCTCTGTCACTGCCCAGTCGTCTCTTCAGTATGGCTGGCTGGGAATCTCTGTCACTGCCCAGTCGTCTCTTCAGTATGGCTGGCTGGGAATCTCTGTCACTGCCCAGTCGTCTCTTCAGTATGGCTGGCTGGGAATCTCTGTCACTGCCCAGTCGTCTCTTCAGTATGGCTGGGAATCTCTGTCACTGCCCAGTCATCTCTTCAGTATGGCTGGCTGGGAATCTCTGTCACTGCCCAGTCGTCTCTTCAGTATGGCTGGCTGGGAATCTCTGTCAGTCTCTTCAGTATGGCTGGCTGGGAATCTCTGTCACTGCCCAGTCGTCTCTTCAGTATGGCTGGGAATCTCTGTCACTGCCCAGTCGTCTCTTCTGGCTGGCTGGGAATCTCTGTCACTGCCCAGTCATCTCTTCAGTATGGCTGGGAATCTCTGTCGCTGCCCAGTCGTCTCTTCAGTATGGCTGGGAATCTCTGTCACTGCCCAGTCATCTCTTCAGTATGGCTGGGAATCTCTGTCACTGCCCAGTCGTCTCTTCAGTATGGCTGGGAATCTCTGTCACTGCCCAGTCGTCTCTTCAGTATGGCTGGGAATCTCTGTCACTGCCCAGTCATCTCTTCAGTATGGCTGGCTGGGAATCTCTGTCACTGCCCAGTCGTCTCTCTTCAGTATGGCTGGGAATCTCTGTCACTGCCCAGTCGTCTCTTCAGTATGGCTGGGAATCTCTGTCACTGCCCAGTCTCTTCAGTATGGCTGGCTGGGAATCTCTGTCACTGCCCAGTCGTCTCTTCAGTATGGCTGGCTGGGAATCTCTGTCACTGCCCAGTCATCTCTTCAGTATGGCTGGCTGGGAATCTCTGTCACTGCCCAGTCGTCTCTTCAGTATGGCTGGCTGGGAATCTCTGTCACTGCCCAGTCATCTCTTCAGTATGGCTGGCTGGGAATCTCTGTCACTGCCCAGTCATCTCTTCAGTATGGCTGGCTGGGAATCTCTGTCACTGCCCAGTCGTCTCTTCAGTATGGCTGGCTGGGAATCTCTGTCACTGCCCAGTCGTCTCTTCAGTATGGCTGGCTGGGAATCTCTGTCACTGCCCAGTCATCTCTTCAGTATGGCTGGCTGGGAATCTCTGTCACTGCCCAGTCGTCTCTTCAGTATGGCTGGCTGGGAATCTCTGTCACTGCCCAGTCATCTCTTCAGTATGGCTGGCTGGGAATCTCTGTCACTGCCCAGTCATCTCTTCAGTATGGCTGGCTGGGAATCTCTGTCACTGCCCAGTCGTCTCTTCAGTATGGCTGGCTGGGAATCTCTGTCACTGCCCAGTCGTCTCTTCAGTATGGCTGGCTGGGAATCTCTGTCACTGCCCAGTCGTCTCTTCAGTATGGCTGGCTGGGAATCTCTGTCACTGCCCAGTCGTCTCTTCAGTATGGCTGGCTGGGAATCTCTGTCACTGCCCAGTCATCTCTTCAGTATGGCTGGCTGGGAATCTCTGTCACTGCCCAGTCGTCTCTTCAGTATGGCTGGCTGGGAATATCTGTCACTGCCCAGTCGTCTCTTCTGTATGGCTAGCTGGGAATCCCTGTCACTGCCCAGTCGTCTCTTCAGTATGGCTGGGAATCTCTGTCACTGCCCAGTCGTCTCTTCAGTATGGCTGGGAATCTCTGTCACTGCCCAGTCGTCTCTTCAGTATGGCTGGCTGGGAATCTCTGTCGCTGCCCAGTCGTCTCTTCAGTATGGCTGGGAATCTCTGTCGCTGCCCAGTCGTCTCTTCAGTATGGCTGGGAATCTCTGTCACTGCCCAGTCATCTCTTCAGTATGGCTGGCTGGGAATCTCTGTCACTGCCCAGTCGTCTCTTCAGTATGGCTGGCTGGGAATCTCTGTCACTGCCCAGTCATCTCTTCAGTATGGCTGGCTGGGAATCTCTGTCACTGCCCAGTCGTCTCTTCAGTATGGCTGGCTGGGAATCTCTGTCACTGCCCAGTCATCTCTTCAGTATGGCTGGCTGGGAATCTCTGTCACTGCCCAGTCGTCTCTTCAGTATGGCTGGCTGGGAATCTCTGTCACTGCCCAGTCGTCTCTTCAGTATGGCTGGCTGGGAATCTCTGTCACTGCCCAGTCATCTCTTCAGTATGGCTGGCTGGGAATCTCTGTCACTGCCCAGTCGTCTCTTCAGTATGGCTGGCTGGGAATCTCTGTCACTGCCCAGTCATCTCTTCAGTATGGCTGGCTGGGAATCTCTGTCACTGCCCAGTCATCTCTTCAGTATGGCTGGCTGGGAATCTCTGTCACTGCCCAGTCGTCTCTTCAGTATGGCTGGCTGGGAATCTCTGTCACTGCCCAGTCGTCTCTTCAGTATGGCTGGCTGGGAATCTCTGTCACTGCCCAGTCGTCTCTTCAGTATGGCTGGCTGGGAATCTCTGTCACTGCCCAGTCGTCTCTTCAGTATGGCTGGCTGGGAATCTCTGTCACTGCCCAGTCGTCTCTTCAGTATGGCTGGCTGGGAATCTCTGTCACTGCCCAGTCGTCTCTTCAGTATGGCTGGCTGGGAATCTCTGTCACTGCCCAGTCGTCTCTTCAGTATGGCTGGCTGGGAATCTCTGTCACTGCCCAGTCATCTCTTCAGTATGGCTGGCTGGGAATCTCTGTCACTGCCCAGTCGTCTCTTCAGTATGGCTGGCTGGGAATCTCTGTCACTGCCCAGTCGTCTCTTCAGTATGGCTGGCTGGGAATCTCAGTCACTGCCCAGTCATCTCTTCAGTATGGCTGGGAATCTCTGTCACTGCCCAGTCGTCTCTTCAGTATGGCTGGGAATCTCTGTCACTGCCCAGTCGTCTCTTCAGTATGGCTGGCTGGGAATCTCTGTCACTGCCCAGTCGTCTCTTCAGTATGGCTGGGAATCTCTGTCACTGCCCAGTCGTCTCTTCAGTATGGCTGGGAATCTCTGTCACTGCCCAGTCGTCTCTTCAGTATGGCTGGCTGGGAATCTCTGTCACTGCCCAGTCGTCTCTTCAGTATGGCTGGCTGGGAATCTCTGTCACTGCCCAGTCATCTCTTCAGTATGGCTGGCTGGGAATCTCTGTCACTGCCCAGTCGTCTCTTCTGTATGGCTGGCTGGGAATCTCTGTCACTGCCCAGTCATCTCTTCAGTATGGCTGGCTGGGAATCTCTGTCACTGCCCAGTCATCTCTTCAGTATGGCTGGCTGGGAATCTCTGTCACTGCCCAGTCGTCTCTTCAGTATGGCTGACTGGGAATCTCTGTCACTGCCCAGTCGTCTCTTCAGTATGGCTGGCTGGGAATCTCTGTCACTGCCCAGTCATCTCTTCAGTATGGCTGGCTGGGAATCTCTGTCACTGCCCAGTCGTCTCTTCAGTATGGCTGGCTGGGAATCTCTGTCACTGCCCAGTCATCTCTTCAGTATGGCTGGCTGGGAATCTCTGTCACTGCCCAGTCGTCTCTTCAGTATGGCTGGCTGGGAATCTCTGTCACTGCCCAGTCGTCTCTTCAGTATGGCTGGGAATCTCTGTCACTGCCCAGTCGTCTCTTCAGTATGGCTGGGAATCTCTGTCACTGCCCAGTCGTCTCTTCAGTATGGCTGGCTGGGAATCTCTGTCACTGCCCAGTCGTCTCTTCAGTATGGCTGGGAATCTCTGTCACTGCCCAGTCGTCTCTTCAGTATGGCTGGGAATCTCTGTCACTGCCCAGTCGTCTCTTCAGTATGGCTGGCTGGGAATCTCTGTCACTGCCCAGTCGTCTCTTCAGTATGGCTGGCTGGGAATCTCTGTCACTGCCCAGTCATCTCTTCAGTATGGCTGGCTGGGAATCTCTGTCACTGCCCAGTCGTCTCTTCAGTATGGCTGGCTGGGAATCTCTGTCACTGCCCAGTCATCTCTTCAGTATGGCTGGCTGGGAATCTCTGTCACTGCCCAGTCATCTCTTCAGTATGGCTGGCTGGGAATCTCTGTCACTGCCCAGTCGTCTCTTCAGTATGGCTGGCTGGGAATCTCTGTCACTGCCCAGTCGTCTCTTCAGTATGGCTGGCTGGGAATCTCTGTCACTGCCCAGTCGTCTCTTCAGTATGGCTGGCTGGGAATCTCTGTCACTGCCCAGTCGTCTCTTCAGTATGGCTGGCTGGGAATCTCTGTCACTGCCCAGTCATCTCTTCAGTATGGCTGGCTGGGAATCTCTGTCACTGCCCAGTCATCTCTTCAGTATGGCTGGCTGGGAATCTCTGTCACTGCCCAGTCGTCTCTTCAGTATGGCTGGCTGGGAATCTCTGTCACTGCCCAGTCGTCTCTTCAGTATGGCTGGCTGGGAATCTCTGTCACTGCCCAGTCATCTCTTCAGTATGGCTGGCTGGGAATCTCTGTCACTGCCCAGTCGTCTCTTCAGTATGGCTGGCTGGGAATCCCTGTCACTGCCCAGTCGTCTCTTCAGTATGGCTGGGAATCTCTGTCACTGCCCAGTCATCTCTTCAGTATGGCTGGCTGGGAATCTCTGTCACTGCCCAGTCGTCTCTTCAGTATGGCTGGGAATCTCTGTCACTGCCCAGTCATCTCTTCAGTATGGCTGGCTGGGAATCTCTGTCACTGCCCAGTCATCTCTTCAGTATGGCTGGCTGGGAATCTCTGTCACTGCCCAGTCGTCTCTTCAGTATGGCTGGCTGGGAATCTGTCACTGCCCAGTCGTCTCTTCAGTATGGCTGGCTGGGAATCTCTGTCACTGCCCAGTCGTCTCTTCAGTATGGCTGGGAATCTCTGTCACTGCCCAGTCATCTCTTCAGTATGGCTGGCTGGGAATCTCTGTCACTGCCCAGTCGTCTCTTCAGTATGGCTGGGAATCTCTGTCACTGCCCAGTCATCTCTTCAGTATGGCTGGCTGGGAATCTCTGTCACTGCCCAGTCGTCTCTTCAGTATGGCTGGCTGGGAATCTCTGTCACTGCCCAGTCGTCTCTTCAGTATGGCTGGCTGGGAATCTCTGTCACTGCCCAGTCATCTCTTCAGTATGGCTGGGAATCTCTGTCGCTGCCCAGTCGTCTCTTCAGTATGGCTGGGAATCTCTGTCACTGCCCAGTCATCTCTTCAGTATGGCTGGCTGGGAATCTCTGTCGCTGCCCAGTCGTCTCTTCAGTATGGCTGGGAATCTCTGTCACTGCCCAGTCGTCTCTTCAGTATGGCTGGGAATCTCTGTCACTGCCCAGTCGTCTCTTCAGTATGGCTGGCTGGGAATCTCTGTCACTGCCCAGTCGTCTCTTCAGTATGGCTGGCTGGGAATCTCTGTCACTGCCCAGTCGTCTCTTCAGTATGGCTGGCTGGGAATCTCTGTCACTGCCCAGTCGTCTCTTCAGTATGGCTGGCTGGGAATCTCTGTCACTGCCCAGTCGTCTCTTCAGTATGGCTGGCTGGGAATCTCTGTCACTGCCCAGTCATCTCTTCAGTATGGCTGGCTGGGAATCTCTGTCACTGCCCAGTCGTCTCTTCAGTATGGCTGGCTGGGAATCTCTGTCACTGCCCAGTCATCTCTTCAGTATGGCTGGCTGGGAATCTCTGTCACTGCCCAGTCATCTCTTCAGTATGGCTGGCTGGGAATCTCTGTCACTGCCCAGTCGTCTCTTCAGTATGGCTGGCTGGGAATCTCTGTCACTGCCCAGTCGTCTCTTCAGTATGGCTGGCTGGGAATCTCTGTCACTGCCCAGTCATCTCTTCAGTATGGCTGGCTGGGAATCTCTGTCACTGCCCAGTCGTCTCTTCAGTATGGCTGGCTGGGAATCTCTGTCACTGCCCAGTCATCTCTTCAGTATGGCTGGCTGGGAATCTCTGTCACTGCCCAGTCGTCTCTTCAGTATGGCTGGCTGGGAATCTCTGTCACTGCCCAGTCGTCTCTTCAGTATGGCTGGGAATCTCTGTCACTGCCCAGTCGTCTCTTCAGTATGGCTGGGAATCTCTGTCACTGCCCAGTCGTCTCTTCAGTATGGCTGGCTGGGAATCTCTGTCACTGCCCAGTCGTCTCTTCAGTATGGCTGGCTGGGAATCTCTGTCACTGCCCAGTCATCTCTTCAGTATGGCTGGGAATCTCTGTCACTGCCCAGTCATCTCTTCAGTATGGCTGGCTGGGAATCTCTGTCACTGCCCAGTCGTCTCTTCAGTATGGCTGGCTGGGAATCTCTGTCACTGCCCAGTCATCTCTTCAGTATGGCTGGCTGGGAATCTCTGTCACTGCCCAGTCGTCTCTTCAGTATGGCTGGCTGGGAATCTCTGTCACTGCCCAGTCATCTCTTCAGTATGGCTGGCTGGGAATCTCTGTCACTGCCCAGTCATCTCTTCAGTATGGCTGGCTGGGAATCTCTGTCACTGCCCAGTCGTCTCTTCAGTATGGCTGGCTGGGAATCTCTGTCACTGCCCAGTCGTCTCTTCAGTATGGCTGGCTGGGAATATCTGTCACTGCCCAGTCATCTCTTCAGTATGGCTGGCTGGGAATCTCTGTCACTGCCCAGTCGTCTCTTCAGTATGGCTGGCTGGGAATCTCTGTCACTGCCCAGTCATCTCTTCAGTATGGCTGGCTGGGAATCTCTGTCACTGCCCAGTCGTCTCTTCAGTATGGCTGGCTGGGAATCTCTGTCACTGCCCAGTCATCTCTTCAGTATGGCTGGCTGGGAATCTCTGTCACTGCCCAGTCGTCTCTTCAGTATGGCTGGCTGGGAATCTCTGTCACTGCCCAGTCATCTCTTCAGTATGGCTGGCTGGGAATCTCTGTCACTGCCCAGTCGTCTCTTCAGTATGGCTGGCTGGGAATCTCTGTCACTGCCCAGTCGTCTCTTCAGTAGCTGGCTGGGAATCTCTGTCACTGCCCAGTCGTCTCTTCAGTATAGCTGGCTGGGAATCTCTGTCACTGCCCAGTCGTCTCTTCAGTATGGCTGGCTGGGAATCTCTGTCACTGCCCAGTCATCTCTTCAGTATGGCTGGGAATCTCTGTCACTGCCCAGTCATCTCTTCAGTATGGCTGGCTGGGAATCTCTGTCGCTGCCCAGTCGTCTCTTCAGTATGGCTGGGAATCTCTGTCGCTGCCCAGTCGTCTCTTCAGTATGGCTGGGAATCTCTGTCACTGCCCAGTCATCTCTTCAGTATGGCTGGCTGGGAATCTCTGTCACTGCCCAGTCGTCTCTTCAGTATGGCTGGCTGGGAATCTCTGTCACTGCCCAGTCGTCTCTTCAGTATGGCTGGCTGGTGGGCTTTAAGGATATTTGTTTGAAGCAGAGACAACAATGGGCATGACATAACCTTTTGATATGACTCTTTGTTCATAGATACAATTATGACTGTGATATTGACGCAGTTTATATATTTGTTGATGGAATGCATTGAAAATGGACCACTTCTGCTTTTTAAATATATCTCGATCACATTAAAATCATATACTGAATTCTGGTTCCAATGGCTCAGTCGGTAGGACCATGGTGCTTGCAACTCGACTACTGTGTGTTTGATTCTTACATTGACTGGATACAATCAATATATGTGTTGACTATAAGTAGCTTGGAATTGGCATTTTGTATACAGTCGTGGCCCCAAAAAATAGCATCCTTGTACTTTTTTCAAGTAACTCACAATTTTCCCTAAAAATAATAAGTTGAAATTGAACAAAGTATTTGATCTCCAAATTCTTTATTTCACTGTTAATATTACAGAACCTTTGTTTTTTATTCAGAACTTAATATATCCATTAAAAAGAAAAAAAAAATACATTGACAAAATTATTGATACCCTTGACTTAATATTTGGAAGCACAGCCTTAGGTCAAAATAACTGCAATCAAGCGCTTCATGTAGCCAACGACGAGCTTCCTGCACCTCTGTACTTGTCGTCTGAACTCATTGCTGGCCACTTCAGAACAGTCCAGCGTTTTGTCATTAACCATTCCTGGGTGCTTTTTGAAATGTGTTTGGGGCCATTGTCCTGCTGGAAGACCCATGACCTTTGACGGAGACCCAGTGTTCTGACACTGGGTTGTCAGAAAGGCATGCTCAAGTCTGTTTTGTCAAATTGCAGTCAGGCTTTCCAGTCTTTCTCTCAGCAGTGGGGTCCTCCTGGGTCTCCTACCATATAACCCCCTTCCATTGAGTTGGCGACGGATGGTGCGACAGGAAACTGTCCTACCTTGTGTCTGATGGTCAGATTGAATATGTGTAGCAGTTGGCCGAGGTGCTTATCCACCATTCTAACAATCCTTCGCTGCAATCTTCCATCAAGTTTCCTCTTGTGGCCACGTCCAGTGAGGTTGGCTACAGCGGCATGGGCCTTAAACATCTCGATAACATTACGTACGGTGGAAACAGGAACATCAAGGTCTCTGGAGAGGGACTTGTAGCCTAGAGATTGTCCATGCTTGACTACAATCTTGTGTCTGAGGTCCTCAGATAATTCTCTGGTTCTTTCTTTTGTCCATGCTCGTTGCGGTACACACAGTGTCAAGAGAGATCTGGAGCTGGTTACTACAGGTACCAGTCCTTTTCTCTATTTAACCTGGATGAATACGTGATGTTTATACTGCAGGCACCTGCAATTCACCACCGGTGAGTTCAATTCCGAAGTAAAGGAGAATCACCTGCTTGAAATCTACTACTTCTAGATGGTGCAAATAATATTGTCCGGGCCATTTTAGGATTTCTTGGTGGAATAAGCTAAGATATAAATCAATTATTCAGAACTTTTTTATTTATTATTATTATTTTTTGCACACTGAAGACATACGTATTTGGATACCAAAATGTTTTATTTTTAAAACAGTTTTCTGGAAGAAATTGTGCATATTTGAAAAAAGTGCAAAGGAGCCAATAGTTTTGGCCACGACTGTATGACCATATCATATACTGTGTGAATAGCCCCCACAAGTGTCCCATATTTGTCTCATACAGGTCCAAGGGCAGTCTTAGTGCCTTAGTGTACTGCCTGACTGCCACCTCCCTCTACTGAAGTGAAGAGCATGTGGCTGCAGGCAGGGGCGGAGGGGGGGAATCACCATCTACCACCTGTGCTACAGACAGAAAGAGAACACTACAGTATGAATGTGACCTGGCACCTCCTGTCTAGAATGAGCTTAACGAGGAACAGCCTGCCTTTCTGAGTCATGTCTTTCTAAGTCTGCTGCTTTATGCTGGTCCCTCTTCACTGATTAAACAACCACCTTGAAGGGTGACGAGGGGACAAACAGGCAGTCAAAGCGTATGCACACAAAACACCCAGAACATTTTTTTTTTTGTCGCAATTTATTCTACTCATGTTTCATGTTGGTGGACCATATTTTGCGCATTCAGACAAAAAAAATATAATCTTATCCCATTTGAGTTTTTCTTGTTTTGTGGACTCCTGAGTGGAGCAGCGGTCTAAAGGCACTGCATCGCAATGCTAGAGGCAACACTAGAGACCCTGGTTCGATTCCAGACTGTATCACAACCAGCTGGGATTGGGGCGGCACACAATTGGCCCAGCGTCATCCGGGTTAGGGTTTGGCTGGGGTAGGCCGGCATTGTAAATCATTTGTTCTTAACTGACTTGCCTAGTAAATGTGTTCCAATTGAGTGCTGTGTGTAGAAGATGCCAAGCTCCTTTGTATCCTCAGTATATAATATACAGTACCTGTAGTAACCAGCTCCAGATCTCTCTTGACAAAAGCCTTCCTCTTCTCCTCCAGTAGCTGGCTAGGGATGAGGCCTGCACTGCCCCCCACTAGGTGACATGCCTGTGGTGGAAATACATACAGAAAGTGCTTCTATCACTGCATTGCAACCACAACATATATATATTTTAACTATTTAGGACAAACATGATAAAGTGAAAGACTAAACAGTGGCTGTCCGTTAGAAGTGACTGACCTGCCACCAGTTGAGGTCCTCCTGGTTGAAAAGCTGCAGGATGTCTCCACTGCTGAAGCCCAGGCCTGCCTCCTTACAGGGGATGAGGTTGTCATGGGACGGGTCGTAGTCAAAGTGACACTTCACATACGCCTGAGGGAGATGTAGAGGGAGCTCGGTGAACAGGTCAGAGCTGGAGTAGAGGTAAACGCCATCTAAACATAATACATAATATCCAGTGCTCAATACACTGCCTACTTCAAAATGCTACGTTAAACCCTTTATTACAGTATTTGTTTACATGCCATACTACTATAAACACAATACCGGCAACCAGTGTGTGGTCTCAATGGTTCCTAGTGAATAGCTACAGTATCTGGTCAAGACCATCTACATCAGACAGCCTTGCTCACTTGAAATTCATTCATCTGCCTCTTACTGTCCCAGACAACACAAAGCAAGAGCACCACCCCTGTATCCCATCTCCTGAAAATGGAAGAGGCGGAAGGAGTTAGAGCCCAAACAGGTAGCCATGGCAACCCTTCCCTATGCTCAACGGTGATTACTCATGGCAGCAAGTTGAAGTGTGAATGAACTGCTCCCCTCATCCCCTGAGCTACTCTAGCCCTCCCATCACCCCTTCTAACCCCCAGTGATTTTAGCAATGTGGAGGGAAATGTTGTCACTTGGAGTCACCGACAGGACACAGGGTAAAAGGAGTATTCTACTTAGCTTGGTCACCTCAGCATACACCAGCACAGTACAGAGAGATGGGAGTTAAAGTTGATACTTCGTAATATACCGGGCAGATCTCTTTAATGGACTGGATTAATTGAGCACTTAAGAGGAATGTATCATCCATTATCAATGTAGTGTAGCACCCACCTGCACAAAACGCCTTGTATGTAATGTAATGTTACGGTGTTTTGACAAACTGTTTATCTCATTGTTGAGGGCCGCCATTGTCCCTGTTCCCAAGAAAGCTAAGGTAACTGAGCTAAACGACTACCAGCAGCACTAAGACTAGTCAAGGACCATATCACCTCCACCCTACCTGACACGCTAGACCCACTACAATTTGCTTACCGCCCCAATAGGTCCACAGACGACGCAATCGCAACCACACTGCACACTGCCCTAACCCATCTGGACAAGAGGAATACCTATGTGAGAATGCTGTTCATCGACTACAGCTCAGCATTTATCACCATAGTACCCTCCAAACTCATCATCAAGCTCGAGAACCTGGGTCTCGACCCCGCCCTGTGCAACTGGGTACTGGACTTCCTGACGGGTTGCCCCCAGGTGGTGAGGGTAGGTAACAACATCTCCACCCCGCTGATCCTCAACACTGGGGCCTCTCTCCTGTACTCCATGTTCACCCACGACTGTGTGGCCACGCACGCCTCAAACTCAATAATCAAGTTTGCGGACGACACAACAGTGGTAGGCTTGATTACCAACAACGACGAGACGGCCTACAGGGAGGAGGTGAGGGCCCTCGGAGTGTGGTGTCAGGAAAATAACCTCACACTCACACTCGACAAAACAAAGGAGATGATCGTGGACTTCAGGAAACAGCAGAGGGAGCACCCCCCTATGCACATCGATGGGGCAGTAGTGGAGAGGGTAGTAGGTTTTAAGTTCCTCGGTATACACATCACGGACAAACTGAAATGGTCCACTCACACAGACAGTGTTGTGAAGAAGGCGCAGCAGCCAGCGCAGCAGAAATTCGGCTTGTCACCAAAAGCACTCACAAACTTCTACAGATGCACAATCGAGAGCATCCTGTCGGGCTGTATCACCGCCTGGTACGGCAACTGCTCCGCCCACAACCGTAAGGCTCTCCAGAGGGTAGTGAGGTCTGCACAACGCATCACCGGGGGAAAATTACCTGCCTTCCAGGACACCTACACCACCCGATGTCACAGGAAGGTCATAAAGATCATCAAGGACAACAACCACCCGAGCCACTGCCTGTTCACCCCGCTGTCATCCAGAAGGCGAGGTCAGTACAGGTGCATCAAAGCAGGGACCGTAAGACTGAAAAACAGCTTCTATCTCAAGGCCATCAGACTGTTAAACAGCCATCACTAACATTGAGTGGCTGCTGCCAACATACTGACTCAGCTCCAACTCACTTTAATAATGGAAATTGATGTCAAAAATGTATCACTAGCCACTTTAAACAATGCTACTTAATATAATGTTTACATAACCTACATTACTCATCTGATGTGTATATGTATATACTGTACTCTATATCATCTACTGCATCTTGCCATCTTTATGTAATACATGTATCACTAGCCACTTTAAACAATGCCGCTTTTATGTTTACATACTCATCTCATATGTATATACTGTACTCGATACCATCTTGCCTATGCCGTTCTGTACCATCACTCATTCATATATCTTTATGTACATATTCTTTATCCCTTTACACTTGTGTGTATAAGATAGTAGTTTTGGAATTGTTAGGTTAGATTACTCGTTGGTTATTACTGCATTGTCGGAACTAGAAGCACAAGCATTTCGCTGTACTCGCATTAACATCTGCGAACCATGTGTATGTGACAAATAACATTTGGTTTGGTTTGAAAATGTGTTATGATGATGGAGCAGTTTTGAGAGGCAGGGGAAATGTCTGCACAAACAGACAATAGCATCTCGTCTGTCATCTCTCTCCCTTTCAGAGAAGCCATTTTGTAGCAACTCTCGGTTTGGATAGGCCTGAAGTCGCCTCCGGAGATCAAAATACTTCAATATGGACCCTCGCCGGTCGCCAGGAAGCATTTCAATGCCATAACCTCTACATTTTCTTCTCAGAACCTTTTGAAATGCGCCAAATGTAATTTCCAAAAGAATAGCCCAGGGACTGATTTCAAAATGTCAGTGGACTGGATGGACAGTACAGCTGTGGGCTGTGGGCTAATAGCATGCCATGAATTACTGCTATTTGAGAGAGGTGTCCAGTCCTGTGAGCTTTTCCTTGATCTCTGAGTCAGTTACCGTAGAGTCGCTGGTTCAAATACTCCAGCCGACAAGGTGAAAAATCTGTCGATGTGCCCTTGAGCAAGGCACTTAACCCTCATTTGCACCAGGGGTACTGTATTACTATGGCTGACCCTGCAAAAGAAAGCCTTTCACTGTACCTATCCGGTGTATCTGACAAAACATTTTATAGTGATTTATTTCATTTGGGTCATGATGCCACTGAGTACAATCAATCTCGCACACTCTTTCCCACTGGGAACACAGTGGTTGGAACAACAGTGCTTCAAGATCATTTCATGAATTGACATTGAACCAACGTAGAATAGACATTGAATTGACATCTGTGCCCAGTGGGTTGACTCCTCAGAGATTCTGGGTCCATTAGCTAGACTCACAGAGCTAAAGGACACTATACTAACAAGGAATACAAAGGCTGGGCGGAAAAAGGTTCAAGGGGACTAATAGTAACCAGTAATGTGTTTTAGGTGTATTCATTTAGGGTGCATACACTATTTTGAATAACTATTTTTGTCAACTGAATGCTGAGTCTGTGGGTTGAAATAACCAATTGAAACATTGTCTTTCTAGTTGGAACAGATGTACTGTACAGATCTTTTTCTGTTTTTCTGGACCTTTTTGGTTTGCTTCTCTCATCCTCACGGTGACTCCAGTAGCTAATGCATTATTCATGAGAGAAAAGCCATTAGTAGGATTACACTTAAAACATTTTTTTTTTTTTTTTTAAATCTCACAAAATTGTAAAAGTAAAATTGCCAGCGCAATTGGCAGGTTGATGTTTATGGTCATGAATCTTGGCCTGCAGGCAGAACTGAGTGATTTCCACTAGATGGACCAGCTACAAAGTCAAAATTGGATATATCGTACAAATACAGGGAAATGTAAATGTGCTTTTTGGTCTTAATCTAAGGTTAGGGTTTGACATTAGCATTAGCAGTGTGGTTAAGGTTACCACTCTGCAGAGCTGCATCCAAGGTAATATTCATGACAATAAATATTCTTGGAAGGAGACACAAGGTTAAAGACTGCAGGAGGGAGACATTGGCTGTACAGTATTTTCTGAAAAACCAAATAGAATTTCATGTAAATCTGAAAAGATTTGATAGACTAAGTGGACGTTTTTGGCATATTGGATACATATATAAAATGCTTTCAGATATACAGAAATCCCAAAACAGATATGGGCTAGGGTTACATTTATACTGAACCAAAAAATAAACGCAACATGTAAAGTGTTGGTCCCATGTTCCATGAGCTGAAAAAAAATATCCCAGAAATTTCTCAAAAGCATAAAAAGCTTCTTTCTTGCAAATGTTGTGCACAAATTTGTTTACATCCCTGTTAGTGAGCTTTTCTCTTTGGCAAGATAATCCATCCACCTGTCTGGGTTGGCATATCAAAAAGCTGATTAAACAGCATGATCATTAAACAAGTGCACCTTGTGCTGGGGACAATAAAAGGCTACTCTAAAATGTGCAGTTTTGTCACACAACACAATGCCACAGATGTCTCAAGTTTTGATGGAGAGTGCAATTGGTATGCTGACTGCAGAAATGTCTAAAGAATTGAACGTTCATGTCTCTATCATAAGCCGCCTCCCATGTCATTTTAGATAATTTCGCAGCATGTCCAAACTGCCTCACAACAGCAGACCACACGATACCACGCCAGCCCATGACCTCCCCATCTGGCTTCTTCACCTGTGGAATTGTCTGAGACCAGCCACAAGGACAGCTGAAGAAACTATGGGTAAATAAGGTATTTCTGTTTTTTAATACATTTGCAAACATTTCTAAAAACCTGTTTTTCTTTGTCAAGGGGCATTGTGTGTAGATTGATGAGGATTTTATTTATTTAATCCATTTTAGAAAAAGGCTGTAATGTAACAAAATATAGAAAAGGGGAAGGGGTCTGAATTCTTTATTTCGGGTAGCTATTTGGTCAACTATTTAACTAACTACTTAACAGTCGTATGGTTTGGAGTTGCAAGTTGTTCAGGGTCCTGTTGGCACCAGACTTGGAGCAGAGGTGCAGCTTGCCGTGCAGTCGCAGAGAGAACAGTCTATGACTTGGGTGGTTGGAGTCTTTTGAAAATGTTTAGGGCCTTCATCTGACACTGACTGGTATCGAGGGTCCTGGATGGCAGGTCATATGGTTCACTGTATGGGGTCACAGAGAAATCATGGGTCAACTCACCTGGCGTGGGGTGTGAGGCTCCTGGTAGCTGGGGAGGATCTTGAGCACCACACTGCCGCTGGCCTCTTTCAGCATCTGCTGGAGCACCTTGGGGTCATTGCCCACCTCTTTCGCGTTCACCTCCTTGATAATGTCACCAACGTGGAGGAGGCCCTGCTGGTCGATCATCCCGCCGTGGAGGATGCGGGCGATCACCAGCTCTCCGCTCTCTACCCGAAACGTCACACCCTACAAAGGCAAAGGTGTATTTTACATTGCCGTTTTTAACTACATGAGCAGAGTCAAAGAAAAGTAAAGAATCCACGACACTGAGTGGAAGGACCTACAAAGGTATAACAAGGACCGCCATTTAAAAAAAAAAATCATTAAGAAACATACTCACAAACTCAACAAACAGTTGCACTGTAAGCCACTGTAAAGTAAGCCATTTCAAAATGGCTGCCAGGGTGTCCAGCATTTCTTGCCCCTCACTGAGTCTTACCAGGTGCTCTCCAGACACCTTGCGGATGCCCACCATCCTGACTGCGTCTGGGGCAACAGGCTGGGTGTTGAAGGCAGCGTCCATGAAGGAACAAGGGCTGGGAGGAGGAGTCTCAAAGGTCTTGGATGCCACCGAATCATGGGTTTCCAGGAGAGACTGTGTGTGGACCAATAGGGGCAGAGGATAATGATGTTGATGATTGCGTGACACATACTGTAGGATGGAATTGATCTAGTAAGATTCACAACTGATCTTAAGAAGACGGCATTCGATACATTAAACGCGGTAGCATGCCATCCATGGTAGCTACATACGTTAGGTCACTTTTCCCTCAATAAGGTAAAGCTCTTGGAGAATGGGTAAAAAAACAAACTCTGTGTAGATGTCCCACAGTAGGAGTGCTGATCTAAGATCAGTTTGGCCATTCAGATCATAATGAATAAGATTACGTAGACAGGAGGGAACTTGTCCTAGATCTCCCCTGATAAAAGTTTAAAACATTGAGTGTTTAGACCTGGAAGTGTGGCTCCTTCAGTATGCGTGCCAGTTCGTCTGCAGCCTTGTTCCTGTGTGTGAGGGGAGTGAGCTCCTTCAGGATGTCCTGCACCAGCTCCATGTTGTTGTCACTCACCGCCTCCAGCCTGGACTCCTCCAGGTTCTCATGGGCCTGAGGGTAGCAGGGAGACGGGAACTGAAGGTAAAAAAAAAACGGTCTTGTTAATAACCATCTTTGTTGGAAATTTTAGCCGACACTATTTAGCCGACACTTTTATCAAACGCGACTTACAGTGCAGTGTGTGCACACATTTTTGCATTCAATCCCACGACCCTGGCCTTGCTAGCGCCATGCTTTTACCAACTGTGCCACACAGGACCATTGGAACCAAATCAGAACCAATTAGTGCCAAATCTCACAATGTACTTAGGCCATAAAAATAAGTGCAAATAGTCACAGAGTATTCACCAGTCGCTCAGTTCTTTTCTAGCAATAAAGTCAATGAATTGTAAAAAGACGGGAAATCCCCAAATAAACACAGTACAACTCCCATTCAGAAACAAACAACAAACGTCTCAGAAGAGAAGCATCTGCCCTAAAACAGTCAAGTACGCTGTGTGTTTTCTCCCTGTGCTGTGGAGCATCAACACAAGTTTTTTTTGTCTCTCGTACCGAGGGCACTGGGCCCTCACCTTTCACCACGACTGGCCTCTGGCCCACACCCCATGTGGAACTAATGAACTGAATGATAATGTGTTACTGCTCATCAATCTCCAAATGTTTCTTTTTGGCTCCCATTAACAGCAAACCCTTTAATTTAGAAGTTTGAAACACTGCATAGTACTTAAATGGTTTAACCTGATATCAACTTATCCTGTCTTAAACCCATTAGATAAACCAGTACATACATTGGTAGGCACAGTGTAACTATATAGTGTTGATTCAAATTAGCACCAGATAAATGAATGAGAACACGAAGAAGACTACTAAAATAAGGATCTCTATGCATAGCCGTTAACAGTACGCTGCTGCATAGAATATAAAGATAGAATAGTCAATTATAAATGATCTATCATCCTGCTACGTTACTCCCAAACAGATACAAATAGCCATGTTGTTTTTGTGGGTAGACTCACAGAGACAGTCATACCCCCTTGGGCCTGTTGTCTAATCTCTGATCTGGCAGCCATGGGCTGTTTGTTTACGTGAGGGAAAGGAGAGCGCCCCTGCCGTTAAACAAGACGGACAGAAACACAACACACACACAGTGTAACGATTTTCTTCCTCTTCTGACGAGTAGTAGGAAGGATGGGACCAATATGCAGCGTGGTACGTGTCCGTGTTATTTTATTCGAACAGAAACACTAAACAAAATGACAAAGAGAGTGGAATGAAAATGACACAGTCCTGTGAGGTGCTGCAACACTAAACAGAAAACAACTACCCACAACTCAAGGGCGAAACCAGGCTGCCTAAGTATGGTTCTCAATCAGAGACAACGATTGACAGCTGCCTCTGATTGGGAACCATACCAGGCCAAACACATAGAAATACAAAACATAGAACACCCACCCACATCACACCCTGACCAAACGAAACATTGAAACATACAAAGCAATCTACGGTCAGGGTGTGACTCACAGACAGACACTCACACACACACACACACACAAAGAGAGAGAGAGAGAGTGACACCCACACACATATAGAATGTGTTTTGGTAAGGGTGGCAAGGCTGGTGGAGCAAGCTTCAGAGAGTGGCCCTTGGACAGCAGAACAACACAGCCAAAGGCAGGTTATGCCCCCATATAATAGCTATCTTTGCCCTCTGCTGTTGTTGTCTGGCTTTGTAAGCTACTTCACAGGCACATTGGAAATATGGGAGGCTGAAGAATCCAAAAAGAGCAGAAGACCTGCAAGTCTGCTGTTATTTATTTAGATACAGTATCCACTCATAGAAAATGGGTTCAAAAAGGGTTCTTCAGCTGTCACCATTGGAGAAACGTTTTGGGTTCCAGGTAAAAACCCTCTGTAGAAAGGGTTCTACATGGAATCCAAAAGGGTTCTACTTGGGGAAAAATAGGGTTCTTCAAATGGTTCTCCTACGGGGACAGCCAGACAATCCTTTTAGGTTGTAGATAGCCTTTTATTTTAAGAGTGTAGGCAACCTAAATACGCGAGGGAGAGCAAGAGCGCATTTGTTATCTCATGATCTACAACTTCAATAGTTCTAACGACTCCAAGATAAGGAGCCAAGCAGTAGCTGCCAAGGAAATGACTGATCATAATGTTCTGTAGTTTTGTGAATTGCTGCTTCTGCCAATATCCATTCATTATTTATATATACATCTCTCACCATCGTTTAGACAAGCATTTCGCTACACCCGCAATAACATCTGCTGTGTATGTATAACATTTGATTTAATAGTACAGAACCTTGCTGAATGCACACAGGGCCCTGTTCAAAAGCCCTGTAAGGAAAAGGGTGCCATTTCAGATGCACCACGTAATATATTCCATTTATTCTTTATCATGAATATTATACAATAGACCCGCTACTGTCTCAAGTCCTTGAACATGGACCAGTGCTCTTACAGCTGGCATCTGTGGATGAATAATTTATGATGTTTCCCATCGATAGACACAATGGGCACACACACAGATAAACACACAGATAAAACACAGAGAGAGAGAGACTTTCATTTAATTTAAAACTCACCCCCCTTAGAAATGAAACACCAAAATATATCCTGTACTGCATACATGTACCATACTCAGCTTGCCCTCTACCCTATGATACAAACCAACATCACAATAGCCAAAACAACTCACCACTTCTACAACCGTATATCCAAAACATCTTCCCCAGCTATACAGACAGCCCCCCAACACACCATATCTCCTGAAACATCTCCACACATTTTATCATTCTATAGATCTCAAACTCAACCCTAAGGCGTGCAGAGACCATCCCATTAAACAATAGTAAAGGGTCTGTTACCCCCCCCAACTTTGACCCTGTTCCTCTTTGTTTGCCAAATAGCCAACTTCGCCTGAGCAAACAGAAAATTCAACAAAACCCATTTGGCCTTCTCCTTAATCGATACCCGTATCCCATTATGAACATCCCAACAGTAAACCCCCCCCCCCCCCAACCTCTCACACAGACATTCCAACAGAGACATTAATGGCATTAACCTGGTGTACACAGAAAACACATCACAGTTCCTTTCATTACACAGAAAGGACACCCCTGCCCGATTCTCGGTTCAACCCGTGCCAACCAGCTGTTAGTGGCCAGGGCTCCATGTAGAACCCTCCACTGGAGGTCCCCTGACCTCTTTAGTACTGGGGGTTTGTAGAGCCCCCTCCATCTAAAACACACCATACTCTCCGCCCCATATACCCCCTGCCACTGATGTGCCTTCACTCCTGTTAGGCTCCTAATGTTCCTAACCTTAACGCAGAGGTTGTAGAGGGCTTTACCTGCCACATCCTCAAACTCCCCCAGGCTCGGAGTGTTCAAATCTAACAAGTCCTCCAGACCCCCTTGCCAGTCTCCAGTCTCTGCCATCACCTGCAGTGGTGGAAACATTGGTGGCCCCTCCCCCTTTGGCCGCTCAAACACCCCCCTTACTTGCTCAGACAGTGCCTCCTGGGCCTCTTCCAGGAATCTCTCCAGCAGCCTAAGAGACTTTATTCCTGTTTGTTGTGCCAAGACTTCCGGGGTTTTCCACCCCTCCTTTCCCAGCACTCGCAGGTTGTGGAAGATAGGCTCCTCCCACACCCACAGCCCAGGCTCCACACCCCCTTCTCCTGTGGGCCTTAGTAGCTGCCAGGCCCTAAGCACTGCAGAATAAAAATCAGAGAGACCTGCTGTACTCAGCCTCTCCAGCTTCATTGAGGAACAGCTGCCGGTCCAACGCTAATCCGCCAGCTCTCCTCAGTAGTACTGGTTCCCTCCAGCCAACACCAGTATGGTACAGCAGTCTCTGCACCGCCTTTAGCCTGAAAGCAGCCATCCTGCTCTCCAGTTCCACCAGGCCCTGTCCTCCTTCGTGGATGGTCATGTAAAACCCTGCCGCCCTCAGCCAGTGATGGCCCGACCAGAAAATGTGCACCAGCTTGTGTTGCAGGTCTGCTCTTGCCCCAGTTCACCTTAGCTGAAGAAGCACCCTCGTACACCTTCAGACTAGTCTCCAGTGCCTGCATATCCTGACCATCACAGAAACATCATCTGCATATGCTAACTCTGCTATGCCTGGCACCATATCCATGCCTGTCCAGCACACTCCCTGCAGTCTCCTGCGTAGCAGTCCTAAAAAAGGCTCAATGGCTAGCGTGTACAGCTGCCCAGATAGAGGGCATCCCTGTCTAATGCCCCGTCTCACCCAGACTGGACTACTGAGCCTTGACCATACATGACGCCCCAGCATACAACATCTTCACACAGGCCGAAATCCTTTCTCCAAACCCAAACATCACATTAAACAGATACATGGTCAACTCTCTCAAAAGCCTTCTCTTGATCTAAAGAGACCAGTCCAAAGTTCACATTAGAACCTCTCGACAAGTCCAACATGTCCCTGATTCAGAACAAGTTGTCCGTGATTGAGCGTCCTGGTACACAATATGTTTGGTCCTTATGTACTATCGAGTCCAAATGGGACTTCAGTCTGTTAGAGAGGACCTTGGCAAAAGCATTGTAATCTGCACAGAGTAATGCCACAGGCCTCCAGTTCTTAAGTTTACACAAGTCCCCTTTTTTGGGCAGGAGAGTCAGAGCCGCCCGACGGCAGCTCATTGGCATGTCTCCTACCCCGACGCATTCACGCAACACGCAAAATAAGTCCTGTTCAATTATTCCCCAGAATTGTTTATAAAACTCCACTGGGAGTCCATCGACCCCCGGTGCACGACAGGGGGACATCTGGGTTACTGCCTCTGCCAGTTCATGGGACAACAGGGGAATGTCCATTTCATCCTTCTGTGCCAGAGAGAGCTTAGGGAGTCCTGCGAATAAGACCTGAGCACACATAGGATCACACACTTATGCCCTATACAACTCAGTATAAAACTCCACAGTCCGCTCCCACATCTCCCCCACGAGAGGTCACCGGCCTATCAGACAGCCGTAGACAATGCATACCCTTGGCTTCACCGCTCTGTCTTTCCAAACCAAAGAAGAAGGAGCTGGGAGCATCCATCTCCTTGAACATGGAAAACCTGGCTCTTACAAGTGCTCCATTTGCTTTAACCTGGAAAAAAACTGCCCAGGTCCCGGCGTAACTCAGCTAAATTAGCCTGGAGGCCTACATTGCCTTTCCCCACCATCTCTACCTCCATCTCACTAATACAATGCTCTAGTTCCCCCAATACTCTCATAGCCTCTGAGGATGAGAGAGCTGTGTATTGTTGACAGAAAAGCCGAAATTGGACTTTCCCCACATCCCACCATTGACTCAGAGACTCATACTCCTCTCTTCGCTACCCCCACCTCTCCCAAAAGGTCTGGAAACCTAAGCAAAAAGTGGCACCTTTACATTGAACTTACAATAGGATGCCTGTCGGGGCCCTGGTGAAATAGACAGCCGAGCCATGGTTTTCCGAAAACCCCACCGGGAGAATGGTAGCGCCCAACAGGCTATTGCTCCGATTCCTAGACATGTAAAAACGATCAAGTCGGGCTGCACTCACCCTAGCCCCAAAAACCTTCACCCATGTCTACTGTCTTGTGTTGGGATGTTTAGTTCTCCAAACATCCACTAGGTCGAACTGATTAATGATGTCCCTTAACACTCCCACTGACACTGAATGAGGCTCTTCCCCATTTCTGCCTTTTGTCAAATCCATTGTACAGTTCCAGTCCCCTCCGACCACCAGCGTCTCCTCAGGCGCTAGCTGTGAGAGTTCCTGTCTAAGGCTCCCAAATAGAACCCCTCTTTCTCTCCCTGTGTTAGGCGCATACACATTTATAAAGACAAACCCCATGTTGTTAATTTCTGCTTTAACAACAAGCAGCCGACCCCGACACACCTCCATTGAGGAGCAAAGTTTTGCAGACAGACCCGGTGTTAAAGGACTGCTACCCCTGCACAAAGATCTGTCCCATGGCTCAACACACAGACAGCCCCGGTGCTAAAGGACTGCTACCCCTGCACAAAGATCTGTCCCATGGCTCAACACACAGACAGCCCCGGTGCTAAAGGACTGCTACCCCTGCACAAAGATCTGTCCCATGGCTCAACACACAGACAGCCCCGGTGCTAAAGGACTGCTACCCCTGCACAAAGATCTGTCCCATGGCTCAACACACAGACAGCCCCGGTGTTAAAGGACTGCTACCCCTGCACAAAGATCTGTCCCATGGCTCAACACACAGACAGCCCCGGTGTTAAAGGACTGCTACCCATGCACTAAGATGTGTCCCATGGCTCAACACACAGACAGCCCCGGTGCAAAAAGGACTGTCACCCCTGCACTAAGATTTGTCCCATGGCTTAACACACAGACAGCCCCGGTGCAAAAAGGACTGCCACCCAGGCACTAAGATTTGTCCCATGGATCAACACACTTGCCCCTTTCCATCAGAGCCCCCAATCGACTTCATTCAGCACATCACTATGTGTCTCCTGCAGAAACAACACATGTACTTTTTTTGGTTTTACATATTCACCCAACACACTCCTCTTTCCCGCATCTCTGGCACCATTTATAATGAGCGAGCCCACCCGAAGAGTCTCCATAAGAAGTGGGAGAAAAGCCAGCAAAGAAAGAAACCAATAGCAAACCTCAAAAAGCCCCAGTGTCAGAAAGACAATATACATCTAAACAGTGTCTGAAGGTAAACCACAATCTCTAGCCGGACTAGACCCAGCCTCTGCTACCCCACCATCTCTAGCCTGACTAGACCCAGCCTCCGCTACCCACCTTCTCTACCCTGACTAGACCCAGCCTCCGCTACCCACCTTCTCTAGCCTGACTAGACCCAGCCTCCGCTACCCACCATCTCTAGCCTGACTAGACCCAGCCTCCGCTACCCCACCATCTCTCGCCTGACTAGGCCCAGCCTCATCTACACCACCATCTATTGCATGACTAGGCCCAGCCTCATCTACACCACCATCCCTGGCATGACTAGGCCCAGCCTCATCTACATCACCATCCCTGGCATGACTAGGCCCAGCCTCATCTACATCACCATCCCTGGCATGACCTCTTCATCTCATTACCCCCTGCACGTTGACCTCGATTTCCCCCACTGGCGCTTGTACCCTTACCTTGTCTACGGCCTTTATGTGGGCACGCAAAGCTCTTATGCCTCAAATCCCCACACTCAAAACACCGTAGACTATCTGTGCTGGCATACCCTGGATAGAGCCCCTCCCCGTGCCTCACTTTAAAATGCACATTTAGCTGTTGCTCATTGTCATTCAGAAACAAACACTTGCCTCTGGAACGAAACAACTTGCTTAAAAACCGCTAGCAAACTTACCAAAACGACTCAGCTCTTTCCTGATTTTATCATCCGTAATAAACAGAGGCAAATTTGCAACTACCACTCTTGTCGAAGGGGTAGAGAAAGGTGAAACTGGCACCAACACATCCCTTACAAATATTCCACTAGCAATTAGCCTACCAGCCAAATTTGCTCTTTTGATGAACACAACTACAGCTTTGTTGATTCTAGAAGCAGAATGTATAAACTCAGCTCCTCCCTGTTCACCGACAGCAAGCAGAACCTTCTCCACCTTAACTCCATTCTCAGGAACACACCTGAATCCATGCCGTATAGACAGCGTCTCCTCCGCGCTAGGCTGAGAAGCCATCGCGCACCCCACACCTTCTGGACCCCAGGAAACTAAAACTCTGTCCTCTTCCACCCTAACTTTGAAAAAACTGTGGATGCCGCTAAAACAAATAGTGCATTAACCCTCCACCATAGAAAAAGAGAATTGAAAGAAAAGACCAAAAAAACTATCAAGAAAGTTAGTTAGGACAGAGCCCTCCACACCAAACACTAAACCACAAAAAAACTCCCAGCATGCACTGAGAGAGAGAGAGAGAGAGAGAGAGAGAGAGAGAGAGAGAGAGAGAGAGAGAGAGAGAGAGAGAGAGCAAAAATACAATTACTTAACACATTGCAAAGAAATTACAAAAATTTGGGTACACAGTGGCAGAATACCTGACCACTGAGACTGACCCAAAATGAAGGAAATCTTTGACTATGTACAGACTCCGTGAGCATAGCCTTGCTATTGAGAAAGGCCATGTGCACACTGCCCACAAAATGAGGTGGAAACTGAGCTGCACTTCCTAACCTCCTGCCAAATATATGACCATATTAGAGACACATATTTCCCTCAGATTACTCAGACCCACAAAGAATTCGAAAACACATCCAATTTTGATAAACTCCCATACCTATTGGGTGAAAAACCACAGTGTGCCATCACAGCAGCAAGATGTGTGACCTGTTGCCACAAGAAAAGGACAACCAGTGAAGAACAAACACCATTGTAAATACAACCTATATTTATGTTGATTTATTTATTTTGTACTTTAACATTAACACTGTATATAGACAGTGTTAAAGTACAAAATGTCTTTATTCTTTTGGAACTTTTGTGTTAGTGTAATGTCTACTGTTCATTTTTTACTGATTATTTCACTTTTGTTTATTATCTATTTCACTTGCTTTGTAAATGTAAACGTTTGTTTCCCATATGCCAATAAACTGTTCAATTGATATTGAGAGTGAAAGCGAGAGAGCGAGGGGCTCTGTTCTTTTCTTCAACTGGAGGTATTTGATGCAGTGCTCCCCAAAGAGCTCTCATCTTCTTATCTCTCCCCCCAAAAAAGTCTGTCTGAATGCTCTCTGTCTGGAGAGAGAGAAAGACCACACAGCACTAATGGGCCTGAGAGTCTGTTCTTTCTCTAAGCGCAAGGAAAAGAACACAGTATCCCCCAGGACATGGTATTGTAAAAGCTCAGAGCTTCTGTCAGTTCCTAAGGCATCAACTGCATTTGATTGGATGACGCAACAATTACGACTATGTTTTAATGTTAATAATTACAATGTTGATGTCAAGGTTGATTTGTTCATTTCAAAATGAAAACAAAAACCGTTTGCTTAAGATCATTTTCATGGTCGACTTTTCATTCTAGTAGCTCTTGTAAAAGTAAAATATTTTCAAACCGTACACGTTAACCCACTGTTCCCCGGGCACCGAAGACGTGGATGTCGATTATGGCACCCCCAACCCCCGCACCTCTCTGATTCAGAGGGGTTGGGTTAAATGCGGAAGACACATTTCAGTGGAATGCATTTAGTTGTACTGACTAGGTATCCACTTTTCCCTTTCCCTTCACTCGTGGGAATTTGCCTAAATAGGAATAAGGCAATTTTTGGAATAGGGCAAAATTGATTTAAAAAAAAAAAAATGTTTACAGAAGAAAAACATTTGCATAACCATGGTAGCAATTCAAAGGGAACTGTTTGGAGATTATGGAAAAATTGTTAGACTAAAGTTGAGGACACAACGGTTCACCTGACACAAGACTGCATGCAAACATTACACTGTTGATTTGATGTGCATTTTACATTCACTGTACATTTGTTGATAACAAAATCTGAAAATACTCTGGATACATTTAGTAAAATGATTTGATGGTAGTGTAACCGACGTTCCTCTAAACTGTGCACATGCACGGGCTCGCAGATCCCCCCCTGGAATGACGCACAGAAGAAATATCAGCCTGCGCAGAGAAGCGCGGGATTTAACTAGAAGAGTTTTCCCCGTTTCTAGAGTTTTCCCCCTGTTAACACTATCAACATTTCAACTTTTAGCCCAATTATAGATCATTTGTAGTCAGCAATGGGGAGAGTGATTGCTTCTTACAAGAGTACAAAATGTGTGCATTTTTCTAGACATCTTTGAAAAGAGAGTTTTTATCTTAAAGGGGAACTGTTGTATTTTGAGGCAGGCTTGAATAAGCTAAGTAGCCAATAGGCAGAGGGTAGCATCATTGTTCTGATTCTCTGTAATAATGGTATGGGAATAATGATGCATTTTATTTTGTGAAGTGGTTTCTTGCATTAAAAAACACCATAGACAAGTATGTATACTGTAGGTATTCTGTAGGTACATATATCCTTACCACGGGGCTCTCCATGATGCCCTTGAGGAAGATGAGGTCCAGGTCATTGGCGATGGTGGAGCTGGTGCTGTCACTCAGAGTGTCCAGAACCTGCTGCATGGCTGAAGACAAACACAGAGATGAGGACAGTTAGGACTCCAGGTCACTCACCGTTCCACTTTTCCCATGTGTGCAAAGCTGTCATCAAGGCAAAGGGTGGCTATTTGAAGAATCTCAAATATATATAATATATATAAAATATATTTGGATTTGTTTGACACTTTTTTGGTTACTACATGATACCATATGTGTTATTTCATAGTGTTGATGTCTTCACTATTATTCTACAATGTAGACAATAGTCAAAATAAAGAACAACCCTTTAATGAGTCGGTGTTTAAAACGTTTGTACACATTTACATTACATTTAAGTCATTTAGCAGACGCTCTTATCCAGAGCGACTTACAAATTGGTGCATTCACCTTATGACATCCAGTGGAACAGCCACTTTACAATAGTGCATCTAAATCTTTTAAGGGGGGATTACTTTATCCTATCCTAGGTATTCCTTAAAGAGGTGGGGTTTCAGGTGTCTCCGGAAGGTGGTGATTGACTCCGCTGTCCTGGCGTCGTGAGGGAGTGTGTTCCACCATTGGGGAGCCAGAGCAGCGAACAGTTTTGACTGGGCTGAGCGGGAACTGTACTTCCTCAGTGGTAGGGAGGCGAGCAGGCCAGAGGTGGATGAACGCAGTGCCCTTGTTTGGGTGTAGGGACTGATCAGAGCCTGGAGGTACTGAGGTGCCGTTCCCCTCACAGCTCCGTAGGCAAGCACCATGGTCTTGTAGCGGATGCGAGCTTCAACTGGAAGCCAGTGGAGAGAGCGGAGGAGCGGGGTGACGTGAGAGAACTTGGGAAGGTTGAACACCAGACGGGCTGCGGCGTTCTGGATGAGTTGTAGGGGTTTAATGGCACAGGCAGGGAGCCCAGCCAACAGCGAGTTGCAGTAATCCAGACGGGAGATGACAAGTGCCTGGATTAGGACCTGCGCCGCTTCCTGTGTGAGGCAGGGTCGTACTCTGCGGATGTTGTAGAGCATGAACCTACAGGAACGGGCTACCGCCTTGATGTTAGTTGAGAACGACAGGGTGTTGTCCAGGATCACGCCAAGGTTCTTAGCGCTCTGGGAGGAAGACACAATGGAGTTGTCAACCGTGATGGCGAGATCATGGAACGGGCAGTCCTTCCCCGGGAGGAAGAGCAGCTCCGTCTTGCCGAGGTTCAGCTTGAGGTGGTGATCCGTCATCCACACTGATATGTCTGCCAGACATGCAGAGATGCGATTCACCACCTGGTCATCAGAAGGAGGAAAGGAGAAGATTAATTGTGTGTCGTCTGCATAGCAATGATAGGAGAGACCATGTGAGGTTATGACAGAGCCAAGTGACTTGGTGTATAGCGAGAATAGGAGAGGGCCTAGAACAGAGCCCTGGGGGACACCAGTGGTGAGAGCGCGTGGTGAGGAGACAGATTCTCGCCACGCCACCTGGTAGGAGCGACCTGTCAGGTAGGACGCAATCCAAGCGTGGGCCGCGCCGGAGATGCCCAACTCGGAGAGGGTGGAGAGGAGGATCTGATGGTTCACAGTATCGAAGGCAGCCGATAGGTCTAGAAGGATGAGAGCAGAGGAGAGAGAGTTAGCTTTAGCGGTGCGGAGCGCCTCCGTGATACAGAGAAGAGCAGTCTCAGTTGAATGACTAGTCTTGAAACCTGACTGATTTGGATCAAGAAGGTCATTCTGAGAGAGATAGCGGGAGAGCTCGCCAAGGACGGCACGTTCAAGAGTTTTGGAGAGAAAAGAAAGAAGGGATACTGGTCTGTAGTTGTTGACATCGGAGGGATCGAGTGTAGGTTTTTTCAGAAGGGGTGCAACTCTCGCTCTTGAAGACGGAAGGGACGTAGCCAGCGGTCAGGGATGAGTTGATGAGCGAGGTGAGGTAAGGGAGAAGGTCTCCGGAAATGGTACACACACACACACACACACACACACACACACACACACACACACACACACACACACACACACACACACACACACACACACACACACACACACACACACACACACACACACACACACACACACCACACACACACACACACACACACACACACACACACACCACACACACACACACACACACACACACACACACACACCACACACACACACCACACACACACACACACACACACACACACACACACACACACACACACACACCACACACACACACACACACACACACACCACCCACACAAACACCACACACACACACACACACACACACACACACACACACACACACACACACACACACACACACACACACACACACACACACACACACACACACACACACACACACCGCTAACACACACACACACACACCACACACACACACACACACACACACACACACACACACACACACACACACACACACACACACACACCACACACACACACACACACACCCCACACACACACACACACACACACACACACACACACACACACACACACACACACACACACACACACACACACACACACCACACACACACACACACACACACATAGAGCAATTGCACCTCTGTCATTCACTTCCCTTTGAAGTCTCTTTCTGTCAGTGTTGACAGCCTCTCCCTTCCTCCTCAGTCTCTCTCTCTTCTATCTCTCCGATGTAGTCACAGTAGGGAGAGACGGGGGGGGGGCAGCGGGAGCTGTACTCAACAACTCCACTTGTTTTTACGAGGAAGGTTGGCAGTGCAGTTGGTCCACTGGTTTTACATAACAAAAGGGACACATTAAAGGAAAGTGGACTGACTAGTGGTGTGTATTCATAGGTGCCAAGGGAAGCCAAGCTTCCCCAAAAAATGTAACTAGATTTTTTTATTATGGAGAATAAAATAAAACCACAAGTCCATATCCATTCCATGACAAATTTAGGAAAGGGACAATTTTAGATCCTGGGACTAAACACCTCCCTCTGCAACTGGATCCTGGACTTCCTGACGGGCCGCCCCCCCCCAGGTGGTGAGGGTAGGTAGCAACACATCTGCCACACTGATCATCAACACAGGGGCCCCTCAGTGGTCAGTCCCCTCCTGTACTCCCTGTTCACTCATGACTGCAAGGCCAGGTACGACTTCAACACCATCATTCAGTTTGCAGACGACACAACAGTGGTAGGCCTGATCACCGACAACGACGAGACAGCCTATAGGGAGGAGGTCAGAGATCTGGCCGTGTGGTGCCAGGACAACAACCTCTCCCTCAACGTGATCAAGACAAAGGAGATGATTGCGGACTACAGGAAAAAGAGGACCGAGCACGCCCCAATTTTCATCGACGGAGCTGCAGTGGAGCAGTTTGAGAGCTTCAAGTTCCTTGGTGTCCATATCAACAACAAACTAGAATGGTCCAAACACACCAACACAGTTGTGAAAAAGGGCACGACAAAGCCTATTCCCCCTCAGGAGACTGAAAAGATTTGGCACGGGTCCTCAGATCCTCAAAAGGTTCTACAGCTGCACCATTGAGTTGCATCACTTCCTGTTATGGCAACTGCTCGGGCCTCCGACCGTAAGGCACTACAGAGGGTAGTGAGAACGGCCCAGTACATCACTGGGGCCAAGCTTTCTGCCATCCGGGGACTTCTATACCAGGCGGTGTCAGAGGAAGGCTCTAAAAATGGTCAAGGACTCCAGTCCCCCCAGTCATAGACTGTTCTCTCTACTACCGCATAGCAAGCGGTACCGGAGTGCAAAGTCTAGGACAAAAAGGCTTCTCAACAGTTTTTACCCCCAAGCCATAAGACTCATCTAATCAAATGGCTACCAGGACTATTTGCATTGTCCCTCTTTTTTATGCTGCTGCTACTATCTGTTTATCATACTGTATATGCATAGTCACTTTAACTCTACATTCATGTACATATTACCTCAACTAACCAGTGCCCCCGCACATTGACTCTGTACCGGTACCCCCTGTATATCGTCTCGCTATTGTTATTGTGCTGCTGTTATTTAATTACTTGTTACTTTTATTTCTTATTGTTATCCATTAAAAAAAATGTAACTGCATTGTTGATTAGGGGCTCGTAAGTAAGCATTTCACTGTAAGGTCTACTACACCTGTTTGAATTCGGCGCATGTGACTAATAACATTTGATTTGATTTGATAACCATTGGGGTTATGAAAAACATCTGACCCCGTATCAGTGGTTACTAGTAACTTCTACTAATTCCACCTCACTCCACAACACTAGCATCCGAAAGCAACGAGGGGCTAGAAGACATCAAATATAGAGAGGAGAGAAGCTGTGTACCTTCTCCGTTACATGAGGATCAGTGTGACACAAGGTCAACAGGGACAAGTAGTTCTGTACTCACATCACTATGGAGACACTTCACAGTAAGGCATTCATTGTACATCAGACACAGCCTTGACAAGGTCACATGGAAGTCACACACACTATGAATCACACACACACATTGTTATTATATATATTTTTTAACCTTTATTTAACTATGACGGCCTTTACAATGACAGCCTAGGAACAGTGGGTTATTAACTACCTTGTTCAGAACAACAGATTTTTTTACCTTGTCATCTCGGGGGTTCAATCTTGCAACCTTTCAGCTACTAGTCCAACGCTCTAACCACTAGGCTGCCTGCCGCCCCAATTGACGGATCTGTTACCGCATAATCAGAACGATACTGTTCATCTTCAAGCGAATACTGATTCATGGTCTGTTGCGTAACCTATCATTTTTTAACAGATGTCATTAGAGACCTCTCCTCAATAATAGAGACATTAGTGTAGTAATACACTATCAAATCAAATAATCACATTTTATTTATTTGTCACATACACGTGGTTAGCAGATGTTAATGCGAGTGTAGCGAAATGCTTGTAATACACTAATGTGTCGGAGGAAAGACCGTACACCTGGCTACCGTGTCAGCATGCACTGTGCCCGGCACGCCACAGGAGTCGCTAGTGCGCGATGGGACAAGTCTGAGCCTGGACTCAGGCGACAGAGCCTAGACTGGAACCCAGAATCTCTAGTGGCACAGCTAGCACTACAGTGCAGTGCCTTAGACCACTGCGCCACTCGGGAGGTCCTACGGTAGTAATACTGACCCTTGACAGGTTCTGCAGCTTCAACACTTCCACCCCCAGCTGTCAGCAGCAAAACAGGAGGATTAAAGATGCAGCCCTTGTCTTGATTTGGCTTTCACAAGACAGGAAGGAAGACAGGAAGAGAGGAAGGAAGGCCATAATTAAAAAACCCAGTCTCCATCTGCTTCCCTAAACAAAGAATTATGTGTGCAGTGGTGAAGGCTCGTTATCCCTCCCCTCTTCCCACCTAAACCCCTACTGTCATCAGGAGATCTGGAGCGGAGGTTGCCAGATTGGAGAACCGATCAAACTACCGACCCGGCTTTTACAGGCCCTGTATAATTCTCTTTAATAACCAACACTCACCACAGTGTGCCCACTCTACACTTTTACAATAAATGTTGGTTCTACTACTTTGCTTCGGCTTCACACAGGGTTTGTTTACACTTTAGTTTACTGGGCCCTCCCTTGCTTCTCTCATATTATCGCGCTCTCTCCCTCTGGCCTTTTCAGTGTCGCTATCTCTCCCCCTCTCTCTCTCTCCTCACATTTCGTCCTGTTCCTATTCCCGTCAGTTCCTACAATTCTGACAACATCATGTAAACGTTACATAGTCGGCTCTTTAAGCGGATTGAATAAGATAATACGGAGAGCTAGCTAACAGACAGGGGAAATAAGTAGCCGAGCCATGCTTTTCGATGAGGTTTTCTGATGTTTTGGAATAGGTTTGATGTCTGGACAAATTACGAGTGAAATGTGAAGCGAAAAGAGAATAAGGGCCCTATTGTATTATTCAGAAGGATTATTAAAAATCCAACTTGGCCTTCTTCTTGAGTCTCGCTGCGTGTCAGTTGCCAGATCGGGTTGCCTCGCTCACTATTCCTGACACACTACAACAAAACGTGTAAGAATAAATAGTTTCAAGTTTTATTAGTCGCTTACTTGCAGGTTCTTTCTCGATAATGCGGCAACAATAATAAATCACAAAAGATAAGAATATGAACATAAAGTAAATCGCTCAGTAGAATAGAATAAACATTTGAGCACAAGTATAATACAGGGAGGCACAATTTATAGTCCAATATTTACCCTGTTTTGGGAAGGGGGGATTGAGAGGCAAGTGTTTAAAATTGTGCAGTATTTAGCAAACATACTGTAATAAGAGTCTGATAGCAGCAGTTGTGATGCGTTTGTAGCATGAACGTGTGTGTGTGTGTGTGCGTGGTGTGTATGCACGTCTGTGCGGGCAGTCAGTTCAGTTCTGATGGCTTGTAGATAGAAACTGTCCCTGAGCCTGTTGGTATCAGACCTCATGCTCCGATACAGTCTGATGTCTTGTAGATAGAAACTGTCCCTGAGCAACCTTAATGATGGAGTTGGAAAAGTGTTCTGCCACGCAGTCGTAGATGAGCAGGAAATACAGGAGGGGACTAAGCATGCACCCCTGATGAGCCCCCTTGTTGAGAGGCAGCGTGGTGGATGTTTCGTTGCCTACTCTCACCCCCTGGAGACGACCCATCAGGAAGTCGGAGAGGGTTGCAGAGGGAGCTGGGAGGGAGCTGTTCAGTCCCTGGGTCCTGAGCTTAGTGATGAGCTTGGAGGGCTGGACGCTGAGCTATAGTCAAAGAACGAGTCAGCCTATAGGGAGCAAGTAAGTGGTGTCATGACAACAACCTCCTTCTCGACGTCAGCAAAACAAAGGAGTTGATTGTTGACCTAAGGAAACAGAGGAGGGAACATGCCCCGATCCACATCAACGGGACTGCGGTAGAGAGAGTATGCAGTTTTAAGTTCCTCAGCATCCACATCACCGAGGACTTGTCATGGACCAACAACAAAAACAACTCTTGTCAAGAGGGAGCAACAGCGTCTCTACTTTCTATGGCGGCTGAAGAAATTCGTCATGCCACCCCCGGTCCTCTCCAAATACTACTGCTGCACCATTGAGAGCATCCTGACCGGTTGCATCACGGCCTGGTACGGGAATGGCTGCTTCCATGACGGCAAGGCGAAGAAGGTGAAGATGGCCCAGTACATCACTGGGACAGTGCTCCCACCCATCCAGGACATCTACATGAAAGAGTGCCTGAGGAAGGCATGCAGCATCATCAAGGACCCCACACACCCCAGCCACGAGCTGTTCACTCCCTTACCGTTGGGCAGACTGGTTCGGACCATGAGGTCTGATACCAACAGGCTCAGGGACAGTTTCTATCTACAAGAGATCAGACTGTATCAGAGCATGAGGTCTGATACCAACAGGCTCAGGGACAGTTTCTATCTACAAGACATCAGACTGTATCAGAGCATGAGGTCTGATACCAACAGGCTCAGAGACAGTTTCTATCTACAAGCCATCAGACTGTATCAGAGCATGAGGTCTCATACCAACAGGCTCAGGGACAGTTTCTATCTACAAGCCATCAGACTGTATCGGAGCATGAGGTCTGATACCAACAGGCTCAGAGACAGTTTCTATCTACAAGCCATCAGACGGTATCAGAGCATGAGGTCTGACACCAACAGGCTCAGAGACAGTTTCTATCTACAAGCCATCAGACTGTATCAGAGCATGAGGTCTGATACCAACAGGCTCAGAGACCG
Organism: Oncorhynchus keta; assembly: GCF_023373465.1. Lineage (NCBI taxonomy): Eukaryota > Metazoa > Chordata > Actinopteri > Salmoniformes > Salmonidae > Oncorhynchus > Oncorhynchus keta. Next base: position 45,642,909 of record NC_068444.1, read on the forward strand.
TTTCTATCTACAAGACATCAGACTGTATCAGAGCATGAGGTCTGATACCAACAGGCTCAGGGACAGTTTCTATCTACAAGACATCAGACTGTATCAGAGCATGAGGTCTGATACCAACAGGCTCAGGGACAGTTTCTATCTACAAGCCATCAGACTGTATCAGAGCATGAGGTCTGATACCAACAGGCTCAGAGACTGTTTCTATCTACAAGCCATCAGACTGCTGAACACTGAAACTGAACTGACCACCTGTTCTGATTCTCCACACCTTAGCACACATGTACTCACTCATGTACACACCCACACAGACATACACAGACACATATTCAGTGGGTGTACAAAACATTAGGAACACCTTCCTAATATTGAGTTGCACCACCTTTTTGCCCTCAGAACAGCCTCAATTCGTCGGGGCATGGACTCTACAAGGTGTCGAAAGAATTCCAAAGAGATGCTGGCCCACGTTGACTCCAATGCTTCCCACAGTTGTGTCAAGTTGGCTGGATGTCCTTTGGGTGGTGGACCATTCTAGATGCACACGGTAAACTGTTGAGTGTGAGTAATCCAGCAGCGTTGCAGTTCTTGACACACTCAAACCACTTATATCTTTTGAAAGTGTGGAACTGTGGGAAGCATTGGAGTCAACATGGGCCAGCATCCCTGTGGGAACACGTTTGACACGTTGTAGAGTCTATACCTCAATTAATTGTGGCTGTTCTGAGGGCAAAGGGTGCAATTCAATATTATGAAGGTGTTCCTAATGTTTTGTACACTCAGTGTATTACTCTACCAAGGACAGGCTCTACTAGTAGCTAAAAGGAATAGGTCAAGTAAATCAAGTCACTCTACCAATAAAAGCAGGAAGTTGTCAAAAAAAGATATTCTCACGCTTGACTTAATCCCGGTTTAACAGGGAAACAAAGTGAACATTGGGTCTGCTAAAGCAGTCAGTGGGATTACCACATTCCACCCGCTTCAATAACAATAACAGCCTAAAATGGCCGACAGACGGAGACTTGGCCGCTAGCCAATCACAAAAGGTACAACTACGGCAAATAATGCTCCCTCCTTGTCCATTTCTGCCCAAAACAACAGCATGAGGCCACAGGTGACCAGCCTGTGACTGTTAAGCTTCAGTTGATCTCACGGGGAAGCTGCTAAGGTCCCAATATGTACATCAATGGCATAACGAAAACCATACAGTGAGTTTACTGGGTTGTAATAACCTCTGTTTGCTTAAGAGAAACAGGTAGACATATTTAAACTAGAAAGTACCTAGAAATATAATAGGTAGAGGGGACTGCCTTGAGTCACCCAGCATTCGTGCATTATCATACTACGTGGTCACCTCAACAACAACGAAACGCTGCACTGTTCTGTGTGACTGAAACGTTCAGAGTTGTTGTTGTTTGTGGTTCTGGTATGGGAACACAGTGGGGAACATTAACCTCATAGTATTAGCAGAGGTTGCTATGGAGCTCTGTGGCTCAAGTGAGCGAGACAGGGATAGGGGCAGAGGTTGCTATGGAGCTCTGTGGCTCAAGTGAGCGAGACAGGGATAGGGGCAGAGGTTGCTATGGAGCTCTGTGGCTCAAGTGAGTGAGCCAGGGGCAGTGGGTGTTTTTGTTGTGTAGTGACTCCACATAGGGAATATACTAATATACTAATATATATAATAATAATAATAAATAATATACTATTCTAAGATCTGTCTGTTGTTGTCATGCCATACATATGTCAGAAGCGTTGCCTAAAGTACATTCAGATCTCCAATATGGAGCACCTGACAACAACAGGATGTACTGTGGATATAGTTTTTTTTTTTAGAGGATTGAAGGATGTAGGAAATACAGACTAATAATGTCTAAAGACGAAGCTATGGCTTAAACATTTGAGTTTGCTGAAGAACTAAACAGTAATTCACACTGGCATGTCTTGAGGGTTTTAACAGGTAGTGTTTCTGTAGGCGATTTGGGTAGTTTCCCCTGAAATCCTCTTCGACTTTGCTCCCTCTGAGTAAATCCATGAGCTGTTTGATATGACTGTAAGGAATTGCTGTTAAATGGCTTTTTAGAAGTAAGTGCACCGCCATGGAGCGATTTATAAATCAAATACATTTCAAATTAACAATTACTGACACCCTAAATTGCCTAAATGATCTATCGGCAGTAAGACTTTAACAACATTAGATTTGACTGAGAAATGATGAAACAGTTAGAGGCAGTAGACATAAAATAAAAATATTCCCTGCTTTCCACGGAGTTGTGTAATTAAACTAAGGCCTCCAGTAAAGATGATGACTGCCAGTAGACAATATTCAGTAACTGTTTTGGAGTGGAGCTTATTCCTGAGTGGTATGTCCCTGATTAGGAATTTTTGATGGAACATGCACTTTTAATCACTAGCTTTCATTATTGTATGTGCTGTGATTCTGAACTTGGAACACTTGAAGAAAAACCTTAAATTCCCACTTTCAACCAACATCTAGACTACATCAAATATAATTCAAAATGCCATGCAGCACAAGAGGTATTGTAATTATCAATTGAGCCAGCCAAGTGTGCAAATGGAGTTCTAGTTTGTGAACAGAGTCTCGAGAGTTGAAGTCAACATTCACCCAGTGACACAGTAACTTCACTGTGTCAACATATTTGGGCTGATGTTTGTGTGCAGTACATGTGCATGCAGTGTGTGTGTATCTGTGCGCATTTGTGTGCAATGCATGTAGACAATATACAGTATGTGTGTTGCATATTCTGACAGTTAAGATATTTCCAACCCCCCCCCCCCTTCCCTGGAGAACACAACAAGCCCTCTGAAGGGCCTACAGTATAGCAGCCATTGACACCACAACATCTCCATGGTGATGGTCGTTGTCCCAGTCTACGTGCCTCGGGGCTCAGACCTCATTATCAAGCTGAAGGTCACCAGCCCAGACAACAACCAGTGATATTTAGCTCCCATTATATTTAATCCGAGCATGTCCAGGATAAAACAACAGGGTTGAAAAACAGGCTTATCATATGATGGCTGTCGGGGAAGAAACAATGAAAAAGGTGTGACACACTTTGTTCATTTCTATAATGACACTTGTAATATATAATCACATGTCAATAGCAATATGACCTGGCATTACATGACGTGACAGAGATGAAGACGTCACCATTGTCACCAAACCATCATTGGGTCATTGAAAATGGCTACATAACACCCAGGTATTATTATCATCGTTAACAAACCACACAATCAGATCAGGATGTAAGACTGTCACCGTCAGTCCAATACACTCATCAGTCACCCTTCTATGGCACCGCACTTCTATTCCTGACAGCCTTAATCATGCATGAAAACTCCCCTTACTCATCGGCAATGGTGCTGAAGGCCTGCGTCCCAAATGGCACCCTAATCCCTTTATAGTACACAACGTATGGCCAGAGCCGTATGGTTATATAGGGCACTATATAGGGAATAGGGTGCCATTTGGGACGTACACAATGATGTCTTTCCTGGGCCATTACCGATTGTGCATATCATTGAGTGTTTCAATGTGACAGGTCCTGCTACAGAGAGGGCAGAGAGAGAGGGATGTTGTTTGAAGGTTGTGTCTCTGTCTCCGAAACTCCCAAACGTGACCGCTCTGAGAAGTGCACTGTTGCATATGAATCCCCGCATAGCAGCTCCCACAGAATACACAATGCCCTGGGTAGGAGGGAGGTCCTGTGACAGTGTTGCGTTAGGAGGTAGGTGAAGGAGTCAGGCGCAAGAGAGCAGAGATGTCTGAGATGCGTACTTTTAATAGACAAGTCCACCAAATACAGGTATGGCACAATCCAAAAGTCAAACGCCCTCGACAACAGACACACCCCGTTACTCACGCAAGGAGGAACAAACAAGCTCCTCAATAACACTCGAATTAAATGCGTGAAACAAAAAAAAATTGTGCACAACCTCACTGAGGTACGTCACAAAATAAAACAATACCGCACAAACCTGGGCAGGCAACAGGGTAAATGTATACACACAGAAATGAAGGCAAATGAAACCAGGTGTGAAAGAACCAAAGACAAAACAAACGGAAAAGGAAAAAAGGATCGGTGATGTCTAGTAGGCCGGCGACGCCGAGCGCCGCCCCAACAGGGAGAGGAACCACCTTCGGTGGAGGTCCTCAATGAAGGACTAATGTGAATGTACTGACAGACTGTGTAGTTCACAGGACTGTGTTGTCTGTCACGTCAACTTGTATTGGAAGATGCTGTACATCTCCATCTCACTGTGTTATGCAGCAGTATGCACCACGTGCATTATCTTACTCATTCACCTCTCTCTTGCTGTTTATATAATGTATATAAGGACATACACTGAACACAAACATAAAAGCAACATGCAACATTTCATTTCAAAGAGTCTACTGATTTACAGTTCATATATTGGCTCATCACACTCTAGTGACACCTTGTGGCGGGCCGGGCGCCCGCAAGCTGATTCTGATCGTTAGTTGTTAGCCGGGTTAATCGAGCAGTGTGTTAAAAAGCAGCTCGGCTAGGCGGATCATGTTTCGGGGGGACGCATGACTCAACCCTCGCCTCTTCCGAGCATGTTGGGGAGTTGCTGCGATGAGAAAAGATTGACCAGAAAGCTAGTCAGTATCTTGTGACCACCGTTTGCCTCATCCAGTGCGACACATCTTCGCATAGAGTTGACCAGGCTGTTGATTTGTGACATGTGGAATGTTGTCCCACTCCTCTTCAATGGCTGTGCAAAGCTGCTGGATATTGGCGGGAACTGGAACACGCTGTCGGACACGTAGATCCAGAGGATTCCAAACATGCTCAGTAGGTGACATGTCTGGTCTGCAGGCCATGGCAGGACTGGGCTTCCAGGAATTGTGTAAAGGTCCTTGCGACATGGGGCTTTGCATTATCTTTCTGTAACATGAGGTGATGGCGGCGGATGAATGGCACGGCAATGGGCCTCTGGATCTCATCACGGTACCTCAGTGCATTCAAATTGCCATCGATAAAATACAATTGTGTGTGTTCGTTGTCTGTAGCTTGTGCCTGCCCATACCATAACCCCACCGCCACCAGGGGACACTCTGTTCCCAATGTTGACATCAGCAAAGCGCTCACCCACACTGCCCAATCTGGCCGGTACAGTGGAGGTCCTGGGCGTGGTTATAGGTGAGGTGGCTGGTCTCAGGCAACTGGGATTCATCTATGAAGGAGAGCACACTTAGGTGGCTGGTCCAGCATGCCAGTAGTCATTTAAGGTGGCATTTGGTCCATCCTGATGTGGAGGTGCTGGGCGGCTATGACACCGGTTGTGAGGTGGTCAAGACCCTGGTGAAGGAGGAGGTGCTGGGCGACAAGCACACAGATGAGCTTCCCTGACAGTTTGTGCAGAAATGATTTAGTTGTGCAAACCCACAGCTTCATCAGCTGTCCAGGTGGCTGGTCTCAGACAATCCTGCAGATGAAGGATGTGGAGGTCCTGGGCTGGCGTGGTTATAGGTGGTCTGCGGTTGTGAGGTGGCTGGTCTCAGACAATCCTGCAGGGGAAGAAGGATGTGGAGGTCCTGGGCTGGCATGGTTATAGGTGGTCTGCGGTTGTGAGGTGGCTGGTCTCAGGCAATCCTGCAGGGAAGAAGGATGTGGAGGTCCTGGGCTGGCGTGGTTATATGTGGTCTGCGGTTGTGAGGTGGCTGGTCTCAGACAATCCTGCAGATGAAGGATGTGGAGGTCCTGGGCTGGCGTGGTTATAGGTGGTCTGCGGTTGTGAGGTGGCTGGTCTCAGACAATCCTGCAGATGAAGGATGTGGAGGTCCTGGGCTGGCGTGGTTAGAGGTGGTCTGCGGTTGTGAGGTGGCTGGTCTCAGGCAATCCTGCAGGGGAAGAAGGATGTGGAGGTCCTGGGCTGGCATGGTTATATGTGGTCTGCGGTTGTGAGGTGGCTGGTCTCAGACAATCCTGCAGATGAAGGATGTGGGGGTCCTGGGCTGGCGTGGTTATAGGTGGCCTGCAATTTGAGGTGGCTGGTCTCAGACAATCCTGCAGATGAAGGATGTGGAGGTCCTGGGCTGGCGTGGTTATAGGTGGTCTGCGGTTGTGAGGCCGGTTGGACATACAGCCAAATTCAAAAAAAAAAATAAGTTGCAGGATGCTTATAGTCGAGGAGAAATGCTCACTAAAAGGGATGTAAACAAGTTTGTGCGTAACATTTTAGATAAATAAGCTTTTTGTGTGTATGGAACATTTCTGGGATCTTTTATTTCGGTTCATGAAACATGGGACCAACACTTAACATGTTGAGTTTATATTTATGTTCAGTGTATTATGATAGTCAATGCAACATAATGTATAACAAAGGCACATGATTCTGGTACGTCCTGTGAAAGCTTCATGGTCCATTTGGACCCCTATCCATTTGTACAGCGATACATTTCCTTAGTGGCTGTGATTTCAGTGACTGAACATATTTCTTAATTTCTTAATTTTGTTATTTTTCTGGATTATGTGTGTAATGTTTTATTTTTTATTGCTATATTATACTGCACTGTTGGAGCTAGAAACACAAGCATTTCGCTGCACCTGCGATTACATCTGCAAATGTGTGAAAGCTGCCAATAAACTGTTATTCAATTTCTATGACCAACAACAATCAATGCAAACAGCATGAACACGCATGCAGTAGAGTATGCAATATAGGGCTGGGAATTACCAGAGACCTCGTGGTACGATTTTATCACAATACTTAGGTGACAATACAATATGTATTGCCATTCTCACAATTCTATATGTATTGCGATTCGATACTGTGCTTTTATTACCATATATCTGCTGCAGAGAAACAAGAAAGCCATGAGAAAACAAGTTTTTAACAGTCATGGAAATAAAAGTTCTTAAAAGCAATTAGTTGCCTATTTTAAAAGAATATGGCGAACAAGCTATGCAGGTACAGCCAACTAGTGCAAATATAACATTACGATATTGTCAAAACGATACAATATATCTTCAAAAAGAATATCCCGATATGTAACTATCATTTTTTCCACAATCACTAATGCAATACATAAATACTTAACACCATCAATTATGGATATAATGTAGACGAGCACTTCCCCCACACACTCATTCAACTTTGTCAGGCACAGCGATTTACTGTTAAAGGGCAGCCATATTTGTCATAAAGGGTAGAATGTTTTATTATCACAGAAATACAATCTAATAGAGTGATTCTATTTCTATGGCCATTTGAGGGCTTTTGTTAAAAGTACTACATGTTTTCTCTCTGTGGACTCTCACTTTCCCCTAGTCATAATGGACATTGGATCAATACATAGTTTAGCTAGTATGTAATAATTACACTTTATCAATGGTCAAATCAAGGACAATAATGCCATACAACAATAGAAGTATTCCCACATGCTTGAGATTCTGCTGTTTGTTATTTCTGACATCGGGTGAAGACAGACTCCCACCTCACAGCAATGAGTCTCACACATCCACACCCTATTGGGATCTCATCTGTCTGTACCTAGTGTATCTATAGGTAGGTAATCATTCTCACTCACACTTCACTTCTAGACCAATACATAAAACAACATCCAAGAAGTAAGTGGAGCACATCCATAGATGAGCCATAGAATCCAAACCCTCATCCCTTCACCGTAGATGAACCACAGAGTCACAACCTTTATCCTATCACCATATAGTCCAAACCCTCATCCATTTACTATGACCCCCATCACCATTAGCATCACCTCAGCCCTCTGTCCTTACCTTCCCCACTGAGTTCTAGGCCCTCCAGGGACATGACAAAGTCCTCCACCTCCTCCTCCTCCTCCAGGGACAGTCTTCCAAACAGGCTGCCAGCCATGTAGACCACCCACCGACGACTCATACACTCACAACTGAGAAGCTCCTCCCCTCCTCTTTATCCTTCCCTTCCACAGAGCGCCTCTATCTCTCTTCTCTCTCTCTCTCTCTTCTCCTCCCAATAGCTGCCAAGGCTGATTGAGCCTCTCCCTCTGAATGGAAGCCTCTCAGAGGAGAGAAGGAGGGGGAGATAGAGAGAGTGTGGGGGGGGTAGAGCGATGCTTCTCTAGAGAGACAACATGAGAGAGGTGTGATGCTTGGAAATGGGGAAACAAGACACAATAATCTTCTACTACCGGCCACTAATCAGTATGTGTGTGTGTTGGGAAAGAGAGCAGGGGGGCTGAGAGAGGGATCTTCTGATTGGAATTTATACCTAGAACTTCCTTCCTGTTTAGTGACATCACCACAGTTCACCACCCATTGGATGTGTCCTAATTAGAGGTATTCACAGGCCCACCCAAGACCCTACCTGGGACTCAAGTCATCCGGGTCCAAAAATATTTTCTTTTTTGTCAGGGTCGGGTCCTGTTTGTTTGTCATCTGTCCTCGGGTCTATGCAACTACAGCTAATATACCAAGAACGGACCCAACCACGGCTCTGCCTAGCCTATAACATACACTGAACCAAAATATAAACGCAACATTTAAAGTGTTTCATGAGCTGAAAAAAAAGATCCCAGAAATGTTCCATACGCACAAATAGATTATTCTCAAAAACAAATTGCACACATTTGAATACATCCCTGCCAGTGAGCATTTCTCCTTTGCCAAGATAATCCATTCATCTGACAGGTGTGGCATATCAAAAAGCTGATTAAACTGCATGATCATTACACAGGTTCACCTTGTGCTGAGGACAATAAAAAGCCACTGTAAAATATGCAGTTTTGTGTGTATATATATATATATATATATATATATATATATATATACAGTGGGGCAAAAAAGTATTTAGTCAGCCACCAATTGTGCAAGTTCTCCCACTTAAAAAGATCAGAGATGCCTGTAGTTTTCATCATAGGTACACTTCAACTATGACAGACAAAATGAAGAGAAAAATCGAGAGAATCACATTGTAGGATTTTTAATGAATTTATTTGCAAATTATGGTGGAAAATAATATTTTGGTCAATAACAAAAGTTTATCTCAATACTTTGTTATATACCCTTTGTTGGCAATGACAGAGGTCAAACGTTTTCTTTAAGTCTTCACAAGGTATTTTTGGGGCTTTCTTTAAGTCTTCACAAGGTATTTTTGGGGCTGTTGCTGGGCAACACGGACTTTCAACTCCCTCCAAAGATTTTCTATGGTATTGAGATCTGGAGACTGGCTAGGCCACTCCAGGACCTTGAAATGCTTCTTACGAAGCCACTCCTTCGTTGCCCGGGCGGTGTGTTTGGGATGATTGTCATGCTGAAAGACCCAGCCACGTTTCATCTTCAATGCCCTTGCTGATGGAAGGAGGTTTTCACTCAAAATCTCACGATACATGGCCCCATTCATTCTTTCCTTTACACGGATCAGTTGTCCTGATCCCTTTACGGAAAAACAGCCCCAAAGCATGATGTTTCCACCCCCATGCTTCACAGTAGGTATGGTGTTCTTTGGATGCAACTCACCATTCTTTGTCCTCCAAACACGACGAGTTGAGTTTTTACCAAAAAGTTCAATTTTGGTTTCATCTGACCATATGACATTCTCCCAATCTTCTTCTGGATCATCCAAATGCTCTCTAGCAAACTTCAGACGGGCCTGGACATGTACTGGCTTAAGCAGGGGGACACGTCTGGCAGTGCAGGATTTGAGTCCCTGGCGGTGTCGTGTGTTACTGATGGTAGGCTTTGTTACTTTGGTCCCATCTCTCTGCAGGTCATTCACTAGGTCCCCCCGTGTGTTTCTGGGATTTTTGCTCACCGTTCTTGTGATCATTTTGACCCCATGGGGTGAGATCTTGCATGGAGCCCCAGATCGAGGGAGATTATCAGTGGTCTTGTATGTCTTCCATTTCCTAATAATTGCTCCCACAGTTGATTTCTTCAAACCAAGCTGCTTATCTATTGCAGATTCAGTCTTCCCAGCCTGGTGCAGGTCTACAATTTTGTTTCTGGTGTCCTTTGACAGCTCTTTGGTCTTGGCCATAGTGGAGTTTGGAGTGTGATTTTTTGAGGTTGTGGACATGTGTATTTTATACTGATAACAAGTTCAAACAGGTGCCATTAATACAGGTAACGAGTGGAGGACAGAGGAGCCTCTTAAAGAAGAAGTTACAGGTATGTCAGAGCCAGAAATCTTGCTTGTTTGTAGGTGACCAAATACTTATTTTCCACCATAATTTGCAAATAAATTCATTAAAAATCCTACAATGTGATTTTCTGGAATTTTTTCTCATTTTGTTAAGTGGGAGAACTTGCACAATTGGTGGCTGACTAAATACTTTTTTGCCCAACTGTACTTGTGCTTACATTCTTAATTTTACTGAACATAAATGGAATAATGTTCACATGGTTCAAAAGTCAAAACTCATGTCAACATTCATTATTATTGAAGGAGAATGCGGTTCTTATCCAGTTTCACAAATCCACAAGGAGTCAGTAGAAACAAATATTTATTTAATAAAGTCAGCCGTAAGCTCCACTTTTGGGACAGCTTTATGTAGGCTCTAACAGTTTGTGGGCACCGTTTTTTACCGTTATAGTGCATTTAATCTATTGTTTAGAGTTGTGTAGGGGCTTCGCTGGCATGCATCTAAAAGGAAATGGGTTGTTTGCCCCACCAAGATTGACATGCTAAAATTACCACTGCCCCATGGTGGCGGTGGGGTTATGGTATGGGGAGTCATAAGCTACGGACAACGTACACAGATGCATATCTGTATTCCCAGTCATGTGAAATCCATAGATTAGGGCCAAATTAATTTCTTTCAATTGACTGATTTCCTAATATGAACTGTAACTCAGTTAAATCTGAAACGGTTGCATTTATAGAGACGAGTACAAAGCTCTCTCTCGCCCTTCATTTGACAAATCTGATTCCTGCTTACAAGCAAAAATTAAATCAGGAAGCACCAGTGACTCGGTCTACTAAAAAGTGGTCAGATGAAGCAGATGCAAAACTTCAGGACCGTTTTGCTAACACAGACTAGAATATGTTCCAGGATTCTTCCGATGGCATTGAGGAGTACACCACATCAGTCACTGGTCACTTCATCAATAAGTGCATCTATGAAGTCATCCCCACAGTGACTATGTACATACCCCAACCAGAAGCCATGGATTACAGGCAACATTTGCACTGAACTAAAGAGTGGAGCTGCTGCTTTCAAGGAGCTGGACTCTAACCCGGACACTTATAAGAAATCCCACTATGCCCTCCGACAAACCTTCAAACAGGCAAAGCGTCAATACAGGACTAAGATCGAATCGTACCACACTGGCTCCGACGCTCATCGAATGTGGCAGGGCTTGCACCATCGAGAGCATCCTGATGGGTTGCTTCACTGTCTGGTATGGCAACTGCTCTGCCTCCTACCGCAAGGCACTACAGAGGGTAGTTGTCAAGACTCCGACCGAAGGTGGCTCCCCTTCCCATTCGGGTGGCGCTCGGCGGTCGTCGTCGTCGCCGGCCTACTAGCTGCCACTGATTCTTTCCTCCCCCTCCTTATGTGTTTATTGAGTGCACCTGTTTTGAGTTGGGTATAATTAGTGAGGCTTTATTAGTCAGCCGGCCCGCCTGGTTCCTTGTGCGGGATTAATTATTGTGACCTTCTGTTTTGTGTAAACTTGTGTGCACGTCTATGGGTTACGTGTTTTCCCATTTTGTGGGTTTTGCTGGACAGTTTAAGGCCCTCTGTTTGGGGCGTTTTGTTGTATTATACGCCCTGTGTTGGCTTACGTTCGCCGTTTTTAGTGCATTAAAGTAGCAGTCCCCTGAACGCTTTGCTTCCTGCGCCTGACTTCTCACCCATCACACTCAGAACGTTACTGTAGTGCTTACGGCCCAGTACATCACCGGGTCCAAGCTTCCTGCCATCTAGGACCTCTATACCAGGCGGTGTCAGAGGAAGGCCCTAAAAATTGTCAGACTCCAGCCCCCCTAGTCATAGACTGTTCTCTCTGCTACCACACGGCAAGCGGTACAGGAGCGCCAAGTCTAGGTCCAAGAGGCTTCTAAACAGCTTCTATCCCCAAGCCATAAGACTCCTGAAAATCTAATAAAATGGCTACCCAGACTACTATCTCTTATTGTCTATGCATAGCCACTTTACCTAACTCTACCTACATGTACACCTCTGTACCGGTACCCCCTGTATATTGCCCCGCTATTGTTATTTACTGCTGCTCTTTAATTATTTGTTATTCTTATCTCACTTTTTGGGGGATTTTCTTAAAACTGCATTGTTGGTTCAGGGCTTGTAAGTAAGAATTTCACTGTAAGGTCTACTACACCTGTTGTATTCGGCGCATGTGACAAATAACATTTAATTTGATATATATTTTTGTTCAGTATATTTATTTTACACTAAATAGGTGAATGTATTGACTTATAGATGCCTAGCCAACATGCAAAGATATATTCGTTAAAGGTGCAATGTAGCCATTTATTTCTCAATATAATATCACATTTCTGGGTAACAATTAAATACTTTACTATGATTGTTTTTAATTAAAATTGTCAAAAAATATATTTTTTAAATTATTCTTAGGAATTAGCAATTTTTCAAGCAAGAATTTTGCCAGCGGTCTTAATGGGATGTCACTCCATCCCATTTCAGGGGGTCTTTTCAAACAGCTCTTACACTAAAAGAGCATTATCATCAATTAATATACTTTGACATACTATGTGGTGGTGACCAAGAGCTAATAAAACTCTGGTCATCTGCCTGGTTCTTGCCGGACCGCCTGTAGTGGGCCAGACCAAGGACAAGTCAGCTTAAGTCACTAGCAGGTAATGGTCCTAGCTCTCGCCGGAATTAGCGACAAACAGTTTTTGTGGTCCCACTTTAACCTAATACAATTATAAAGGCTTTAAATAGCATACATACAGGTTTTATAATCAATGCTTCACAAATCATCTATAATTGTATATCGTACGACATAAATGGGGTATGAACATAGTGCGTTATGTCAGACTTAGCAAATAACCCTTCAGTGGGAATTGTTATGTCACCCCTTTATAGACCATTTAGAATATGACATACGCTTGATATGTGAGGCATTTATGTAGTGATTATGAAACGTTTATGTATGCTATATAAAGCTTTTAATTGTACTCCGTTTAAGAGTGGGACCCCGTTTTTACATGGTCCTTGGAGACAGATAATTGACTGAAAGGAAGGTGTTGTGGCATGCATGTGTAGTGACTGTATGCATCCCTTGTTGGACTTGCTGTCAGAAGCCTGCCTCTTTGAGTGATTGGACCTGCATCCCCGTCCCTGCACTGCTTTGGCGGTGTGTGTGTCAGGGGCCCCCGTGCCCGACAGCGTGTTGAGTGATGGCATAGGTAGCATTAGAGCTACCCCTCCCCCAATCCACAGTATTATCCCAACCTCATCATTTTAAAATATATATAAAACACAGGAAATCAAATGTTTGACTGCAGTGGGCCTTTAACCAGAAGAGCAACTTGGCTGAAAAACATGTTTTTGGTTCCAACTGTTTGGATCATACTGAAATAAGCTCACATAGTTCCTGTCAAAAACTCCAAACTCCACACAGTTGTCAGGATATTAATTTCCCACTGAGCAAACAATTTCTGTACTAACAGCAATCTTATGAATACATTTTTATCAGGTTTTTGCATTGTTGGACCTTGATTGTTTATTGAAATCTGTCAATAAAACTCATGAATACAACTGTTTATGTCAAATAGTTTTGTGTTCTACTTGTAGCCCTGGTTGTCCTGAAAATAAAAAGGTAATTGTGAGGCTAAATATAAGGGCTGGACATGCAGATAAATTAAAATGAGATAAGTTAGAGTCTCGGGACTGATAGGATTAAATTCCCTGAAGGTTTTGCCATGCTTTGTACCCATTTTGTGACCTGATTTCTGTACCTTTCTGTATCTGTACTTGCTATTGGACAGGGACAGGGCTCAGGGACAGTGGCAGAGACAAGGACAGTGAGAGGGAGAATGACATAAACAAGGACAGGGACACAGACAGACACAAGGACAAGGACAAGGACAGAGATAATAAATATCATGTTCATTTATCAATCCACCGGGAGGGGAAGTGAAGGAGAGAAGAGAGAGATGGAGGAGAGGGAAAATTGAGCTGTTTCCTTTTTATTTGGCTGGCTAAATCAATCTATTACCAAAAGTTGTATGGCCTCTGATGGAAAACATAAGTATATCGTGAGTTTGAGCAGGACGGAGAGAGGAGATGAATTTATTCTGATGGAAATTGAACTCCCCTGAGATAAATTCATCTCCTCTGAGATATTGATTGTGCATTTATCAGGGATCAAGGTAAGGCTGTCAAAGTGACATTGTTTATAGTAGCAACAGGCAAAGACAGGTCGAGGCAGGCAGTGGTCAAAAATCCAGGGTGAGGCAAAGGTACAGGACGGCAGACAAACTAAGGGTCAGGCAGAGAGGTCAGGTGGACAGGTACAGGGTCAGGACAGGCAAAGGTCAAAAACCAGGAGGACGAGGAAAGAGAGGCTGGGAAACAATAGAAGCTGGCAGGAAAAACGCTGGCAAGCTTGAACGAACAAGACGAACTGGCGAACACAGGTATAAATACACAGGGGATAATTGGGAAGATGGGCGAGACCTGGAGGGGGGTGGAGACAAGGACAGGTGAAACAGATCAGGGCGTGACAGCATTACATTTGTTTAAAAAATGTCCCGCACATCAATCTATTTTTGTAAACTAGCCCAAGGGGAAGTCTCCCGACTGGAATTTTCAGTAACCTAGAATAAATTGGGCCTCCAAACCATTTCATGTCTCCCGTTTATGAAAAAGGATAGCATTTATCAGTGTAGATATTTTTGGCAATGGTATGCAGCCGGATAAATTACATTTTGATTTGGAGCGAGTAGGTGGTTCATGCACTCAGTCAATGAACCTGCAAAGTTTTTATGTGCAATGAATGGTGAGCAAAATGCTCAATGTTACAGTGCCTTCAGAACCACTTCCCATTTTCCAAATTTTGTCACGTTACAGCCTTTTTCTCAAATTGATTTCGATAAAAAACATCCTCAGCAATCTACACACAAGACCCCATAATGACAAAGTGAAAACAGGTTTTTAGACATTTCTGCACATTTTATTATAGATAAAAAACAGAAATAACTTACTTACATAAGCATTCAGATCCTTTGCTATGAGACTCGAAATTGAGCTCAGGTGCATCTTGTTTCCATTGATCATCCTTTAGCTCACATATGTCAGAGTCAAGGCCCGCGGGCCACATCCGGCCCGCGAGAAGGTTTTTTACGGCCCCTGGGATGATCTTGATTTATTATTAGAACTGGCCCGCAGACCGCAGCAAGCCGGCAGCCCGCAGATCTTTTACACGCACCAATACTACATTTCCCACAATGCAACGGTGACGCACCGAGCAGTAGGCTGCTTCATTTCAATATTTATTGGCACAGCAGTTGTCAGCATCACAGTAAAATTTTTCAGATACCCATCAAAAATGGCAAAACGGAAGGTGGACACTGAGAACCGGGGTTTCAAACAAGGTGGGAGTCGGAGTATTTGTTCACGGAGGTAGCTGGAAAACCTGTGTGTCTTCTGTGTGGAGAAAGTGTGGCGGTACTGAAAGAGTATAATCTGAGACGACATTATGAAACGAAACACGCGGACAAAAACAAGAATATGGACATGGAACAAAGGCTACAAAAGGCAGAGGAATTAAAACGAGGCCTCAAATCTCGACAGGCTCTGTTCAAAAAAGACAAATCACAAGGCCAGGCTGCTGTCAAGGCCAGTTTTATTTTGGCAGAAGAGATCGCTAAATCAGCCCGGCCATTTACGGAGGGGATTTCATCAAAAACTGCATGATTAAAGTTTGTGACGAAGTTTGCCCAGAAAAAGGCAACTCTTTTTAAATGTGAGTCTGAGCAGAAACACCATTGCCGAGAGAGTAGACCAGTTGTCCATCAATCTAAAAGAGCAGCTTGTGAAAAAGGGAAAAGATTTCATTGCATATTCCTTGGCTGTGGATGAGAGCACCGACATTTCTGACATTGCCCAGTTGTCAATTTTCATCCGCGGAGTGGACTCCAGCCTAAGCGTGACAGAGGAGTTTTTGGCTTTACGTCCTATGCATGGCACAACTACGGGGCATGATTTGTATGAAGAGGTGTCAAGATGTGTAAATGAGATGGAGCTGCCTTGGGAAAAACTCGTGGGTTTGACAACCGACGGAGCACCTGCGATGTGTGGACACAGGAGCGGACTGGTGGCGAAGATACGGGAAAAGATGCAAGAGGAAAACGCGACAGGTGAGCTGACAGCTTATCATTGTATCATACACCAGGAAGCGTTGTGCGGTAAAGCCTTGAAAATGGAGCATGTAATGAGCATCATCACGCGCACAGTTAACTTTATCAGAGCCAAAGGTTTGAATCACCGCCAGTTCAAGGCATTTCTGACGGAGTTAGAAACGGAGCATGGTGATTTGCCTTATCACACAGAGGTGCGATGGCTAAGCCAGGGAAAGGTGCTTCAAAGATGTTTCGAGCTTCGTGAGGAGATTTGTCTGTTCTTGGACAGCAAAGGGAAAGACACAACACAACTCCGAGACGAAATGTTTCTGTGTGAAATGGCTTTTCTGTGTGACATTACGAGTCATCTGAATGCAATGAACTTGCAGCTGCAGGGTCGGGATCGTGTCATCTCTGATATGTACAGTACAGTGAAGGCATTTAAAACCAAACTGACTCTGTGGGAGACGCAGATGCGGAAAGAAAATTTGAGCCACTTTCCCAGCTGCCAGACCATGAAAGAGAAGCTCTCTACCAGTGCGTTCCCGAGCGCACAGTTGGCTGATAAAATAGGTATGCTTGCCGCTGACTTTCACGCCGATTTGCTGACTTTGAAGCACAAAAAGCAGGTTGGAACTGCTCGGTAACCCATTTGCTGTTGACGTGGAAAGCTCACCACCAAACCTCCAAATGGAGTTGATTGACCTCCAATGCAATGATGCACTGAGGGCAAAATATGCGGCAGTGGGTGCCGGAGTTCGCCCGTTTCCTCCCCGACACAATGCCCCAGCATCCAGGCTGCTCAAACGTTGTCTATGTTTGGCAGCACATACCTGTGTGAACAACTGTTTTCTTTGATGAACTTGAACAAAACATCACACAGAAGTCGACTTACTGCTGAACACCTCCACTCAATTCTGAGGATTTCCTCAGCTCAGAGCCTTACCCCGAACATTGATGAACTTGTGGAAAAGATGGGACACCACCAAGTATCACCCTCAACCTCAAACAAGTGAACATTACTGTGCAATCACATATTTAGAGTTTTTACTCAGTTCAAGTTTAAAAGTTAAAGTTTAATATTTGTTTTCAATGCATGTTACTTCTCCTTAAACAAAGTGTTGTTTTTGATTAATAGATTTTTGCACTTTATTTTATTGTATTTCAATCCAATTATATTTTAAAAATATTTCAGTTGAGTGGATGATAGAAAATTGCTATTATTGTTTTTTTCTTTGAAGTAAATTTAGCCCACTTTTGCTAAAATAGAAAATATAGGCTACTGATGGTGCCTTGAATACCGGTTTCTTTCATTTAATGTTCATGTTATGGGGATTTTTATATAAAGGAAATTTGTCTTTTGTGTCTGTTGAAAATTAAAGATTACTGACAGAGCCATAAGAAAATATTGCTTTATTTATCTGATCATATTGGAATATATTTGTTAGGTTTTCAGTAGGTTCAATTAGGTTCACTAGACTATATGCGTCATTTAAACATTTTTCAATGAACATTCGAACAGTCCGGCCCTCGGCTTGTAGCTAAATTTTTTATTTGGCCCTCCGTCCATTTGACTTTGACACCCCTGCTTTAGCTGTTTCTAAAACTTGATTGGAGCCCTCCTGTGGTAAATTCAATTGATTGCGTAGCAGTCAGGCGGCTTTGTCTTTGTCTTGTCTCGTCCCATGTGTATATATCTTTATCTTCTTTTTAATATTTTTCCTAAACCTCAACTTCAAACTACTCTCCCGCAACGTGCCTCACCCAATGTGGTGTAGATCTGTTTTTTTTCCTAAAGTATTTCTATTTACCTCCGAACTGGAATACCTCAACTGAAGCTAGCTAGCTAACTAGCTACCAGCTATCAGTCAGCTAACCACTGCTAGTGGTCATCAGCTAACCTTTAGCTCGGAAAGCTCTCGCCAGTTCGTACAATGCGTTTCAAACCAGAGCCTAACGGACCTATTTTTCTCTCCATAGCCCATTCTGCTAACCTGCTAGGCCTGCTAGCTACCTAGAGCTACCTGGACCCTACTAATTCCATGACTGGTCTATCGACGTCACCGCACGAAGAGGCAAAAACAGACTTACCCCTATCGCGACGTCCCCCAAAGGCTAACTTGCTAGCCCCGGTCGACTAACTGCTAGCTTGCCTGCTAGCTTGCCTGCCACGGGCTGTTAACTGCTAGCCCCTGCTAACTGCTTGCTTGCTAACCCGGTCTGCTAACTGCTAGCTTGTTTAGCCCCGGCCTACTAACTGTTAGCGTGTTAGCATCGGACTGCTAAATGTCTGAATCGCTGTGGACCCATATGTTCACTTGGTTACGCATGCCTCTCTCTAATATCAATATGCCTCATCCATTACTGTCCTGGTTAGTGATTACTGTCTTATTTCACTGTAGAGCCTCAAGCCCTGCTCAATATGCCTTAACCAACCATGTTGTTCCACCTCCTACATATGCGATGACATCACCTGGTTTTAAACGTCTCTAGAGACGAAATCTCTCTCATCATTACTCAATGCCTAGGTTTACCTCCAATGTACTCACATCCTACCTTGCCTTTGTCTGTACACTATGCCTTAAATCTACGCTATCGTGCCCAGAAACTTGCTCCTTTTACTCTCTGTTCCGAACGTGCTAGACGGCCAGTTCATATAGTCTTTAGCCGTACCCTACTTCTCCTCTGTTCCTCTGGTGATGTGGAGGTTAATCCAGGTCCTGCAGTGCCTAGCTCCACTCCCAATCCCCAGGTGCTCTCATTTGTTGACTTCTGTAACAGGAAAAGCCTTGGTTTCATATGCATGTTAACATTAGAAGCCTACTCCCTAAGTTTGTTTTACTCACTGCTTTAGCACACTCTGCCATCCCGGATGTCTTACCCGTGTCTGAATCCTGGCTTGGGAAAACCACCAAAAACCTTAATCTCCATCGCTAACGATAACATTTTCCACCAAGATAGAACGGCCAAAGAGGGCGGTGTTGCAATCTACTGCAAAGATAGCCTGCAGAGTTCTGTATTTACTATCCAAGTCTGTACCCAAACAATTCGAGCTTCTACTTCCAAAAATTCACCTTTCCGGAAACAAGTCTCTCACTGTTGCCGCTTGCTATAGACCTCCCTCTGCCACCAGCTGTGCCCTCGATACCATATGTGAATTGATTGCCCCTCATCTATCTTCTGAGCTCGTGCTACTAGGTGACGTAAACTGGGACATGCTTAACACCCCGGCCATCCTACAATCCATGCCCTCAATCTCACACAAATGATCAATGAACCTACCAGGTACAACTCCAAATCTGTAAACACGGGCAACCTCATAGATGTCATCCTAACTACCTCGCCCTCCAAATACACCTCTGCTGTTTTCAACCAAGATCTCAGCGATCACTGCCTCATTGCCTGCATCCGTAATGGGTCTGCGACCAAACGACCACCCTTCATCACTGTCAAACGCTCCCTAAAACACTTCTGCGTGCAGGCCTTTCTAATTGACCTGGCCGGGGTATCCTGGAATGACATTGAACTCATCCCGTAAGTAGATGATGCCTGGCTATTCTTTAAAAGTGCCTTCCTCACCATTTTAAATTAGCATGTCCCATTCAAAAAATGTTGAACTGGGAATAGATATGGTCCTTGGTTCACTCCAAACCTGTCTGCCTTTGACCAGCACAAAAACATCCTGTGGCATTCTGCATTAGCATCGAATAGCCCCCGTTAAACTTCAGGGAAGTTACGAACAAATATACACAGGCAGTTTGGAAAGCTAAGGCTAGCTTTTTCAAACAGAAATTTGCATCCTGTAGTACTAACTCAAAAAAGTTCTGGGACACTGTAGAGTCCATGGAGAATAAGAGCACCTCCTCCCAGCTGCCCACTGTTCTGAGGCTAGGAAACACTGTCACCACCGATAAATCCCCTATAATTGAGAATTTCAATAAGCATTTCTCTACCTGTGGCCATGCTTTCCACCTGGCTACTCCTACCCCGGTCAACTGCCCGGGACCCTCCACAGCAACCCGCCAAAGCCCCCACCATTTCTCCTTTACCCACATCCAGATAGGTGATGTTCTGAAAGAGCTGCAAAATCTGGACCCCTACAAATCAGCCGGGCAAGACAATCTGGACCCTCTTTCTAAAATTATCTGCCGAAATTGTTGCAACCCCTATTAGTAGCCTGTTCAACCTCTCTTTCGTATCGTCTGAGATTCCCAAAGATTGGAAAGCTGCTGCGGTCATCCCCCTCTTCAAAGGGGGTGACACTCTAGACCCAAACTGCTAAAGACTTATATCTATCCTACCCTGTATTTCTAAGGTCTTCAAAAGCCAAGTTAACAAACAGATTCCCGACCATTTCGAATCCCACCGTACCTTCTCCGCTATGCAATCTGGTTTCAGAGCTGGTCGTGGGTGCACCTCAGCCACGCTCAAGGTCCTAAACGACATCATAACCGCCATCGTTAAGAGACAGTACTGTGCAGCCGTATTCATCAACCTGGCCAAGGCTTTTGCCTCTGTCAATCACAACATTCTTATTGGCAGACTCAACAGCCTTGGTTTCTCAAATGATTTCCTCGCCTGGTTTACCAACTACTTCTCTGATAGAGTTCAGTGTGTCAAATCGGAGGGCCTGTTGTCCGGACCTCTGGCAGTCTCTATGGGGGTGCCAGAGGGTTCAAGCCTCGGGCCGACTCTCTTCTCTGTATACATCAATGATGTTGCTCTTGCTGCTGGTGATTCTCTGGTACACCTTTGCGCAGACGACACCATTCTGTATACTTCAAGCCCCTCTTTGGACACTGTGTTAACTAACCTCCAGACGAGCTTCAATGCCATACAACTCTCCTTCCGAGGCCTCCAACTGCTCTTAAGTGCAGGGAAAACTAATTGCCTGCTATTCAACCGATCCCTGCCCGCACCTGCTCGCCCGTCCAGCATCACTACTCACTACGGCTCTGACTTAGAATATGTGGACAACTATAAATACCTAGGTGTCTGGTTAGACTGTAAACTCTCCTTCCAGACTCACATTAAGCATCTCCAATCCAAAATGAAATCTAGAATTGGCTTCCTATATCGCCATAAAGCATCCGTCACTCATGCTGCCAAACATACCCTTGTAAAACTGACAATCCTACCAATACTCGACCTCTGTGATGTCATCTATAAAATAGCCTCCAACACTCTACTCAACAAACTGGATGCAGTCTATCACAGTGCCATCCGTTTTGTCACCAAATCCCCATACACTACCCACCAATGCGACCTGTACACTCTCATTGGTTGGCCCTCGCTTCATACTTGTCGCCAAACCCACTGGCTACAGGTTATCCACAAGTCTCTGCTAGGTAAAGCCCCGCCTTTTCTCAGCTCACTGGTCACCATAGCAGCACCCACCCGTAGCACGCGCTCCAGCAGGTATATCTCACTGGTCACCCCCAAAGCCAATTCCTCCTTTGGTTGTCTTTCCTTCCAGTTCTCTGCTGACAATGACAGGAACGAACTGCAAAAATCTTTGAAGCTGGAGACTCATATCTCCCTCACTAGCTTTAAGCACCAGCTGTCAGAGCAGCTCACAGATCACTGCACCTGTACATAGCCCATCTGTAAATAGCCCATCTACCTACCTACCTCATCCCCATACAGTATTTATTTATTTATCTTGCTCCTTTGCATCCCAATATCTTTACTTGCACATTTATCTTCTGCACATCTACCATTCCAGTGTTTACCTGCTATATTGTAATTACTTCACCACCATGACCTATTTATTGACTTAACTCCCTTATCTTACCTCATTTGCACACACTGTATATAGACTTTCTGTTTTCTTTCGTTCTACTGTATTATTGACTGTGTTTGTTTATTCCATGGGCAACTCTGTGTTGTTGTATGTGTCGAATGCTATGCTTTATCTTGGCCAGGTCGCAGTTGCAAATGAGAACTTGTTCTCAACTAGCCTACCTGGTTAAATAAAAGTGAAATAAAAAACAATTTTTTTTTAAATGTGGAAAGGCACACACCTGTCTATGTATGATCCCACAGTTGACAGGGCATGTCAGAGCAAAAGCCAAGTCATGAGGTCAAAGGAATCGTCCGTAGAGCTCCCGAGACAGGATTGTGTTGAGGCACAGATCTGGGTAAGGGTAGACAACATTTTCTGCAGCATTGAAGTTCCCCAAGAACACAATGGCCTCCATAATTCTTAAATGGAAGAAGTCTGAAACCACCAAGACTCTCCCTAGAGCGGGCTGCCTGGCCAAATTGAGCAATCGGGACTGAAGGGCCTAGGTCGGGGAGGTGACCAAGAACCCGATGGTCAATCTGACAGAGCTCTAGAGTTCCTCTGTGGAGATGGGAGAACCTTCCAGAAGGACAACCATCTCTGCAGCACTCCACCTATCAGGTCTTTATGGTAGAGTGGCCAGACGTAAGCCACGCCTCAGTCAAAGGCACATGACAGCCCTCCTGAAGTTTGCCAAAAGGCACCTGAAGACTCAAACCATGAGAAACAAGATTCTTGGCCTGAATGCCAAGTGTCACTTCTGGAGGAAACATGGCACCATCCATACAGTGAAGCATGGTGGTGGCAGAATAATGCTGTGGGGATATTTTTTAGCGGCAGGGATTGGAAGACTAGTCAGGATCGAGGCAAAGATTAACGGAGCAAAGTACAGAGAGATTCTTGATGAAAACCTGTTGTTTCTCTGACGAAGTCAGGGTGTAGGGTAAATTACAGAATGCTACGAGCCAGGACATATGGGCTGGCCGATTAATAAAGTATTCTGAGAAATAGACTCATTGGGCCAAAACGTAGTACTATTTCTGTCTCTCGTGTTTCAGGAGTGAGTAGACTGTCATTATTAATTTCTTAAGCCAGGACATATGGGCCGACCAATTAGAAAAACATTTGTAGATATTTTAGCTTGACTGAAGTGAGTAATTATCTCTCCATCTCTCGCGTTTCAGTAGTGTGAGTAGAACCAGGTGTATTTCTTCATGTTACCGCACATTCCGGTAAACATCAAGAAAATAACGCCTAAAAGGGTGAACTTGAGACGTCATTAGTAAACCCATTCCCTTGTTAAAAGGGACCATGTTGTGTTTGGAACCATAATTCCTGCACAAGTAAGGCTAGCTTTGCACTAGATGCTAAGCTAACA
Organism: Oncorhynchus keta; assembly: GCF_023373465.1. Lineage (NCBI taxonomy): Eukaryota > Metazoa > Chordata > Actinopteri > Salmoniformes > Salmonidae > Oncorhynchus > Oncorhynchus keta. The sequence goes on from NC_068444.1 coordinate 45,666,386, forward strand.
CAGTGAGAGCAGACATTTTTTCCCCTTCTTTGTTCCCAAGGCAACACGCTGTGTTTTGGGAAACTGAAGTCTCGCCCTTTGGACTCCTGCTTGATTTCAGCTTTTTGTGACCAGTGACCCCTGGTGGTGAAGAATCGCCAGTAATTAAAAAATATACATTTCCATGTGACAGCAACTGTATGCTCACGTCTGTAACAGCGGGTTACACTTATGATATCCAGCCATTTTCAACTTATTGGATATCGTTGTCCAGTTCAATTTAACAAGGAAGTTAAATTGCCGAACATACCTTTCCAGGTCGATCATTTGGATGAGGTACAAATTGATTTGTTTCAACCAATGAGACATTTTAAACTCCACATTAACCTAGATACAGCGACCCTTTCAGGTTAATTAAAGTTTAAGTCCCAGATAGCCAATACAGGTATGATTAATCACTAACATTGATTAATCAATTTAATTTAATTTTTCAAATTCATTCACATCCAAATCCCACATAACTGATCTAGTATGGCTGATTCATTAATGTCTTTAAATAGATTTTACCGCTTCCAAAGACTCAAAACCCAAACCTTTGAAAAAAAGTAACTTAAAAAAAAAATAACGTGCAAGCTATCAGAGGGTGTGGTCCTCAGTCCCCCGCTAATTAGTGAACCTTCACCTATAAAAGGATTAATTGCTGACCTCGGCACTAATACAAACCCTAACTATGCCATTAGTGGAAAAACAGCAGAAATTGCGACAAAAGTTCTCAAAAATCAACCATTGGGCGCAGGCCTTGTAAAGGTTCTCTCCAGTTTAGCCCTGATGTATCGCCATCAGAGAAGGGCATCGGTCCAGTACCGCAGTGCACAGCGGTAGCACGAGCAAGAAATGGCTGATGTGAAGGGACAGGTGGAGAGAACAGGGAAACTAATGACAAAAGCAGAAAGGGAAAACGTCCGGCTAGCCGAGGAACTTTTGAAAACGGAACAATTAAAAGTAATTGCACGATGAACGAGCACAAACTCTCCAACAAAATTGTCGTCTACAGAAACAACTCGAATTAGCCAAAACTAAATACGATGAAGTTCACGCCAAACTAGATAAATCTGACGAGTTAGCACAATTTGATAACATGCAATAATGTTCTAATCCAAATGCTGCAGACCAAAGACGATCAGTTAATAAACACAATGACGATGTTTGGTTGACAGCTCAGCCGAACTCATTGAAGTTGGTGAAGATGGAAATATCGATTTCTAAGCAAGCTGAGGAAATCTCACCAAAGAATCTCTCACTCTGTACTCAAGACCTCCACCTGCACACCCTGACAGATAAGTATGAGGCCAAACGGAGCAAGTGTGACACTCATGTATCTGAAATAAGTACTTTAAGCGCCCAAGTGGACTCTGCGATGCAGCAGAATACCACCCTTAGGTACCATCTGGAGGAATTCCGGAACAGTCACGCACTACAGCGTGACTATCCAATCATGCAACCGGAGCTTGGTACACAAAGGAGTGAAGACGACAGAAGGTTTTAGACTTTGCCTCCCTCAGGTGTCCCTCAGTCATCTCCTCTCTGCCATTTGGCACAGAGTAATATGCGGCCTCCTCGCCAACAAAGCCAAAGCTTGGCTTCTCCTCTTGGCCTTTCAGCCACAATTTCCCCACGGGAAGAAGACGACAATATCCGCCCACTTGGCAGGGAACGCCTTGACAAACTCGGCAAAAGCTTCTACACCTTTGACCCCATTCCAGGTAAGCTAAACGACACTAGCAGACATATAGGATGCTTTGGATGGCTACCCAAATCCTATGGGTTCTGACAGGCTTTACATGTTGAAGCGAACATCGATTAGACACATGACAAGGTTAATTCGTCTACAACAGCAACACGTGCAAAATGACTACACTAATCTTGCTATGGCTTTGAAAATAGAATTCAGTGGTTCAGTGACTCGCTAACAAGACAGCTCGCTGCCCAAAACTGTGTCGTGACGTTGCTATCATTAATGCAATGATGGCTATTCATTGAATAATTACATAACACATTCAACTATTATGCAATTAAATTAATCATATAACAATTAATTGAGTAGTAATCTGGGGCACCACGGGAAAAGTTTATTTAATGAGTTACCATTTCCCAAATTAACTCCAAAATATCAGAATATCTCGATTTACTATCCGTCATCCATCAATCATTTGCTCCTATTTCAGTCTCATTCTGAATGTAGTAATATCCTACAAATATGCACAAACCCTGGTCTCCATGATGAATCAGTTTACACAAATTGGCTTAATTATTTATTTACTAACTAATGAAATAATCCCACAGAAATACATAAACACACACACAGTATAGTACTGAATATTAACATAATGCAATGAAAAGTCCCTAGTGGGGAAAAAACGATATGACGGCTGGTTACACAATGTAAGGGGGTGGGGCACGAAAGAACGGGAGGAGGAGAGACAAAGGAATTCAACTATCGTACATACAGTTGCATAACACGCTCATCGTAAATATGGATATTTAGCACCCTAACAACCGCTCATTCGTATTTAGAAATGCAACACATATTTACACTTCTATGTCTTTGTCGTCTCTCTCTGTTGAAAACGGCCGATCAGTCTGTGGAGTCAGTCGTCAAAAAGTCTCTGGTTGTGTAAGTCTCTGGTTGTCCAGAGGTCACCATGTCCTTTGTAGTTGTGGTAGGCTGGTTTCGGAGTATCTGTTAGAATGGATCTTCCAGAGGTGTACCACGCGGTGTTTCTGCGGGCCTTGTCCTTCACTGTTTGTTTAGAATAAATACCCTAGATATAACTATAAGGGTGAGAGGAAATTGTTCTTTATCTCTTGTCCTAGGCTAACAGTGCATAAACATCTGCAGACTAAATGTTCCTGTGTATTCTTCTTCTTCTTCTTCTTCGAGAGAGAGAAAGAGTTTCAGAGAGTCTTACCATTTTCTGGTATTGTAGTTTCAAACCATTTTGCCATATCCAGCTCGCCCTGTACTTCGGCTGGTCTTTTAAAACATTTCTCAGCAGTGTAGCCACCGCTTCACGCTGTCTGGTCTGGTAGAGGTTTTCTTCTTCTCTCTTGAAAGTTTCAGAGTTTCTAACCATTTCGTACCTTTCAGCTCATGCTGTCGGTCACGCTGGTCTAATGTAGAGTCTAACCATTTTACACGTCCGGTTTACCGTTCGTATACTGGTCTATAGAGAGTCCATTTCAACGCGTGGATGGTCCTTTCTAATCTACATTTCGTTAGCGGTCCTTTTATGCCCTCGCCTTGGAGGGTGGTTCCATCACATTGCCAAGGTCTGTGCTCATTTGGGCGTGGTTACTGACTGTGTAAAACTTTACATGAAAAACAATTCTCTCATTTAAAAGGCTAAAATCACATTTCATCTTCTAACAAATAATTTCATATTTAATCATATGAGATACACAACGTTTAGATGTAAATCTGATAACTGAGATGTATACATTTGTAGAGTTACCACTATTTGGTTATACCATCCTTATTGATATCCAAAACAACAACTGATCTGACATAATTGTCATTTAAGTCCCTCCCGACCAATTTCCACATCGTTTGTGTTGGGAATAACCTTTTGATGTTACAGTACTGCAAAGTCTCACTGGGGTTCCATGATCTCGCCATCACGGTTGACAACTCCATTGTGTCCTCCTCCCAGAGAGCTAAGAACCTTGGCGTGATCCTGGACAACACCCTGTCGTTCTCAACTACCATCAAGGCGGTGGCCCGTTCCTGTAGGTTCATGCTCTACAACATCCGCAGAGTACGACCCTGCCTCACACAGGAAGCGGCGCAGGTCCTAATCCAGGCACTTGTCATCTCCCGTCTGGATTACTGCAACTCGCTGTTGGCTGGGCTCCCTGCCTGTGCCATTAAACCCCTACAACTCATCCAGAACGCCGCAGCCCGTCTGGTGTTCAACCTTCCCAAGTTCTCTCACGTCACCCCGCTCCTCCGCTCTCTCCACTGGCTTCCAGTTGAAGCTCGCATCCGCTACAAGACCATGGTGCTTGCCTACGGAGCTGTGAGGGGAACGGCACCTCAGTACCTCCAGGATCTGATCAGGCCCTACACCCAAACAAGGGCACTGCGTTCATCCACCTCTGGCCTGCTCGCCTCCCTACCACTGAGGAAGTACAGTTCCCGCTCAGCCCAGTCAAAACTGTTCGCTGCTCTGGCTCCCCAATGGTGGAACACACTCCCTCACGACGCCAGGACAGCAGAGTCAATCACCACCTTCCGGAGACACCTGAAACCCCACCTCTTTAAGGAATACCTAGGATAGGATAAAGTAATCCTTCTCACCCCCCTTAAAAGATTTAGATGCACTATTGTAAAGTGGCTGTTCCACTGGATGTCATAAGGTGAATGCACCAATTTGTAAGTCGCTCTGGATAAGAGCGTCTGCTAAATGACTTAAATGTAAATGTAAATGTATGTAGTTATCAACTGAGGCTAGTGTCCTAAAGCGACACACCGCTAAGTAGTAATGCCCTAGACATTAGACACAATGCCATGATAGGGTAATTTTGGCAAGACCGTGGACGTATATAGAATACAGTCCCATTAGATGATTAAGGTGGGGTAACTAGTTTTTGTATATCTTTTGTTCATGCTTTTATTCATTTTTGTTTCATTTTTTTGACACATAGGAAGTAAACTCAGCAAAAAAAGAAATGTCCCTTTTTCAGGACCCTGTCTTTCAAAGATAATTCGTAAAAATCCAAATAACTTCACAGATCTTCATTGTGAAGAGTTTAAACACTGTTTCCTGTGGAACGGTCGTTAAGACACTAACAGCTCACAGACGGTAGGGAATTAAGGTCACAGTTATGAAAACTTAGAGGACACTAAAGAGGCCTTTCTACTGACTCTGATAAACACCAAAATAAAGATGGCCAGGGTCCCTGCTCATCTGCGTGAACGTGCCTTAGGCATGCTGCAATGAGGCATAAGGACAGCAGATGTGGCCAGGGCAATAAATTGAGATGTCCGTACTGTGAGACGCCTAAGACAGAGCTAATTGGAGATAGGACGAACAGCTGATCATCCTCGCACCTTTCTAGCCTACCCCACACATAAATGGTCTCAGGATGCTTTACTGTTGGCATGACACAAGACTGATGGTAGCGCTCACCTTGTCTTCTCCGGACAAGCTTTTTTCCGAATGCCCCAAACAATCGGAAAGGGGATTCATCAGAGAAAATGACTTTACCCCAGTCCTCAGCAGTCCAATCCCTGTACCTTTTGCAGAATATCAGTCTGTCCCTGATGTATTTCCTTGAAAGAAGTGTTTTTTTTGCTGCCCTTCTTGACACCAGGCCATCCTCCAAAAGTCTTCGCCTCACTGTGCGTGCAGATGCACACACACCTGCCTATTGCCATTCCTGAGCAAGATCTGTACTGGTGGTGCCCGATCCCGCAGCTGAATCATCTTTAGGAGACGGTCCTGGCGCTTGCTGGACTTTCTTGGGCGCCCTGAAGCCTTCTTCACAACAATTGAACCGCTCTCCTTGAAGTTCTTGATGATCCGATAAATGGTTGATTTAGGTGCAATCTTACTGGCAGCAATATCCTTGCCTGTGAAGCACTTTTTGTGCAAAGCAATCATGATGGCACGTGTTTCCTTGCAGGTAACCATGATTGACAGAGGAAGAACAATGATTCTAAACACCACCCTCCTTTTGAAGCTTCCAGTCTGCTATTTGAACTCAATCAGCATGACAGAGTGATCTCCAGCCTTAATCTTGTCAGCACTCACACCTGTGTTAACGAGAGAATCACTGACATGATGTCAGCTGGTCATTTTGTGGCAGGGCTGAAATGCAGTGGAACAGTTTTTTGGGGATTCAGTTAATTTGCATGGCAAAGAGGGACTTGCAATTAATTGCAATTCATCTGATCACTCTTCATAACATTCTGGAGTATATGCAAATTGCCATCATACAAACTGAGGCAGCAGACTTTGTGAAAATTAATATTTGTGTCATTCTCCAAACTTTTGGCCACGACTGTATATTTGGCCTTGTGTTTTATGTTATAGTACTGCTGAAAAGGGAATTTGTCTCCCAGTGTCAATTGGAAAATGTATTTCACCTCCAGGAAAGCAGACTGAACCAGATTTTCCTCTAGGATTTTGCCTGTTCTTAGCTCTATTCCGTTTCTTTTTATCCTAAAAAAAACTCCTGTAGTCTTCGCCAATGACAAGTATACGCATAACATGAAGCAGCCACCAAGAGTGGCACTCAGTTGTGCTGTATATGCCCCAAATATAATGCTTTCTATTATGGACAAAAGTACATTTCTTTTCCATATTTTTTGCAGTATTACAATATTTTTATTCTGGACAAGCTTCCTTCTTTTCACTCTGTAATTTACACTGAGTGCAGAAAACATTAATAACACCTTCCTAATATTGAGTCACACCCCCTTTTATCCCCAGAACAGCCTCAATTCATCAGGACATGGACTCTACAAGGTGTTGAAAGACTACTTCCCAAGATTGCTGGATGTCCTTCATGTCGTGGACCATTGTTGATACACACAGGAAACTGTTGAGCGTGAAAAACCCAGCAGTGTTTGCCGCTCTTGACACACTCTTGACACACTCAAGCTTGAAATTCACTGCTCAACTTACAGTAGGGACCTTATAGATAATTGTATGTGTGCGGTACAGAGATGAGGTAGTCTTTTAAAAAGCATGTTAAACACTATTATTGCACACAGAGTGAGTCCATGCTACTTATTATGTGACGTGTTAAGCACATTTTTACTCCTGAACTTATTCAGGCCATAACAAAAGAGTTGAATACTTATTGACTCAAGACATTTTAGCTTTTCATTTTTTAATTTAATTCATTTTTTTATTAATTTGTAAATATTTCTAAAAAACATAATTCCACTTCAACATTAATGGGTATCGTGTGGAGATCAGTGGAACAAGATCTCAATTTATTCTATTTTTAAATCTAGGCTGTATAGGCTGTAAATCTGGGCATTCCAATGAGATGTTACACACAGATGTCTCAGATTCAGTGGGGCGTGACTCCTCTAGTCCTTTCCTGTGTGATGTTTCATGCTGTGTTCCTACATAAGATCCTCCTTCATACCTAGCAGTTAAGTGCAATGTTGGGTGACTCAGCTCTCTGCTAGGTTCTGCTCAAATTGCTCCCAAACTGTGTAAATGTGGAAAAGGGGGTGTGAATACTTTCTGAATACACTGTATGGGTAACAGGGTTGGCGAGTTATTCTCAACCCACTCAGTTTTCCACCACAAAACACCAGAAAATGGCCAAAAAGAGTAGAATCAGCTCACCTGCTTTTACAATCTGATTTGACTATTTAGTTCACATATCAGGTTTGACCTTAAAATGAGTGGCAGATGTATGTGAAACACTAATCACATTAAATAAATTATAATCTTCAGAAAGAACTTTATCAAAGCAACAAAATAACTATGGCTTTACAATTATGGTGACAACTTGAAGAAATCTTGGATTTTGCAGGATGCTGAAATGTGGCACTTTATAGCAAGTCTTTAATCATATTAAGATATTCATTGAATTCTCCATGTGGTCTATATTAAAGGGCACTTCATTTCATATAAAAGGCTCTTAAAATACAATATTGGTACACTATCTTTAGTTCAAATTCAAAAGGGGCATTCATTTTGTGGAACGATCCACCCACTAGAGAAGCCTTGCCTGAAGGGCACGCACCAAGGGCAGTGTGCCTCCATTGGAGGGCAAGGAGAGCTGATAACAGACAGATCCTTCCAGCCAGCCAGATTGATAAGTCTGAGTTTGACTTTACTGCTCCAATAGACACATCATTAAGTCACATTAGTAGAGTGGAGACTTGCAGGGCCCCATGTGATAAACTGTCCCTCCCTGATCCTCTCTTTCTCTCTCTCTCGCTCTCTCCATCCCTCACTCTCCCATTTTAATGTTTTATCTCTCTTTATCCCTCTCTCCCTTTCTCTCCCTTTATCCCTCCGTCACTGTCTTCTATGCTTCCCTCCATCCCGCTCCTTTTCGTTTTAGCTGTGTTTCTCTCTGTTATGTGGAAATATGCTGGAGTACAGGTCACTCTTCCAGCCTCATTCATCAGAGAAGAAGGTTAAAACAACCCCCTTTCTCTCTCACACACCTTCTCTCTTTCTCTCACCTCCCCCAAGGTTAAAACCTGTCTACAGTTAACACCTTGGACCTCTACTTCTCACACTTTCTCTCTCTCTCTCAAATACACACACCCACGCACACACACCCACGCACACACAGGGCCGGCCCTAGCCTTTTGGGGGCCCTAAGCAAGATTTGGTTGGATGGCCTCCCCACCTCGGAGCGAAAATATTTTAGTGGCCCCCCTCTTGACGGCAGAGAGAAAATGTTTCATTTTTAAGTTGTTTTCCTGCAATTCTAGACATTTTGCCAAGACTTATGCCATGTTAATGATATCTGAGTGAAAGCTACTAACAAAATCAATGGACTAACTTATCAATCAACGTTTATTTTACTGTAATGTAATGGCTAATTGACTGTCAGAACAAGAGACAAACTGATGATGCACAACCAAATTTCACATTGCAACTTGCAACTTATTCTACTATTCTAACTCTCAACAGTAAGCTGAGACCCCGACTAAGTTCATAAAAAAAGGAGTCCCTAAGTGACCACTTATGTCGCTTAAGCGTGGAGCCACACACGTACACACACATACCTTTCTCACCCCTCTCTCTCGCTCTCTCTGTCTCTCTCTTGCTCTCTGTCACGATGAGGCCAAGCCACTTACCAGACTCTGAGTTGGCTGATGCCACAGGCATTTTGGAAATCTGGTACTCCCAAATCCTCTTCTCCGAATCTTGTAAGGTCAACTGGAGAGAGAAAGTGAGGGGAGGAAAGAAGGAGAAGTACATATTTTTGACCAGTTATTGACCAGTTATCAATACAATCACCCTAAAACACCAAACAAGAGGTGAAAAGAGGGAGGGAGGGAGGGAACTGAGGGTGGGAGCTCACAAGGGGGAGGGAGACAGGGAGTTTCTCTCACTCATGCTATTTGTGCCCAGTGCCCACCCAGTCCAAATATAGTTTCCATGCCCACACATGCCCAGTCTCCTACGCCCCCACACCCCTTCCTGTAAGTGAGTAAAAGTGTCTGCTAAATTACCAAAAAGCAGACATTGAATATCCCTTAGAGCATGGTGAAGTTATTAATTACACTTTGAATGGTGTATCATTACACACAGTCACTACAAAGATACAGGCCTCCTTTCTAACTCAGTTGCCAGAGATGAAGGAAACCTCTCAGGGATTTCACCATGAGACCAACGGTGCTTTTAAAACAGTTATAGAGTTTAATGACTGTCATAGGAGAAAACTGAGGATGGACCAACAAAAATTGTAGTTCTCCACAATACTAACCTAGTTGGCAGAGTGAAAAGAAGGAAGCCTGTACAGAAAGAAAATATTCCAAAACATGCATCCTTTTTGCAACAAGGCACTAAAGTAATACTGCAAAAAATGTGTCAAAGCAATTCACTTTTTGTCCTGAATACAGTGTTATGTTTGGGGTAAATCCAATACAACACATGACTGAGTACAACTCTCCATATTTTCAAGCATATAGTGCTGGCTGCATCATGTTATGGGTATACTTGTAGTCATTATGGACTGGGGAGTTTTTCAGGATAAAAAAGAAACGTAATGAAACTAAGCACTTGTATAATTCTAAAGGAAAACCTGGTTATGTCTGCTTTACGCCAGACACTGGGAAATGAATTCACCTTTCAGCAGGACAATGATGTAAAACAGAAGGCCAAATCTACAGTGGAGTTACTTACCGAGAAGACATTGAATGTTTCTGAGTGGCCGAGTTACAGTTTTGATTTAAATCTGCTTGTATTGTACAACCCAGGTGTGCAAAGCTCTTAGAGACTTCCCTAAAAAGACTCACAGCTGTGATTATTAACATGTATTAACTCTGGGGTATGAAATACTTGATATTTAATTTTTCTATACATTTGCAGACATTTATAAAAACATGTTGTGACTTTTTCATTATGTAGCACTGTGTGTAGATGGGTGAGAGAAAAAAAAACATTTTAATCCATTTTGAATTCAAGCTGTAACACATCAAAATGTGGAATAAGTCAAGGGGTATGAATACTTTCTGAAGGCACTGTATACACAAACACACAGACAAATTACAGAGCTTGTTGAAAGTATGCTGGGAGCAGGCGCATATGGTAGAGCCCTGCAAGGCATTCATTTTAAGCCTACATCCTACACAGGCCCGGCCCAGGTCTGTCCGAATAACTTTCTCCATTAGTAAATCCATTAGCTGCTCCTCTCTGTCTGTCACTCGCTCCCTGCGCACAGCTTGCTCTGCATGAGCTCCGCTCATGGCGGCTCTGAGTCTGTGAGTATCCTTAGCAACAGCTCCGCTTGGGCTGCTCTGCTTAATGAAGAGACGTGAGAGAGCAGTTAGCTGCTACTCAACGTCACTCTAAACTACAACAAAATTCAAGGAACATGATTTTTTTCTGTCATATTTGATGAGGTCGAAGCACTTCTGACACCATGTTATGTATGATCTTATATGACTGTACTGAGCGGCAGATCACGAGCCAATGTCTCAGCTTCAAAATGTTAGTTGCCAATTTAGTGATACCCAAGCCCTGCCCATATCCTAGTTATTGATGAAAAAAAGGCACTGCCCGGCACTAACCCAATGTATAATGTCGGGGCCCGTTGGGCTCAGGTCGGGTAGCAAAGCTCCAAGGCGTGGCAGCTAAGGAGTCAAGCAGATTGCAGGCTGCCTTAGCCATGCATAAGCTAGGATGATGGAGGGAGGGGAGAGAGGGTGTTTACAGACATATTAAATCTCTCCCTATCCCAGTCTGCTGTCCCCACTTGCTTCAAGATGTCCACCATTGTTCCTGTACCCAAGAAAGCAAAGGTAACTGAACTAAATGACTATCACCCCATAGTGCTCCCTTCTGTCATCATGAAGTGATTTGAGAGGCTAGTTAAGGATCACATCACCTCTACCTTACCTGACACCCTAGACCCATCAAAAAATATTGGACAGTTTAACATAATGTAGAATAAAGTAATCATTGTTAATATTTGGTCGCATATCCTTTGCATGCAATGACCGCTTGAAGTCTGCGATGCATCGACATTACCAGACGCTGGGTATCTTCCCTGGTGATGCTCTGCCAGGCCTGTACTGCAGCCATCTTAAGTTCCTGCTTGTTTCGAGGACTTATTGCCTTCAGTCTCCTCTTCAGCATGTAAAATGCATGTTCAATTGGATTCAGATCCGGTGATTGACTCGTCTAGTCAAGGATTTTCCACTTTTTGGCCATCAAAAACCCCTTATTTGCTTCTCGCAGTATGTTTAGGGTCATTGTCTTGTTGCATGATGAAGTGCCGTCCAATGAGTTTGGAAGCATTTGGTTTTATCTGAGCAAATAAAATATTTCTGTAGACTAGGGCAGTCTCTAAGAGCTTTGCACACCTGGATTGTACAATACAAGCAGATTTAAGTCAAAACTGTAACTCGGCCACTCAGAAGCAGTCAATGTCTTCTCGGTAAGTATCTCCAGTGTAGATTTGACCTTCTGTTTTACATCATTGTCCCTGAAGCGATTTCCTAACTACAGACGCTGGGAGATCGGAAGCAAGTACAGGGTGAGGATTTAATAATAAATAGACATGAAACTAAACAAGAACAGTGTGTGGAAAAAGTGAAACAAAACGACATCAATGCAGACACAGGAATAAAACTGAGGAAGTGACAGACATAGGGGAGAGAAACACTGGGGGTAGCATTTATACATTGCTAAACAGTCCTTTACATGTCTCTGAAATATATTTTTAATAGGGTTACTTAAACTAAAGCCCAGTTTCCACTGTCACTTAAAGTTAGGGCCAAAATAGGGCCAAATTCGAGCTGGGTCAAGGGAAACACGGGCCAGCGGAGCCCAGTTTCACAACTGGTGCCAGCTCAATTCAAATTTGGGGTGGTGACACCTGACACAACATGCTGACACAACATTTAGCTAGTTGCTGTTAGCTAGCACATGGACAAGCAGTACTGCAGTAGTCAGTCATGACACGAATTACCACCATAGCTGGATCATTCCTTTATTTTTGCACTACACAAAAAACTTTTAGGAGAACAGTCAGCCCACGAATGCTAGTTACTCAAAGTTAGCTAGCAAATCAGAGGTAAACAAGCTAGCTAGCTAGTTAGCTAACGTGTGCTAGCAGGAATTTTAGCTGGACAGGTTGTAGTGAAAGATAGCTAGCTAGCTAGCTACATCATATCACACCTGTCATCTGGTTTGCTTGGTTAGCTAGCTAGCTAATAGCCAATACCATGGCAAGCAAGGTAGGAATTAAGCTAGCTAACCTGTTATGCTAGCAATGACGCTAACCATTTAGCTAGCTAGCTAGCTAACGTGAGTCTGGCTGGCACTGGCAGGAGTATGGGGTCATTTTAGTTACAACATTCAACATCTTGCTAGCTAGCAACATTAGCAAAGGCAGCTGCAGTCACATATTGGCTACCTAGCAACATGACATCCTTTCTCATTTCTGGAGCAGGTGGAAATGCAATTTGAACTACCCCTCCAAGGCAAACCCAACCTGTCTTGGATCCATTGCAGTTTCATCAACCAACACATATTGGCCAGGAGCCAACCCCTACTTTCTTAATGTCTGTCACTGGCACACAGGTGTTATGTCTACCCCCACCAGGCAGTTTCCACCGTACAGCTGTGATACCAAGACTTACACACACACAGACCCTCTGACACACATGTACTCTGACAGAAACACAGACACACACTCGCATCACACCTAAAAATAACCCTGCCTGCGCTTCCACAGGTTCCTCTCCTCCTATCATTACTTTACAGGGGGAAATGCTGGTATCCAAGACAACCGCGAAGACCTCTTTTGTTTTTTTCCAGCGCTTTGCCATGGCAACAAGGAAAAATGTGTTAAATAATTAATAAGGGGAAAGGGAATTGCAATTGTACTCAATTTGGGAATAATTAAAAATAAAAATGTGTAGTTTAATGTATCTCTGCTACTGTATTTGAGTTTTTATATTAAAACAATACTGAGAATGTGAACAGCGCCATTGAAATCCAGAGTGTTGCCTCAAACGAATCACAGTGGAATCGATCACAGCGCAGTGAGATGCACCAACTGGATCGCAAGGTTTGGCTTACACAGCAGTTTAAAAGGCCAACTCAGAGGTCTATGATGAAAGCTCTCAATCAATGGGTGAGAAATTACTGTGTGAATGTGCTCTCTCACCCGAAAGACTGATTAACTTCATTTCAGAACCTGGGTCGATGTATGTCTCACTCCATTGACCAAAGTGCTTGAAAGAACTTCAGGGGTTTGAGTCTGATTGTCTAGAGTTTATATAGTTTATATTCAGGTCCACTGGTGCAATATTTGAGTGGCAAGAGTATGGTGCATTTGGTCTAGGGCCGGGTCTGTATTCATTAAGTGTCTTAGAGTAAGAGTGAAATCTACGATCAGTTTTTCCTTTTAGAACCTAATGAATATGACTACATGGACAGGAGGGACCTGATCCTAGGTCAGCATTCCTACTGATTAAAATTAGGGGCCTGATTTCTCTAGGAAGAACTAAATGCAGAGAATCCCAGAACATTTCTAAGGAGCTTTTAAATAACATATGAAATGTTTTAATAACTGTAATGAAATCAAGGGTGACCTCGATGTCTCCAAAACACACTCAAAATAATGAATTATTTTAACTCTACCTTCTGTGTCACACAACGGGAGCCCAAAATAACTCAAAATTACTTTTGTAGGGAGGAGAAACAAACTAATTGAAATGTCGTTTGAAGCTAGTACCTGCTACATGGTTGACTGAGATGTGCATATAGAACTGTTTTCATTCTCACCTCATGTATGTACAATCAGGCTTGTTATTTAAGGAAGAACTTGCCGATAACCTAATCTTTCATGGACATACTAACATAAATGGTATAAATAATGTGAGATTTTCGTTCTGGGTTAACCGAGATTACCAATAACCAGATCTAGGATCGGATTACACTACCCCCATGATAACCTTATAATTTTGAGATTTGAGGCTGCCCTCGTCACGGCCGTCGTTAAAGGCCCCCAAAGGTGCGGTCTCCGGACGCAAAACCTGAACTTATAGGGGAGGGTCCAGGTGGGCATCTATCCGTGGTGGCGGATTTGGTGCGGGACGTAGACCCCGCTCCACCTCTGGCTTACCCCACTTTGGTGGCGCCACTGGTGCGGGGATCCACTCTGCGGGCCCCGGACTGGGGACCTTTGTTGTGGGCCCCAGACTGGGGACCCTCAATGCTGGCCCCAAACTGGGGACCCTCAATGCTGGCCCCAAACTGGGGACCCTCGCTGCTGGCCCCGGACTGGGGACTCTCGTTGCGCGCCCCGGACTGCGGACCGTCGCTGGGGGCTCCGGACTGGAGTCCGTCTCTGGAGGCTCCGGACTAGAGGCCATCGCTGGAGGCTCCGGACTGGAGACCGTCACTGGAGCCCGTCGCCCGAGGCTCCGGACTAGAGGCCGTCGTTGGAGGCTTCGTGCCATGACTCCTCACTGGAGGCTTCGTGCCATGGATCATCACTGGAGGCTTCGTGCCATGGATCATCACTGGAGGCTTCTTGCCATGGATCATCACTGGAGGCTTCTTGCCATGGATCATCACTGGAGGCTTCCTGCCATGGATCATCACTTGAGGCTTCGTGCCATGGATCATCACTGGAGGCTTCGTGACATGGATCATCACTGGAGGCTTTGTGCCATGGATCATCACTTGAGGCTTCTTGCCATGGATCATCACTGGAGGCTTCTTGCCATGGATCATCACTGGAGGCTTCGTGCCATGGATCATCACTGGAGGCTTCCTGCCATGGATCATCACTGGAGGCTTCGTGCCATGGATCATCAAAGGAGGCTTCTTGCCATGGATCATCACTGGAGGCTTCTTGCCATGGATCATAACTGGAGTGAGGAGACGTATGGGCAGCTTGGTGCGTGGAGTTGCCACAGGGCTCACCCGGTTGGGGAGACATACAGGAGTCCTGGTTCTGGGAGCAGGCACAGGACTCACCAGGCTGGGGAGACTTACTGGAGGCTCGGTCCTTGGCGGAGGCACCGGATACACTGGACCGTGAAAGGCGCACTGGAGGTCTCGAGCGTAGAGCCTGTACAACCCGTCCAGGCTGGATGGTTATCTTTTGCCCTGCAAATGTGAGGAGCTGGCACAGGACACACTGGGCTGTGCACACTGTAAATGTCGGTGTTCCTCAAGGTTCCGTTTTAGGACCACTATTGTTTTCACTATATATTTTACCTCTTGGGGATGTCATTGGAAAACATAATGTTAACTTTCACTGCTATGCGGATGACACACAGCTGTACATTTAAATGAAACATGGTGAAGCCCCAAAATTGTCCTCATTAGAACCATGTGTTTCAGACATAAGGAAGTGGATGGCTGCAAACGTTCTACTTTTAAACTCGGACAAAACAGAGATGCTTGTTCTAGGTCCCAAGAAGCAAAGAGATCTTCTGTTGAATCTGACAATCAATCTTAATGGTTGTACAGTCATCTCAAATAAAACTGTGAAGGACCTCTGCGTTACTCTGGACCCTGATCTCTCTTTTGAAGAACATATCAAGACTGTTTCAAGGACAGCTTTTTTCCATCTACGTAACATTGCAAAAATCAGAAACTTTCTGTCCAAAAATGATGCAGAAACATTTATCTGTGCTTTTGTGACTTCTAGGTTAGACCTCTGCAATGCTCTACTTTCCGGCTACCCGGATAAAGCACTACATAAACTTCAGTTAGTGCTAAATACGGCTGCTAGAATTCTGAATAGAACCAAAAAATGTGATCATATTACTCCAGTGCTAGCCTCCCTACACTGACTTCCTGTCAAGGCAAGGGCTGATTTCAAGGTTTTACTGCTAACCTACAAAGCATTACATGGGCTTGCTCCTACCTATGTCTCTGATTTGGTCCTGCCGTACATACCTACACATACGCTACGGTCCCAAAACGCAGGCCTCTGGTCTGCCTACCCATGTGAGAGACGCAAACTCGGTCTCAACCTTTAAGTCTTTACTGAAGACTCATCTCTTCAGTGGGTCATATGATTGAGTGTAGTCTGGCCCAGGAGTGTGAAGGTGAACGGAAAGGCTCTGGAGCAACGAACCGCCCTTGCTGTCTCTGCCTGGCCGGTTCCCCTCTTTCCACTGGGATTCTCTGCCTCTAACCCTATTACAGGGGCTGAGTCACTGGCTTACTAGTGCTCTTTCATACCGTCCCTAGGAGGGGTGCGTCACTTGAGTGGGTTGAGTCAATGATGTGATCTTCCTGTCTGGGTTGGCGCCCCCCCTTGGGTTGTGCCGTGGCGGAGATCTTTGTGGGCTATACTCGGCCTTGTCTCAGGATGGTAAGTTGGTGGTTGAAGATATCCCTCTAGTGGTGTGGGGGTGCTTTGGCAAAGTGGGTGGGGTTATATCCTTCCTGTTTGGCCCTGTCCGGGGGTGTCATCGGATGGGGCCACAGTATCTCCTGATGCCTCCTGTCTCAGCCTCCAGTATTTATGCTGCAGAAGTTTATGTGTCGGGGGCTTTTGTTATATCTGGAGTACTTCTCCTGTCCTATCCGGTGTCCTGTGTGAATTTAAGTATGCTCTCTCTAATTCTCTCTTTCTCTCTTTCTTTCTCTCTCTCGGAGGACCTGAGCCCTAGGACCATGCCTCAGGAATACCTGACATGATGACTCCTTGCCTGGTTCCTCTCTAGGTTTCTTCCTAGGTTTTGGCCTTTCTAGGGAGTTTTTCCTAGCCACCATGCTTCTACACCTGCATTGCTTGCAGTTTGGGGTTTTAGGCTGGGTTTCTGTACGGCACTATGAGATATCAGCTGATGTACGAAGGGCTATATAAATCAATTTGATTTGATTTAATTTGCAGACGCACCGGAGACAGTGTGCAGAGCCGACGCAGGATATCCTGGGCCGAAAAGAAGCACTGGAGACCAGGCGGGCTGAGCCGGCACCATCCGTCCTGGCTGGATGCTCACCCTAGCCCGGCAGATGCGAGGAGCTGGGAGGTAGTGCACCGGGCTGTGAACGCGCACTGGAGACACTGTGCGCTCCACCAAATAACACAGTGCCTGACCAGTACCACGCTTCTCCAAACGGTAAGCACGAGGAGTTGGCTCAGGTCTCCAACCTGACTCAGCCAATCTCTTCGTGTGCCGTCCCCAAACATTTTGGGGGGGCTGCTTCTCGGGCTTCCATGCTAGCCGTGTTCCCTCGTAACGCTGGGCCCCCTTTCTAGCGGCTCCTGGCTGACTGGCGGCTCCTGGCTGACTGGTGGCTCAGGCGGCTCCTGGCTGACTGGCGGCTCCTGGCTGTCTGGGGGCTCTGGTGGCTCCTGTCTGACTGACGGGTCTGGCGGTTCCTGGCTGACTGGCGGCTCCTGGCTGACTGGCAGCTCTGGCCGCTCCTGGCTGACTGGCGGTTCCTGGCAGCTCCTGGCTGACTGGCGGCTCTGGTGGCTCCTGGCTGACTGGCGGCTCTGTTGGTTCCTGGCTGACTGGCGTCTCCTGGCTGCCTGGCGGCTCTGGCGGCTCCTGGCTGACTGGCGGCTCAGGACAGACGTGAGACTCTGGCGGCTCAGGACAGACGGGAGACTCTGGCGGCTCAGGACAGACGGGAGACTCTGGCGGCTCAGGACAGATGGGAGACTCTGGTGGCTTAGGACAGACAGGAGACTCTGGCGGCTCAGGACAGACGAGGCACACTGTAGGCCTGGTGCGTGGTGCCGGCACTGGTGGTACTGGGCTGAGGACACGCACCTCAGGGCGAGTGCGAGGAGCAGGAACAGGGAGTACTGGGCTATGGAGACGCACAGGAAGCCTGGTGCGAGGGGCTGCCACCGGAGGGCTGGTGCGTGGAGATGGCACCGGATAGACAGGACCGGAAGGGTGCACTGGAGCTCTTGAGCACCGAGCCTGCCCAACCTTACCTGGTTGTATGCTCCCCGTAGCCCATAGCCCGGGCTGTGCTGGCGAACCGGGGACACCATGCGTAAGGCTGGTGCCATGTACGCTGGCCCGAGGAGAGGCACTGGAGACCAGATGCATAAAGCCAGCTTCATGGCACCTGGCTCGATGCCCACTCTAGCCCTCAATATTGTTATCTGACGCAATACGAAACATATCCCAGGCCACGTGATGGAAGCAGTCTTGGAGTGTGGAGTCAGCTTGGTCGGACCAGCGTTGGACAGACCTCAGCGTGGGAGCCTCTTGTTTTAGTTTCTGTCTGTAGGCAGGGATCAACAAAATGGAGTCGTGGTCACCTTTTCCGAAAGGAGGGCGGGGCAGGGCCTTATATGCATCGCGGAAGTTAGAGTAACAATGATCCAAGGTTTTTCCACCCCTGGTTGCGCAATCGATATGGTGATAAAATTTAGGGAGTCTTGTTTTCAGATTAGCCTTGTTAAAATCCCCAGCTACAATGAATGCAGCCTCCGGATAAATGGATTCCAGTTTGCAAAGAGTCAAATAAAGTTCGTTCAGAGCCATCGATGTGTCTGCTTGGGAGGGGATATATACGGCTGTGATTATAATCGAAGAGAATTCTCTTGGTAGATAATGCGATCTACATTTGATTGTGAGGAATTCTAAATCAGGTGAACAGAAGGATTTGAGTTCCTGTATGTTTCTTTCATCACACCATATCTCGTTAGCCATGAGGCATACGCCCCCGCCCCTCTTCTTACCAGAAAGATGTTTGTTTCTGTCGGCGCGATGCGTGGAGAAACCCGCTGGCTGCACCGATTCCGATAGCGTCTCTCCAGTGAGCCATGTTTCCGTGAAGCAAAGAACGTTACAGTCTCTGATGTCCCTCTGGAATGCTACCCTTGCTCGGATTTCATCAACCTTGTTGTCAAGAGACTGGACATTGGCGAGAAGAATGCTAGGGAGTGGTGCACGATGTGCCCGTCTCCGGAGTCTGACCAGAAGACCGCCTCGTTTCTCTCTTTTTTGGTCGCTGCATGGGATCCATTCCGTTGTCCTGTTTGGAAGGCAGAACACAGGATCCGCGTCGCAAAAAACATATTCTTGGTCGTACTGGTGAGTTGACGCTGATCATATATTCAGTAGTTCTTCTCGACTGTATGTAATGAAACCTAAGATGACCTGGGGTACTAATGTAAGAAATAACACGTAAAAAAAACTAAAAACTGCATAGTTTCCTAGGAACGCGAAGCGAGGCGGCCATCTCTGTCGGCGCCGGAAGTACTCCTGCGTTCTTTGCCGCTGCTGCTGCTGCTGGCCGTTACCACGCTGCTTGGACCATTGTTGGTGGGTCTTTCTGTCATGATCGTCGTAGTGAGGAGACCAAAGCGCAGCGTGGTGTGAATATATTCTTGTAGATGAAAGAACACGACGAACACTAAACAAATGAACAAAATAATAAGACGAACGTGACCGCTATCAATACTGTGTGCAAACATGCAACATCACATAGACAATAACCCACGAACCACAATACAAAACAGGCTACCTAAATATGGTTCCCAATCAGAGACAACGACAAACACCTGCCACTGATTGAGAACCATATCAGGCCAAAACACATAGAAACAGACAAACTAGACATACAACATAGAATGCCCACTCATATTACACCCTGAACAAACAAAACATAAAAACAAACAACGCAAATAATGGTCAGAGTGTGACAGCATCACACCAATAGGGTTAACCTACTTGGTGGGAATTGCAACATGGCTCAGATAGCAAGGATCACTACACTGCCCTTCCGAAACGGAAAAGCACGTCCTCATGCTTCAACCTACCATTGACTCCCTCCCACATCCGGCTGTGCGGTCCGATGGCTAGAGATACCATATTTCAAGACAAACAACATATATGTCCTCTACCATTAGCAACTGCAATTTCAGCTCTAGGGTAAATTAGTTTAAATTCAATAGATGAAAACAGAACGACCGCAACATTATTTTTGTACCTGCCAGTGGGGCGGGAGTAACACAGCCTTGGGCCGGAAATAACACAGCCTTGGGCCGGAAGTAACACAGCCTTGGGCCGGAAGTAACACAGCCTTGGGCCGGAAATAACACAGCCTTGGGCCGGAAGTAACACAGCCTTGGGCCGGAAGTAACACAGCCTTGGGCCGGAAGTAGCACAGCCTTGGGCCGGAAGTAACACAGCCTTGGGCCGGAAGTAACACAGTAACACAGCGGACTAAAATGTATCACATAATAGCTATATTAACCATCATTTTCTCATCTAACTTTAATGGTAATGTAGTAGAATATGTTTTTCACCATTTTCAATGACTATTCATGCTTAGCCCTACCAATCATTTGTGCTCCAGCTGTCCTTGAAATGCTCGCTGCTTGTATTGCGATAAAATTAATTTTTTTGGCAAGAGGATCGAAAATCAGGCTGAGGCATAAGCCTACCTCCTCACTCCGCCATCCACACCATCACATAAAATGACAGCGCCAATGACAGAGAGAATACCAGACAAAGAGGTATTTGGTATTTTTGTTATTTTATTAGGATCCCCATTAGCTGTTGCAAAAGCAGCAGCTCCTGTTCCTGGGCTCCACACAAAACATGAAACATATAACACACAATGACATAATACAGAACATCAATAGACAAGAACAGCTCAAGGACAGAACTACAAAAAAAATTAAGGCACACATATAATACTGTGTATAACATAGTTGTTGTGAAATTGTTAGATTACTTGTTAGATATGAATGCACGGTCAGAACTAGAAGCACAAGCATTTTGCTACACTCGCATTAACATCTGCTAACCATGTGTATGTGACCAATAAGATTTGATTTGATTTAGCCTACATATCAATGTATACACACAAACTATCTAGGTCCAATAGGGGAGAGGTGTTGTGCCACGAAGTGTTGCTTTATCTGTTTTTTTAACCTGTTCAGGATACCACGGTTTACTGCCCCTTCTGGAGGATTTGGGTACCCATATAAAACATGATACATTTTTGTCAAAAGTTGCTAATATATGCAAATAAAAAAAATATTATCGAATAGAAAACACTCTAAAGCTTTTAAAACCATTTAAATTATGTCTCTATGTATAGCAGAACTCTCAAAATCTGCATTTTCCCAAAATATCTCTTCTCATCTGAAAAGTTGGGTCACCTTTGACCTCATCGCAAACACCCTTCACAAACAGTCACAGCACCCGGAACAGTCTCCACGTGTTCAGCGTGATCTCAGCTTTCAATGGGACTTCTCATTGTGAGAATCGCCCGCTCGCCAGAGTTTGAGCATGCGGTAAGCTCTCAGTCACTCAAAAAAACCTGTGCGCAATGGTCAAGTCCTCTCTCTTTTCCAAGATCGATTGAACAGTGCTTGTGTTTCTGTTTGTTCTCAAAATTGCTGTACACCTTTATAACATGTTAAAGCTTGATTATGAAGTTAGTTTGACAAGTTTACTGGACATATTATATATACTTTCGAAGTTTTGGTGCGCAACCACTTCAATTTTGACTACATTTTTACCAAAATCAGGCTATTTTGAGAACCGAAAGACGCAGACTTGAAAACTGAAAGCTAATTTGGTGAGTATAATCCCTTACAGGTCGTTTGATGGAAGAATAACAAAGGTAAGGGAATATTTAATGTATTCATTTTGGGTTTCTGTCGACTCCAAGATAGAGGAGTCATTATGCTACTGTGGGAGCATAATATTATAGTCTAGTGAACGCAAAATGTAACGTTAAAATTAAATGTAACAATGCAATTGCATTTAGAAGAAGTGTATCTTGCTATACATATGTAAAACATGCATATTTAGTCAAAGTTTATGATGTGTATTCCTTGTTAGCTGACGTTATCTGCCGGGGCTATCGTCATTTCTCAGGACATTTGGGTAGCATTTTTGAACGATGCATCATTGTAAACAGAGATTTATGGATATATATAGCATATTATTGAAAAAAAATGAATGTACTGTGTAACATGTTATATTACTGTCATCTGATGAAGATTTCAAAAGGTTAGTGAAATGATTTTTCTTTTAATCCTGCGTTTGTTGATTGCATATTTTTTCCTACTTGGCTATGCTAATGAGCTATGTCTGCGGTGGTGGTTTGACATAAATATGTGCTATGTTTTTGCCGTAAAACATTTTAGAAATCTGACTTGCTGGCTAGATAAACAACTTGTTTATCTTTCATTTGAGCTATTTTACTTGTTAATGTGTGGAGGTTAAATATTTTTAGGAATATTTTTGCGCATTGTGCGTTATGGTAATGAGCTTTAGCTGTAGTCACGCTACCAGCAGAGGAATTAAACTCCCGAGCTGGTTAAACCAGGTTTACTTTTCATTTGAGCAATATGAGATGGAAGGAAGTTCAATGCAATAAGGGCTCTATATAATACTGTACACTTTATTGAATTTGTTCTGGATTTGGGTACAGTGAAAAGACCCCTGGTGGCATGTCTGGTGGGATAAGTGTGTCAGAGCTGTGTGTAAGCTGACTATGCAAACAATTTGGGATTTCCAACACATGAATATTTTTTATAAAAAGAAGAAGTCATGCAGTCAGTCTCTCCTCAACTCTTAACCAAGAGTGACTGGCATGAATCATATTTATATCAGCCCTCTGATTACAATTAAGAGCTAAATGTGCTGCTCAATTCTGGGCCAGCTGCAGCTTAACTAGGTCTTTCCTTGCAGCACTGGACCACACGACTGAACAATAATCAAGATTAGACAAAACTAGAGCCTGCAGAACTTGCTTTGTGGAGTGTGGTGTCAAAAAAAGCAGAGCATCTCTTTATTACGGCCAGACCTCTCATCTTCACAACCATTCAATCTATATGTTTTGACCACGACAGTTTACAATCTAACAGCAAGTAATTTAGTCTCCTCAACCTGTTCAAGAGCCACACCCTTCATTACCAGATTCAGCTGAGGTCTAGCACTTAAAACTTCTTTGGGATAGGGGGCAGTATTTTCACGTCCGGATGAAAAGAGTGCCCAAAGTAAACTGCCTGTCACTCAGGCCCAGAAGCTCGGATATGCATATAATTGGTAGATTTAGATTGAAAATACTCTAAAGTTTCTGTTAAAATTATGTCTGTGAGTATAACAGAACTGATATGGCAGGCGAAACCCCGAGGACAAACCACCCCCCACCCCAAAACAAATTCACCTTACCACTGTTTTCAATGGTTAGTACTATAATTATATTCTCAAGTCCTCCCAAATTGCCGTTCCTAGGGCTTCCACTAGATGTCAACAGTCTTTAGAAAGAGTTTCAGGCTGGTTTTTGGAAAAATGACCCAGAAATTGTAGTTTTTCTAGGTGGCTCCCATTTTGGCTGTAGTGTTTCCATGTGCGTGTGGAGGTGAAAGCGCGTTCTTTGTTATTTATCTCCGGTAATGAACATACTATTCTCCGTCTTAAATGTTTTGTTGTTTATTTGCGTATTAGGATACCAAAGGTTTGATTAGAAACGTTGCTTGACTTGTTTGAAAAAGTTTATTAGTAACGTTTGGGATTCATTTTGTATGCATTTTGATGGAGGGAAACTGAGTGGATATTGACTGAAGCACACCAGCTAAACTGAGTTTTATGCATATAAAGAAGGACATTGTCGAACAAAAGGAACATTTGTAATGTAACTGGGACCTTTTGGAGTGCCAACAGAAGAAGATCTTCAAAGGTAAGGCATATATTATATCGCTATTTCTGACTTTCATGTCGCATCTCCTTGGTTGAAAATGATTTGTTATGCATGGTTTGCTATCGCCGTAGAGCCTCTGAAACGGTGGCTGGATTAACAATAAGTTAAGCTTTTGATGTATTGCACTTGTGATTTCATGAAAATGTTATATTATTAGTCTAATTTGAATTTGGCACTCTGCCATTTCACCGGATGTTGTTGAGGTGTCCCGCTAGCGGCACGCCTTTCCCAAACAGGGTTTAAGGAATGATTTGTAACAAATACAATGCTCTTAGTTAAAGAGATATTCAGGTCCAGTTTATTACTGGGCACCCGTTCCAAAACAGACTGCAACTCTTAGTAAAGGGTTTCAGTGACCTCATTAGCTGTGGTTGCTGATGTGTATATGGTTGAATCATCAGAAGGACACACATGCTTTGTTTAATGCCAGTGGCAGGTCATTGGTAAAAATAGAAAAGGGTAGAGGGCCTAGAGAGCTGTCCTGCAGTACACCACACTTTACATGTTTGATATTAGAGAAGCTTCCATTAAAGAAAACGCTCTGCGTTCTATTAGACAGATAGCTCTGAATCCACGCTATGGCAGATGTTGAAAAGCAATAACGCATATGTTTTTTCAAAAACAGGTTATGGTCAACAATATCAAAGGCTGCACTGATATCTAACAGTACAGCTCCCACAATCTTCTTACTAACAATTTCTTTCACCAAATCATCAGTAATTTGTGTCAGTGCAGTACATGTTGAGTGCCCTTCTCTATAAGCATGCTGAAAGTCTGTTGTTAATTTGTTTACAGAGAAATAGCATTGTATTTGGTAAAACACATTTTTTTCCAACAGGTTGCTAAAAGCTGGCAGCAAGCTTATAGGTCTGCTTTTAGAAGCAATAAAGGCCGCTTTACCACTCTTGGGTAGCGGAATTACTTTAGCTTCCCTCCAGGCCTGAGGACAAAGACTTTCCTCTAGGCTCAGATTAAAGATATGACAGACATGAGTGTCTACAGAGTCAGCTACCATCCTCAGTAGCTTTCCATCTAAGTTGTCAATGCCAGGTCTGTCATTATTGATTGATAATCATTTTTTCACCTCTCCCACACTAACTTTACAAAATTCTAACTTGCAATACTTTTCTTTCATTATTTGTTTTTTTATGCATGAATACAATTTCTCACTGTTAGAACAAAGTTCTACAGCATTAGTAGAAATGTGATCGATACATGTGGATGATGTTGTTCTTGTAGTGTTTGTAAACACCCTGGTAGGTTGATTAATAACCTGAACCAGATTACAGGCACTGGTTACAGTGAGAAGCTTCCTCTTGAGCGGACAGCTTGATGAAAACCAGTCAATATTCAGGTCCCCAAGAAAGTAGACCTCTCTGTTCACATCACATACACTATCAAGCATTTCACACATATTATTGAGATACTGACTGTCAGCACTTGGTGGCCTATAGCAACACACTAAAAGAAAATGATTTAGATGTGCCAAGTAAAACTGCAACCACAACACTTAAATAACCCTTGACACAAGATCTGCATGACAGGGATATGGCTCGGAATACAGTGGGGATTTTGCAGGTTTTCCTACTTACAAAGCATGTAGAGATCTGTAATTTTTATCATAGGTACACTTCAACTGTGAGAGACGGAATCTAAAACAAAAATCCAGAAAATCATATGGTGTGATTTGTAAGTAATTAATTTGCATTTTATTGCATGACATAAGTATTTGATACATCAGAAAAGCAGAACTTAATATTTGGTACAGAAACCTTTGTTTACAGAGATCATACATTTCCTGTAGTTCTTGACCAGGTTTGCACACACTGCAGCAGGGATTTTGTCCCACTCCTCCATACAGACCTTCTCCAGATCCTTCAGGTTTCGGGGCTGTCGCTCGGCAATACAGACGTTCAGCTCCCTCCAAAGATGTTCTATTGGGTTCAGGTCTGGAGACTAGCTAGGCCACTCCAGGACCTTGAGATGCTTCTTACGGAGCCACTCCTTAGTTGCCCTGGCTGTTTGTTTCGGGTCGTTGTCATGCTGGAAGACCCAGCCATGACCCATCTTCAATGCTCTTACTGAGGGAAGGAGGTTGTTGACCAAGATCTCGCGATACATGGCCACATCCATCCTCCCCTCAATACGGTGCTGTCATCCTGTCCCCTTTGCAGAAAAGCATCCCCAAAGAATGATGTTTCCACCTCCATGCTTCACGGTTGGGAAGGTGTTCTTGGGGTTGTACTCATCCTTCTTCTTCCACCAAACACGGCGAGTGGAGTTTAGACCAAAAAGCTCTATTTTTGTCTCATCAGACCACATGACCTTCTCCCATTCCTCCTCTGGATCATCCAGATGGTCATTGGCAAACTTCAGATGGGCCTGGACATGCGCTGGCTTGAGCTGGGGACCTTGCGTGCGCTGCAGGATTTTAATCCATGATTGCATAGTGTGTTACTAATGGTTTTCTTTGAGACTGTGGTTCCAGCTCTCTCTAGGTCATTGACCAGGTCCTGCCGTGTAGTTCTGGGCTGATCCCTCACCTTCCTCATGACCATTGATGCCCCACAAGGTGAGATCTTGCATGGAGGCCCAGACCGAGGGTGATTGGCAGTAATCTTGAACTTCTTCCATTTTCTAATAATTGCGCCACCAGTTGTTGCCTTCTCACCAAGCTGCTTGCCTATTGTCCTGTAGCCCATCCCAGCCTTGTGCAGGTCTACAATTTTATCCCTGACGTCCTTACGCAGCTCTCTGGTCTTGGCCATTGTGGAGAGGTTGGAGTCTGTTTGATTGAGTGTGTGGATAGGTGTCTTTTATACAGGTAACAAGTTCAAACAGGTGCAGTTAATACAGGTAATGAGTGGAGAACCGGGGGGCTTATTAAAGAAAAACTAACAGGTCTGTAAGAGACGGAATTCTTACTGGTTGGTAGGTGATCAAATACGTATGTCATGCAATAAAATGCAAATTAATTACTTAAAAATCATACAATGTGATTTTCTGGATTTTTGTTTTTGATTCCGTCTCTCACCGTTGAAGTATACCGATGATAAAAATTACAGACCTCTACATGCTTTGTAAGTAGGAAAACCTGCAAAATCGGCAGTGTATCAAATACTTGTTCTCCCCACTGTATATACAGCAACACCTCCCCCATAAGCATTTCTGTCTCTTCTATAGATGTTATATCCTTGTATTGCTACTGATGTATCATCAAATGAATTATCTCAGAGTCTCAGAAATGGCTAATATATGAATGACATCTGATTTTAGCAAGTTATTGATTTCATTAACCTTATTTCTAAGGCTACATATAATAATATAGGCTATTTTCAGCCCTTTCCTGGGTAGTTTATCAGAGAGGCACATGGGCTACAAACAGCTTACGACACAAAATACACTTAGTATTACTTTCTTAGCTACAGTATACATATCTCTCTGGCATATTACTTTTTTTTTTACAATAGCATACAATACATTTTCGGACTCACAGTTGTGCTGTGCTCACTTGAAAAGGAAGGTGGCACGACGGTCCTTCTTGTGGGATAATTTTGTCATGAAACTTTGTCATCAAAGTCTGGCATTCTCTGGATTTATGGTGCTTTCCCAGCTCATTTCTGTTCAGTTCCCGGTAGTCTTGAACTCGCTTAAGTCTGAGATATCCCAGTTCCGAGTTTCCTTTGACAATTGGGGCCAATTTATTCAACCTTCTCTTGCCCATGGTGTTGCATGTGAATTTGTATCCTTTTAAGCTTGGAAAGACACACCTAAACTTAGACACACCCTCTCCACCAAATAGCAGGGCAAGCAAAATAGTCATTGCTTTGCAACGCTTACAGTTATCCACGGATTCCTTCCGAACCACTCATTGTTGAATTTGCCATTTCCAACTTGTTGTGTAATGTTTATGTCCAATGGCTGATGAGCACCAATACGTTTTATCTATCATTTCTCTTTTTTTTACCTTTATTTTACTAGGCAAGTCAGTTAAAGAACACATTCTTATTTTCAATGACAGCCTAGGAACAGTGGGTTAACTGCCTGTTCAGGGGCAGAATGACAGATTTGTACCTTGTCAGCTCGGGGATTCGAACTTGCAACATTTCGGTTACTAGTCCAACGCTCTAACCACAAGGCAACGCTGCCGCCCTCTTCATTTGACAAGGACTGAAAAAGATTTGTTAGTAGATTGTCGATGTGATTCATGAGAATGACTGCTTGTCTAGCTTGCTAGCTAAGATTTTGAACGTATGATGTTGACATAATTAGTCCAATCAAAGCTACAAGTAGATATAACGTGATTTGACAATTTTATCTGTGGCCAATGACCTTGAGCCTTCTTGGACGGGCACTTTTAATGTAAAGCCTTCTTGGACGGGCCCTTTTAATGTAAATCTATGGCACCAACCAAGGGGTCTCCCTGTAGATTTTGTGGTGAAGTAGTGTCCCCATGAGTAACAGAACACTGAGCAAATCAAAGCGCAACTAGACAAGATTACCAACCCTTACGCTCTGTATTTGTCGCTGGCTGCCCCTCCACTACAGAAAGCACTGAGCTAGGCTTAAACGCTTGCATTTTGGACCTGCCTTACTCAAGATAGCGAAAAAGAGACCATGTTTGTATGAATCTTTATTGACTCAATACATTTTTTTATTAAATTGTTTGCAAACGGATACATGACACGTATTAACGCCAAAAGAACATGCAAAACAGGTTGGGTTCAAGCAGGTGGGGCTCTCCCTGAATGACAGGTCTGTCATGCCTGCTCCCGCTCCCCCTCCCTGGTGCTCAAAAGGCGCCAGGCTCCCCAGCATTACACACTCCTGCCACCATCATTACGCACACCTGTCTTCCACCGTCACACATGTCAGCGATTATTAGACTCACCTGGACTCAATCCTCTATGTCATTACCTCCCTTATATGTGTCTGTTCCCAAGCTCTGTTCCCTCCAGGATTAATGTTAGTTTGTCTCTGCATACCCGGTTCTGACACTGTCTCTGTCCTGTTTGATGTCTGTTCCCGGTCAGGATTAATGTTAGTTTGTCTCTGCATACCCGGTTCTGACACTGTCTCTGTCCTGTTTGATGTCTGTTCCCTGTCAGGATTAATGTTAGTTTGTCTCTGCATACCCGGTTCTGACACTGTCTCTGTCCTGTTTGATGTCTGTTCCCTGTCAGGATTAATGTTAGTTTGTCTCTGCATACCCGGTTCTGACACTGTCTCTGTCCTGTTTGATGTCTGTTCCCTGTCAGGATTAATGTTAGTTTGCCTTTGCATACCCGGTGCTGACGCTGTCTCTGTCCTGTTTGATGTCTGTTCCCTGTTTGATGTCTGTTCAGGATTAATGTTAGTTTGTCTCTGCATACCCGGTTCTGACACTGTCTCTGTCCTGTTTGATGTCTGTTCCCTGTCAGGATTAATGTTAGTTTGTCTCTGCATACCCGGTTCTGACACTGTCTCTGTCCTGTTTGATGTCTGTTCCCTGTCAGGATTAATGTTAGTTTGTCTCTGCATACCCGGTTCTGACACTGTCTCTGTCCTGTTTGATGTCTGTTCCCTGTCAGGATTAATGTTAGTTTGTCTCTGCATACCCGGTTCACACTGTCTCTGTCCTGTTTGATGTCTGTTCCCTAGTCAGGTTTGACAATGTCTGTTGTTTAATGTTAGTTTGCCTTTGCATACCCAGGATTAATGGTTTGCTGCATACCCGGTGCTGACGCTGTCTCTGTCCTGTTTGATGTCTGTTCCCTGTCAGGATTAATGTTAGTTTGTCTCTGCATACCCGGTTCTGACACTGTCTCTGTCCTGTTTGATGTCTGTTCCCTATTAAATGTTCTACTCCTCGTACCTGCTTCTCTTCTGCAGCGTCGGTCCTTACAGGGTCGCCACTGGTAAAACGACATCTAGCCTATTTTAAATGATGAGCGCTTCATACATTCACCTTTTCATGTTTTTATTGTATTTATTTTTTTATCATTCAAATCATATTGTTGAATTTCTATACTTCAAAAGCAATACTTCAAAAGCATTCAAGGAGACCCCCGGGTCGGTTCCGAGAATTGATCCTCAGGGACGAGTACTTGAAGGGGAAGCATTAGGGTGGGCAGACCCTACCCCAGGCTGGCAGCACCAGTTATGCTCATTGTTTATGGGGTTGTGATGGTAATAGAGGGGGGGCTGCACATAGGTTTGTGGGGATATAACTATTGGGGAGAGCCCCATTTTCTCTCTGGGGAGATACCTCCAACAATGTTTATAACTAACCAAAGATAGACCACAGCCTGTATTGAGATCAAATGTTTTTGAAATTAGCAGAATGTTGGCCCAAATTTATCTCATTCCATCTTCTCCCACCGTCGGCCACTGGGCTTCCTCTCACCACCATATTTGGTAATGAGTGGAAACCCACAACCGGATGCTTCACATTTATACATCCCGTGAAATATCTGTGATAAGCTGTACTGCTAGCTAGTTCAGACCAGGTTTGCTGTTTTGTGCAGCGATATCCCCGTACCTAATGTAGTCTAACATTGTCTGTGACATGAACCGTATTTCCCTCTCTGTCAGTGTGTTATTTAATCTAACGCTAGTAAAGTTGTAAAATCGGGAAACCCCTAAACACCTCAATATATTCCGAATAAAACTGGGTGGCGACGTGGGCATGCGCCAGGTTACAGGTGCTACAATGCATATGATGTCCCACTGTCCTTATAGCTACATAAAGTCTGGAATTCTGCTATTGTAAAACAGCCATTTTCTCCCAGTCCAAATTACATGTACAATTGGATTATTGATCATTCATCATTAACTCATAGGTTATTGTTCATACTTGTAAAGTCAGGGAATGTTATAATTCACTAGCGCAAAATATGGGAGTCTGCACACGGTTTACTATCCCCTCACACAACTCGAGTCCCGTAAGTGGGATAAGAAAATGAAATCAGAAATAGTTTTTGCTTAAATGCTTTTCTCTCAGGCCAGTCCTCACGAACTGTGGGCTTTGTATGCACTACGCACATATGTAGGCTCCAGCGTAATAACCATAGCCATCGATTGTGGACGAAATCTAGAGGTAAAGTGCTGGCTAATGGTTTGCACTGTCATCCTTCGTGAGATTGTGATACCACCACTATCATGAATTCACACTGTCTAGTCAATTAATTTGTCATTTGGATTCCAGCATAAAACAAGCCACCTGGTGCCAGGCGCACATCACGGCAGAATCCCAATCGATTTTAAATAGCCGGTCTACGAAGAGGAACATTATAATGACAAAAATGTATAATATTCTAGTCTATATCAACAAACTCATTCATTCTATTCAACAAATTACTAGTTTATGAGCTCATACCTGTTAGGTTACCTTGCTTCAGTTAGTTCCAGTGTCCAATTCGAGCTGAAAACTAGACGGAGCGGCTGAAATGTAAAATCCCTCCTGAGCACGGTTGCTGGAGATAAAGGGGGAAATGGGCTGTGTGACAGTGCAGACCCCACTGAACTGCGATTTGAATGCCTATTGTCGAGTAGGTTGCTTGCGATGGGAATTTCACAAATGATCAGACAGTATAGCCTACCATAAAAAAATGAAAGAGTAAACTAATACTGTGTCCAAAAGTTTCAGAATTATGAGTTTCATCTTCACCCTAGGATAACGGTATTAAAATACTTACACTTCAATACATCCCGACTCTTTTTTTATAATATTGTGAGGAATTATGGTCAACGTAGGCTATGCATGTCCTGCAGCATGGTCAGTAGACTATGTTGTCTAATGCATACATTGTCACAAAACTCAAATGGCAAATAAGGCAGAGATAGAAAATTGTTAGAGTAACTGAATTCTCTTGTAATATACTGTCACCTATTGGTATGAATATGTAACATATACTGTTAGAAGATGGTACTCTTATAACAACAGGCCTGAATTGCTTGTGGTCTAGGATAATTTATTTCCAATCATGGCTTGTGAACCGAAAGGTCAACTAAAACTAACTGCAACCAGATGTATTATTACACATTAATTTCTTTATTATTCATTATTTAATAACACATTATTTACAGGATGAGAGATGTGTGTCGGACAGAAGTAGTGGGCCGCACAGTCCAGTGAAGGCTTCCAGTTGAGCAGCCTGTTTGAGTTGTTGTCAGGCCCACCATTTAAGTGGAACAGCAGAGCAGCACACCAGAGGTACGATATTTACCATAGATCACTGCCATCTGAACTGAAAGAAAAATACACAAAAAGTCAGTACCTCAAACTCACTAAAATACAGTGATCAAACTTAGATATTGCTATTCATTGTTGGCACTACTTTTTGGAATTTCAGAATGGATTGGTTTAATTCCACAAATTCAATTCTAATTAAATTACCTCTCCCCGTAAATTCAATTTAATTCAAATTCTAGATTAGTCATTGAATTCAGAGATAATTCAATTCCTCTCAATTCCAATGTTAGGTAGATTCCAATAAGTCAATTCCCAATTCAATATTATCCCCACCAATTCCACAAATTCTAATTCAATTCCCGTAGGCTTTCAGGATAGTCACTTTTCAGACAGTTATACTGGAAATGTAGAAATACAAGTTTAAATAATTTAAAACAAGGACGGGCAACTGGCGGGGGTCTCAACTTACTCTTGGGAGTGAAAAATAGTACAATACACAGGTACCAGGTGCAAATTTGACATTTGGTTTGTGCATCAAACAGATGCCTACTGTTCCTAGGCCGTCATTGAAAATAAGAATTTGTTCTATACTGACTTGCCTAGTTAAATTAAGGTAAAAAATAAAAAATATATATTTTATATCAGTCACTCAATTAGCCCATGTCAGCAAACATCTTTTAGATTGGTAAGCTAGTCTAGTGGCCAGCCATCTAAACGTGTAGTGATCATGGTCGAATTACCGACTGGGGGAACCCCATTGATTGATGTTGTTAGACACTCTCACTCAGATGTCATACATAAAAAATGTCTCCACCCTATGGCAAAATGTGTAGAATTCCAGCAAATTAGCTGTAAAATTGCTAATTTTTCTCTCCGCCCAATAGCAAAATGTGTAGGATTGTACAAATTTAAATCTAAAACGTAAATGTTTTCTCTCCACTGTCAAAATGTTTTCCTTGCAAGATGGGGGGGTTATTTGTTCCAACAAAATGTAGTTTAGGGGCCATAAAAGGCTAGGGCTGGCTTTGACTGCATGTGTGGGTAAAGATGTGGGTATGCAGACCCTGTAGGGACCGACGCCGGAGATAAGAAGCAGGTACGGGGAGTCAACATTTAATAAAGAACAGACATGAAACAAGACAGGAACAGCGTTAGCAAAACAACGACGATTGACAATCAATGCTGAAGCGGGGAACAGAGCAGGGGAACAGACAGATATAGGGGAGGTAATGACAGAGGTGATTGAGAACAGGTGAGTCCAATAATGGCTGATGCGCGTGACGAGGGAAGGCAGGTGTGCGTAATGATGGTGGCAGGAGTGCGTAATGCTGGGGAGCCTGGCGCCCGGGAGCGCCAGGGGGGAAGAGTGGGAGCAGGCGTGACAGAGCCATGAACCACTGCGTCTCCTTATGAGTTCAGATTTTTTGTGGCCCCCACCGCAATCAAAGTTGCCGATCCCTGATTTAAAACAAATCCTGCTGTCAATGTTTTATGCTAAGTGCATTAATTTCACTGCCAGGGAAATGCACAAATGATGATTTCCAATTAAATTCCAAAGATTAAATGTTTTTCCAATTCAACCCCAATTCAAACAGTCCAAACAGTCTAATTCCACTTCGATTACAATTCCAAAACTTGAAGATTGTTGAATTTCGAATTGACTTCAATGTAAATTCTCCACGTCATGAGTGAATTCAAGAAATTAATTGGAATTTCAAATGAATTTGGAATTGACCCCAACCCTGTGGGTCATGTTGATATATTCAATGTATGAGTATATTGGAACACATCGGAGACGCAGTTATTTTGAATAACCTTGTCCCCCAATCTCTTCATCCCCTCACCGTGTTGTTAAGTCGCCTTCTGACTCGTCTC
This sequence comes from Oncorhynchus keta, assembly GCF_023373465.1. Taxonomy (NCBI): domain Eukaryota; kingdom Metazoa; phylum Chordata; class Actinopteri; order Salmoniformes; family Salmonidae; genus Oncorhynchus; species Oncorhynchus keta. The sequence goes on from NC_068444.1 coordinate 45,700,298, forward strand.
CAAACAGCAACCACGCCATAGCTGACTCAGGGGAAGACCTCTTCCCATACCTAGTGTACACAGAGAGGCCATCATTGTTGCTGTATGTCACCAAGAGATATACATTGCTTGCTGGAGTGTGCCGACAGGGGTCCTATGATCATGTCATGTCCCCTTGTGGCCATGAGTAGCCTGCCCATCTCATAATTTACATCACCATGAATTCCAATACCTACAAATTCATATATCCAAGATCCCTTGTGTCCCATCTCCTCACCTTCTTCTCAACCGTAATGGAGGAGAAGATCCAAGATCCTTTCCTTCGGACCTCCCTCTCACATACGTTTTGAGAAGAAGGCGAGGAGAGAGGATGCTAGGAATCGAGGAAAGATTCATTGAGAAAGAGTAAAAGTGTCAAGAAATGAGACATTCTAAGTGCTTATACCCTACTCGGTGTACTCACTAATCACCAATGCCCATTTCATTTCCAGAGGCAAGATCACATATCTCTCATAGCTCCAAACGAGGATGTGCAATGCTCAGTAAGGCTAGCAATCCTCAGCTCCACAGGCAGCGCCAAGTCTTTTAAAATATCTTTACTGAAATCAATGCCTGGCCATTGTGGAGTGATTCTCCCTTTGTGTGAGAACAGAGGGGCTGAACTGCATGGCACACAGCCCTTGCAGTGCATTGACAGCTCCAGCCCTTTTAATGATAGACCCTGCAGTTTTTAGACGTTTAATAGGAGACTGGTTCAGGTTCCCTCAAACTCTATACGCCTACATGAAATCTCTCTCTGAGGAACAGACGTACCTGCACAGATACATACGCACAGATGCACAAGCAGTCACTCATATGCACACACAGATGGAGACTCCACATGCATGCATGGACACACACACACACACACACACACACACACACACACACACATATATATATACCACTGTTGATATATACTGTCGACGCATGTTTCTGAGGACTTTTTATTGTCGACAGTGACAAAAGTGTCAGTTGTGTGTGCATAGAAATGTAAGTTGCAGGGGGGTTTTACTGGAGGTTTTGATAAGATTCAGCCATATGTTCAACTGTTAGTGTTTTGTTAATGTTATTAGTATTCTTTAAAGTTACAGTTGCCAATGCTGCTTTGTGTATTGTTTATCATATGCAGTGGTGACCTGTTTTGCATGTTATTTTGACATTAATACGTGTCACATATCAGTTTGCAATGTAAATAAAAAAAATAAAAGTGGTTGAGTTAATAAAGCCTCCATACAAACATGGTCTCTTTTTTTGTTTTGTTGAGTAAGGCAGGTCCAAAGTGCAGGTGTTTCAGTCTAGCTCAGTGCTTTCTGTGGTGGAGGGGCAGCCAGCGGAGAATACAGAGTGTAAGGGTTCTCTCGTTGCGCCGTGATTGGCTCAGTGTTCTTTCACTCGTGGGGACACTACATCACTGCCAAATCTAACGGTAGAGCTGGAAAATTCAAGCCCCTTGGGTGATGCCATAGAGTTACATTAGAAGTGCCCATCCAAGACGGCTCAAGGTCATTGGCCACAGATAAAATTACGTCAAATCACGTTATATCTACAGTAACTTTGATTGGACTAATCATGTCAACCTTATAATTTCAAAATCTTAGCCAGCAGTCATCTACATTAATCAAGTCAACAATATACTGGCATATGAAGAGAAATAATGATAAGAAATTATAGATAAAACGTATTGGTGCTCATTGGCCATTGTACATAAACATTACACAATAGGTTGGAAATCGCAAATTCAACAATGACTGGTTTGGAAGGAATCAGTGGCTTAATGCAAGCATTGCAAAGCCATCACTAGCCTGATATTCAGTGGAGTGGGTGTGTGGTCCCAATTCTCATTTAAGGTTCTCTTTCCCAAGCTTAAAATGATAAACATTCAACACTGGCCATGCTGTCAATCCAGCATGATTTTTGCCACGCTAAAAACAACTGTTAACTCAGAACTGGGAAATTTGACTTCAGTGATTTCAGGATAAATGGGAACTCAGGTAAAAACGAGCACCGACGGTGAAAATACGTTTTGAACGGTCATCCAACTGGGAATTGTACGTATGGAATTTAGGCCTGTTTCTCGAGCTACAACCTGAAGATCACTGAAATCATCATGATTCAATCTTGGGTTTTTTTCTCCAGAATTCCCAGTTGTCTTGAAAGCACCATAAATCCAGAGAATGCCAGACTTTGATGACAACATTTGCCCACAAGAAGGACCGCTGCACCACCTTCCTGTTCAAGTGAGCACAGAACAACAAGTTGAGTCGAAAAATGCTGCTGCATAAATGACGTAATATGCAAGGAAGATATGTATACTGTAGCTAAGAAAAACAATACAAAGTGTATGTTGTGTAGTAAGCTGTTAGTAGCTAATGTGCCTCACTCTAATAAGTTGGTCTATTTTCCCCTCTTAATATTGCCTACTGTTCTGACTTGGTGTACATGTAGCAAATAGTCTGTTTTAGAGAAATGTAATCATTGAATATTGTAAGAGCTTTCATTGTCTGCTTCTATGCCCCCTTTATGTATCCAACAGTTCTGACTTGGTGTACAGAGAGAACACTGTAAGAACAGCCCATGTTCTGAATTCTGTCACTGTACATTTCAAAAGTGCTGAACAAATAGTTACATTGACTATGTCCACCCTAGCTCGCTCATTAATGTCTTAATTGAAATTACGGGTTGCCTCTTATCCGCTTGTCGTCCCCTTGTGCTACAGTTTCTACATCTCAATTGTCAGTAGAAAGCATATTTGTTTAAGCAAGTCAGCCATATCAGCTCTGTTTTTTTAAAGGCAGTAAATGAGGCTGAATGAATTGTTTTGCTGCCAGACTAGGCTTTGCTGATAGCCAGCTGTAGCAGTGGTAAGGTGTTGGGACTGCTGTTGGGACAGCTTTATGTAGGCCCTAACAGTTTGTGGGCACAGTTTGTCACCATTATAGTGCAATTAATGTATTGTTTAGTGTTGTGTTGTGTTGTGTAGTAGCTTTACTGGCATGCATCCTCCCCACAAAAAAATGTGGATTTGCCCCACCAAGATTTACATGCTAAAATCTCCACTGATTGCATGCAGCATTATTCCGTACTGCCATAATTGTTATTGCATTGGTTGCAAAAGTACTTCTGCAGAAGTGGTTTATTTGTTGTATTGTTAAACATCGTCTTTTGCATGCACACGCTACCACAGCGTTTTCCATAGTGCCCTTTATTAAGGTGTTTTTTTCTGCCATTGGCGAGCTTCTAGAGACATCCCAGGCAGCTCTTGGAGCTTGCTCATGCGCAGAGTAAATTACGACCCTGTGGTACCAGGGCAGCTCTGATGAGGCCTCAGCCTGGCAGATTCTGGAGAGAGGGTGCCATAAATCTTGACACTTTGTCAAACCAAGTACTTGGTTTCTCTCTCTCTACAAGAGGCAAATGTTTCTGTTTATATTGATGCTGATAGTTAAATAACTCTTCATTCTTAATACTGTTTAGTATGTGTTATATCTTTGTCTTGTAGAACCACATCAATAAGATTCCAAGTCATTCGGATTACTGAAATCATATAAATATCCAGCTGTTTGTGTGTGTGTGGCGGTGACTATTAAGAGTACAGCACTGTACTGGGCAGAACCAAACCAATCAGCTATAAGTATATAGTGGGTGAGGGCATTCACATTGACCACTCAGACGGGTGAGGGCATACCAGCCAATCGTTTTTAATTGGTACTTCTAGATGGATTTACTGACTAACAGTTTTTACATGGTCGGTAATCTTTACGGATTTAGTGACCAATAGTTTTCACAGCTGTACTGAGAGACAGGGGCAATTCCTGTTGAGCTTTCCTCTTGCCCCAAGACACAGAGACAGGACATGCACTTAAGTTAATGCCTACTTTTTTTCTATCCAACACACCAGTCATTGGAGATCACACATGCACTGTACAGCAGCGCATCATTGCCTACAGCAGTCTTGCCTTTACAACCCAGGTTGGGGGAATAATGATAGCAACTCATTATAGATCAGTATAATGAAGCCAGACCAGACCAGACAGATCAGGTACATTTGCCGGTAATAGCACATCTCCATTACACAGACCAAGGTCTCAGTGGAGCCATTATAGGTCTCTATCGCTGAACGCAAGGAAGGTCAGTGAGGGAGCAAAACCAGGCTCCTTTCCGTTCCTTTCCATACCATCATTATTTTTAATAACTACACTCTGCAATCTCCAAATACTAATCTCTCTGTTGCATATGTGGCTTTCCAAAACTGGAATTAAGTTATGTTATCACAGTGTTCAGAACAACAGGCTGGTCGGAGAGCCAAGACATCATTATCCTCAGGCTTAGTTCAAATATCCTCTATAGAAAATGTTGTTGTCATGCGCACATCTTTAAAAACTTAGGTGCTGGGCTAATAAATAACATTTGTAAAGAATCATAATGAATCACAGAGGTACATGTGGTCATAAACGATTATAATCAAAAGAGTAAAACCCACAAATTCAGATATGCAAAAAGTTCCATATCAGATTATGCATATTGTTTATGTGTTGGCACCACATATTTATGAACAGCTGTGCCTGGTGTCCTTTGTGGTGTGCTATCTCATGAACTGATATCATGTATTCAGGTGAGAGGACACCTGGGGCAGTTGATTCGTGACTTGCCCTTCGTGCCCGCTCCCATACCCTATAATTTTGTATTTCTTTGTGACTCGTTTGTATATAGGTAGAGCAGACAAGCCACATGCCTGATTGGCAGATGACTGGCAACCCTGATTAGAAGCACCTTCTGCTCATCGGTTGTTCTCTACAAATGCTGTTTTGAATTCAAATAAAATTGTACCTACACACTGAAGAAGGCTGTAATGTCGAAACCTCTGTGCAAACTATCCCTGATGCAATTAAAATAATTTAAGTACGCTTTATGAAACATCTTTTTGAGTGCGAACCCATTACACCTTTCTGTTCATAAAGGATTATAAAGTGCCTTCGGAAAGTATTCAGACCCCATTAACTTTTTCCACATTTTGTTAGATAAATATGACATTTACATAAGTACAGTACTTTGTTGAAGCACCTTTGGCAGCAATTATAGCCTTGAGTCTTCTTGGGTATGACAATACAAGCTTGGCACACCGGTATCTGGGGAATTTCTCCCATTCTTCTCTGCAGATCCTCTCAAGCTCTGTCAGGTTGGACAGGGAGTGTTGCTGCACAGCTATTTTCAGGTTTCTCCAGAGATGTTCGATGAGGTTTAACGCTGGGCTCTGGCTGGGCCACTCAAGGATATTCAGAGACTTCAGAGACATTCTAGACAACTCCTGCGTTGTCTTGGCTGTGTGCTTAGGGTCGTTGTCCTGTTGGAAGGTGAACCTTCGCCCAAGTCTGAGCTGGCTGGAGTGTTTATGGACATATTCATCTCTCCTGTCTGCTGTCCCTATGCTTCAAGATGTCCACCATTGTTCCACCATTGTTCCTGTACCCAAAACATCAAAGGGGACTGAACAAAATGACTATCGCCCTGTAGCACTCACTTCTGTCATCATGAAGTGCTTTGAGGGACTAGTTAAGGATCATATCACCTCTACCTTACCTGACACCCTAGACCCACTTCAATTTGCTTACCGCACCAATAGATCCACAGACGATGCACTCACCATCGTACTGCACACTGCCCTATCCCATCTGGACAAGAGGAATACATATGTAAGAATGCTGTTAACTTCTTGGTGACAGGGGGCAGTATTGTCACGTCCGGATTGAAATGCATGCCCAAATTCAACTGCCTGCTACTCATCCCCAGAAGATAAGATATGCATATTATTAGTAGATGTTGACAGAAAACACTCAAACACTCAAACACTCATGTCTGTGAGTATAACAGAACTTATTTAGCAGGCGAAACCCAGAGGACAAACCATTCAGACTTTTTTTGAGGGTGTCACTCTCTTTTCAATGGATTTTCATTGGGAATCCAAATTTCTAAGGGACCTTATTGTTGTTCCTACCGCTTCCACTGGATGTCACCAGTCTTTAGAAATTGGTTGAGGTTATTCCTTTGTGTAATGAAGATGTAGCACTGTTCAGAACGAGGGTCACTTGTAGTGTACTGTTAGATAGAGGCACGTGACCAGAAAGCTAGCTACAGTTTGTTTTCCTCCTGTATTGAACACAAATCATCCCGACTTCAATTTGATCGATTATTTACGTAAAAAATACCTAAAGTAGTATTACAAAAGTAGTTTGAAATGTTTAGGCAAAGTTTACAGGTAAACTTTTGAGATATTTTGTAGTCACGTTACGCAAGTTGGAACTGGTGTTTTTCTGGATCAAACGCTCCAAATATATTGACATTTTGGATATATATTGACAAATTTAATCGAACAAAAGGACCATTTGTGACGTTTATGGGACATATTGGAATGCCAACAAAAGAAGCTCCTCAAAGGTAAGGCATGAATTATATTTTTATTTCTGCGTTTTGTGTCACGCCTGCAGGGTTGAAATATGCTTTTCTCTCTTTGTTTACTATGGTGCTATCCTCAGATAATAGCATTGTTTGCTTTCGCCTAAAAGCCTTTTTGAAATCTGACATGTTGGCTGGATTCACAACAAGTCTAGCTGTAATTTGCTATCTTGCATGTGTGATTTCATGAAAGTTTGATTTTTATAGTAATTTATTTGAATTTGGCGCCCTGCATTTTCCCTGGCTTTTGGCCAGGTGGGACATATCCCAGAGAGGTTAACTGACTATAGCTCAGCATTTAACACATAGTACCCTCCAAGCGCATCATTAAGCTTGAGGCCCCGGGTCTGAACCCCGCCCTGTGCAACTGGGTCTTGGACTTCCAGACGGGCAGCATCCCTGGTGGTGAAGGCAGGAAAAAACACCTCCACTTCGTTGATCCTCAACACTGGGATCCCACAAGAATGAGTGCTCAGCCCCCTCCTGTACTCACTGTTCACCCATGACTGAGTTTCCATGCACGCCTCCAACTCAATCATCAAGTTTACAGACGACACAACAGTAGTAGGCCTGATTAAACAAAACAAAGGAGCTGACCGTGGACTTCAGACAGCCTACATGGGGAGAAGAGGTGGAGGGCCCTGAAATGGGAGTGTGTGGTGCCAGGAAAATAACCTCTCACCCAGAGTAAACAAAACAAAGGAGGCTCCAGACCGTGGACTCCTCAGGAAACAGCAGAGCCAAAAATATAATCAAGGAGCACTGCCGTTCACCCCATTACCATCCACATAGATTAGAGCTGAAAAACAGCTTCTATCTAAAAACACAAGCATTTTGCTGAAACACCCTTTAATAATGTTTATATATTTTGCTTCTCAATAACATCTGTATCTTAGTAAATGCCACGTGTATGTGACAAATACAATTTGATTTGATTTGATTTGAGTACTTTGGAGCAGGTTTTCGTCAAGGATCTCTCTGTACTTCGCTTTGTTCATCTTTCTCTCAATCCTGACTAGTCTCCCAGTCCCTGCTGCTGAAAAACATCCCCACAGCATGATGCTGCTACCACCACGCTTCACCATAGGGATGGCGCCAGGTTTCCTCCAGAAGTGACCTGGCATTCAGGCAAAAGAGTTCAATCTTGGTTTCATCAGACCACAAAATCTTGTTTCTCATGGTCTGAGAATCTTTAGGTGACTTTTGGCAAACTCCAAGCGGGCTGTCATGTGCCTTTTACTGAGGGGCTTCCTTCCGTCTGGCCACTCTACCACAAAGGCCTGATTAGTGGAGTGCTGCAGAGATGGTTGCCCTTCTGGAAGGTTCTCCCATCTCCACAGAGGAACTCTGGAGCTCTGTCAGAGTGACCATCAGGTCCTTGGTCACTGCCCTGACCAAGGCCCTTCTCCCCTTATTGCTCAGTTTGGCCGGGCGGCCAGCTCTAGGAAGAGTCTTGGTGGTTCCAAATTTCTTCCATTTAAGAATGATGTGTTCTTAGGGACCTTCAATACTGCATAATTTTTGTTGGTACCTCTCCCTAGATCTGTGCCTCGACACAATCATGTCTCGGTGCTCTACGAATGATCATATGGGCATGTATTCCAGCAGTTTCCAATGTCATCTTTTTTTTACTGTTGCCTAGGTTTTAATTTGGACCAATTTGTATATAATTCTTTGACCATGATTGACTATGCACAAAAGTGAATTATATATTTTGGGACGTGAGCACTCAGCCTGTTTGACCTGAGGAAGATCAGTTTCAATCTAAACGTTGTCAATAAAGTTGCGAATTTGGAGCACAAACAGTGTGTGGGCCTTCCTGTTCATTATTAGTTAACATAACCCCCCCCATAACTACTCCTGTGTCCTTGCCTATAGTGGTCATTTGACCTCTTAAGATTATCAGCAAAAATTTGATTGGAATTTATGTGGGGCATTTTTCTGTGTGATTTTTTTTGTATTCAAATTGAATGAAGGAACATGTAATCAATCTATTGGTTGTTAGTAGGAGCTTTACGCTTCCTGAAAACCCAATAGGCTGAAATGTTTGCTTTGTTAGAGTGCTGACTCACTCACCTCTGTCTTGTAATGAGGTTTATGTAGTGTCGCAGCGCCGTGTTGTATCTGGCCCATTCCTCCGGAGGCGCGTTGTTGTCCGGGCTCACAGGCTTGGGCGGGTAGGCATCTGCGAAGGTGCCCAGACTAACCAGCACGCACATGAGGAGGGCTACGAGGATCAACCAGGGTCTCAGTATGTTGGCCATCTGTAAATAAAGAATGTAGTCAAACATTTCCCTGAAAACTGCTGGACATAGTTTTGTTTAAGGTAAAGCTTTTGATGAGTAAGATTTGGTATTTTTGAAAGGAGGATTCATTAGAGACGCGTTAGCAGGTGCTCGGTCTATGGTGCCGAAATGTGTGCCAAAGTTGTTTACGAAATAAATAAATTGGTCTTCAACCTATTGATTTTACAGTGCTATAGGTAACAGTCTGGAAATGTTAAGTAATGATAATGAAGAATCGCTTTTGTACTCTTAACATTCGGACTTGCTACTGCAATCGGTCGTTCTTGAATTGCGGTGGCAGTTTGCGTCCCTTGCCTTTGCAACCACGAAAACCACTTTCAAATGACAAACAGTTACACATGCATGGTTTTGTTTACATTGAAGTGTTTATGATGTGTCCCTAAGTATTATGTCATTGGTGTTAACACTTTGAAAATGACTCATTACAAAGGATATACAAGGACCTTGAGCATTCCCTCCAGTGGCAAACTGTTTTTTGGGGAGTGGTCTTTATTAATAATACAAAATGATTAACTAATCACACCCTTTTAGTATGTCCTAAATTGTAGGATTCCATTGATCATGTGGTGTGTCTAAATGTTACTACGGGTTAAAGGGTTAATTCATTACCTTATATTTGGGCATTTGTTGCCTCCATTTAAGAAAATCCTCAATGATCAAAAATGTGTCATGGGTGTTATCATCATTGGTGTTACTACTCCTAGGGTGAAGTCAGCATTAGCGAGACACTTTTTGGTGAATCACTATGTATAAAATCGAAATCAGCCTACCCTACTCAACTAACGTTTATTTCAATTAATGAAGGTTGTATCTACATGTTTATGATGAAACAAGTTGATAGTTTATTATTTGGTGGGTGCTACAGTCTCTAAAACAACATCAGACTTTGGCTAAAGTGTGTCTCTCAGTTGTAGTGGGACACTTTAGTAGATGTTTTATTTAACGAGGCAAGTCAGTTAAGAACAAATTCTTATTGACAATAACAGCCTAGGAACAGTGGGTTAACTGCCTTGTTCAGAGGCATAAAATGACAGATTTTTACCTTGTCATCTCGGGGATTCAATCCGGCAACCTTTCAGGTTAGTGGCCCGACGCTCTCACCACTAGGCTACCTGCGGCCCCACGGCCCCCCTTCAGCAGATGAAGTAGAGAACACTTCGCAGGGGCTTATAGATAACACACTCTCCATGCCCTTGCAAAAGTGATGTTGGGACATTCCAAGCTCTCCATGAAACTCTAACTAAAGCACTGTGGAGTCCGCACAGCCTTTACTTGATCCTGAAGCAACTCTATTATTCCTCAAATGTTGTCCACTTTCATAAATGTAACCTCTTTTCTATCCTTACTTTCTTACATGCCATTGTTCGTTGTTTCCTTTCTTTCCTGCCCTTGTTATTGTTTCTCGCATTCCTTCCAATGTCATTTTATTGTTATATTATGCTGTTTATGTGCTATATAGTGTCTAGAATACATTTTGAGATGTTATAAACTGCTACAACAACCTATTTTAAAGGCCTGGTGCAGTCAAACAACTGATTTGTCCGTGTTTTATGTACAGTGAGTGTACTAAACATTAAGTACACCTGCTCTTTCCATGACGTAGACTGACCAGGTGAATCCAGCTGAAAACTATGATGCCTTATTGATGTCACTTGTTCAATCCACTTGAATCAGTCTAAATAAAGGGGAGGAGACAGGTTAAAAATATATATTTTTAAGTCTTGAGACAATTGAGATTGTGTGCTATTCAGAGGGTGAATGGGCAAGACACAAGGATTTAAGTGTATTTGAACGGGTATGGTAGTAGGTGCAAGGCGCACCGGGCTGCTGGGTTTTTCACGCGCAACTGTTTCCCGTGTGTATCAAGAATGGTCCACCACCCAATGGACATCCAGACAACTTGACACAACTGTGGGAAGCATTGGAGTCATCACGGGCCAGCATCCCTGTGGAATGCTTTCGACGCCTTGTGGAGTCCATGCCGATGATTTGAGGCTGTTCTGAGAGCAAAAGGGGGAGGAGCAACTCTATATTAGGAAGATGTTCCTAATGGTATACTCAGTGTATATCTCCACGCTACGAGGTTGGAATAATGTTGTGAAAACTAAGACGATGCCCTTTTAGTGTAAGAGCTGTATGAAAGGGCCGCCTGAAATTTCTGCCTGTTTTAGTGCGATGGAGTTTTCGACTTCCGTGGTAACATCACCATGCAATAAATTAGTTAATAGACCAATAGGTCGTTAACAATAAAACGTCACAATAGGGTGCAGAGCGTTCGATTTGCCTGCAGCGGGGCTCGGGTAAAACCATTGACAACTGCGTGCCGTTATCAAGGGATTTTTAAATAAGTTGGTTGTAATATCATCCCCTCTTGAAGAGCATTGTCAAAACTACAATGTGTAGATTATTCAATGCAAAACAATTGCACACATTTAGCTCTATCATCAGAGTTATAGGCCTACAGCCAGTAACTGCATGCCTTTCATGATCAGTAAACATCATGTAATCATGATTTCTGTCAATATTGGCCACTATTAATTGCATATTTGAGTGATATAAAAGTGAACTATACCTGACCAGTATGAGTGATTTAAGGCTCATTTCCCATCCTTAGTGGGGTCTGCCTGTCAAGCAGCAGTAGGGGCATTCGCCAATGTAACGGTAATGTTACAATGCATTCAGGAAGTATTCATACCCCTTAACTTACACCAAATGTTGTTTATTTAATTATCTATAGTGGTGATGACAGTAGTCTGACTGACACCTTTAACCAGGACGATATCAAGCACTTTCCAAAAGCCTCATCTCTGATGAAGCAAAGCTAAGATACATATTGTTTGCTTTAGCTATCTAGCTAGAAGCCAAATGGATCTGGCTCGCCTGACTTAATTGAAAATACATTATCAAATGATGTTTGCTGATTGCTGTAAAACTGATGATAGAGCTAAATGTGGAATAATCGGAAATGCTAGTTCTGACTATGCTCTTCAAGAGGTGATGTTAAAACCAGGTAGTTATGATGTTTATTTAGAAATCCCTTGAAAACGGCATGGATTTGTCAATAGTTTTAGCGGAGCTGGGGTCTCCTTGCCCCACAGCAGACGAATCAAACGCTATTGTGATGTTTTTGTTGATAAGCAAAAGATAAGAGTTCCAAACCTTTCTGCCAATTACAGCTCATTTTCACTTTTCCCCTCCCCACTTAGACCACTCCCACACAATCTTAGCAATATTCTTGCTTGAGAAATTGCCCTTTGCTAAGCTATTTTACGTTTATTTTTGACAATTTGACAATTGAAAACAATCACAGTAAGGTACTTCATTGTTAGAAATCATACGATATTGAGACACAAACGGCTGCATTGGATATTTCATGTATTTTTGAATATCTAAAGGAAATTGGATTTATATTGATTAACAAATGTTTTGTGCACAGTACACATTTAGCAGAAAACCAACAGCATATGTTGTGATTGGGTTGCAAAATGACCACAGTGCAGGACATTCAAACAGAATGCCCCACTACACCTGTGGGATATATTACAAAGCAGGACCAAAGAGTTAGTCAGATAACTTGTCTAATTGTTCTGAAATAACTTTCAAAAATGTTGAAAGATAAGCTTGAAATGGGCATGGTCTAACTGGCTCAAAAACCCAAACTCTAAGTTTAGCTTTCTCAATGAACCTGGAAATCAAGTTATTTCAGGTTGTTTATCAAAATTAGCTGGCAAATTCATTGATACTGCTTTGTAGTATATCACTCTGATGTCTCACTAATTCTGACTTCACTTTACTGGTGGCACAATGTTATCATAATGGTAAAATATCACCAAGCTGCCGTATTAATTGATTTACAATGGGAAGATACTCACGTAGATATTATTTTATTTATTCAAATGTAGGCTAAGATTTTTTCTCTTCTAAAATGCATTGCCCAAAATGCTACCGCAATTCAAGAACGACCCAATTGCTAAAACTACCACAACAGTCAAAACCTCCCAAACTCAGCCTTACATTGATAGTCTCGGAAAGCAAAAACTCACTTTTACTCACTTCGCGGCAGGCTTGCTTCCCAGGTTTTCACTTGGTTCTTGTTGTGCGTCTTGTTTTTATTCCCAAATACCGAAGGTTTATATAGGCAAGGCTATGCGATGCGCGCGCCATGAGATACAAGTAGGCGCATCCAATGAAAACCACACCCCTATTCTTTTTAACAATAGTCATTGGCCAGCTGGTGATCACAGTGTTGTGTAACAAATGTTTATGACAAATTGACTGTATCAATAACGCACAATAAGGGTAAATACATGCATATAATAACCAATAAAGAAGAAATGCATTCGTACATAAAGGCCTACTTCTGTCTAAGTGCATGACACATCGTGTGTGCTGGGTTTCATCACTTAGAGGACAGTTGGAAAAGTAGCCAGTCCTGATTGGACCACAACTGCAAATGTGGGACAAACTGCCAGTTCTCAAAGATGATTTCACCATATATTTCGACCCTTTATTATAACAGTATTGGGTCACCACTACTCATGCTACCCATTTAAGGCCAAGTTGGTCTCCTGAGAGGAGCACACACATCGCATTCATTCTCATTGTGTACTGAATACTAGTGTGTTTTCCATACATTTGTGAATCATTGCGTTTGTCAGATAATATTTAATCTTTCACAAAATATGTAGATTCATTTTCCACTTCTGCACACAACTCCTGTAATGCAACACACTTTATTCCATTACTAAAAACTGCACGAAAATAAAAAAGACTTCATTCCCCAATTGCAAAGTAGCTATAAAGCTCTAAGAGTAACACACCAATATAAATTAGGCCTATGTCTGACAGCAGTTATTAAGCCACATTTTTAATTCTATGCTGCTGGCCTTTTTTTTATAGGCAACTATTAGTTTAGGCCTATAACTAGGGGGGAGTCGTGAGTCATGCCCTCTGGTTTGAGAAGTTTAGAACCACTGGTTTAAAGCAGTTTCTATGGACCCCCCAAGGTCGTTCACCCCCCTCCCTAAAATAAACATCTAATCTGTCCGCCAGACAGCCACTCATACAACAGTCAACAACAACAAAAAGAAACTGAAAGAAAGTACAGACTACCGATCGCTGTCCACGGTTCTGAAATTGCGCAGGGTTCGCACAAGGTGCTTGAGTTGCTTAAAAGTACTTGAATTCGGCTATTAGTATACCTTGAAAATCATACATTTTCTCAAGTTGCTACTTGGAAAGTACTTGAATTAAAATCATAGGAGAACAGAAAATGCTCAAAAATGTTAATATGAAAAATATTAGAAAAATGTACTAGTCTTGCGAACTAATTTCCATGCAGACTACCGAGTTTAATTTCCTCGTGTTTCGAGTTCTGGTTGCCATGCGAGCTCGCTCATTCCACACACAGTCACTCAGTCAGGCAGGTACAGAACTGACTGACAAACGTAACATCGAGAGCTGAAATGCCAAGCAAATGTAGATTCAAACCTGCCTGGCAAGATGTTGATGTTTATGAATGGGTTTTGCCATACCCAAACAGGGATGTAGTGGAGGGTAAACGCATGTACGCACCTTTTTATTTGTGAAATAGCGTTTACTCGTTTTTATTTAGTTAATTATCGTTTACGCACTTATTATTGCGTTCCAAGCAATGATCAACGCTCAGAAGGCTTATTGATCTGGGTTCTAATTAAGCAATAAGGCCCGAGGAGGTGTGGTATATATCCAACATACCACGGCTAAGGGCTGTTCTTATGCACCACACAACACGGAGTGCCTGGACACAGTCCTTAGCCGTGGTATATTGGCCATGTATCACAAACCCCCGAGGTGCCTTATTGCTATTATAAACTGGTTATCCAACGTAATTTGAACAGTTTTGTCATACCTGTGGTATACGGTCCGATCAGCATTCAGGGATCGAACCACCCAGTTTATAATTTCAAATTATTCATGTACGCATGCACGTTATATTTGCCTGCTCCCCGGATTTGCCTTGTTAGCAGCGCATTCATTCACCACTCTGTCATATGGGTAATTCTGCCTGAATTTAAAATGGATTCAATTTAGATTTTGTGTCTACATACACACAATACCCCATAATGTCAAAGTGGAATGAGGAAATCGGTCAATTGAAATAAATTCATTAGGCCCTAATCTATGGATTTCACATGACTGGGAATTCCTGATATGCATCTGTTGGTCACAAATACCTTTAAAAAATGGGCCTCACAATGGGCCTCAGGATCTCAACAGTGTTTTTGTGCATTCAAATTGCCATTGATAAAATGCACATGTGTTCGTTGTCCGTAGATTATGCCTGCCACATACCCTAACCGTACCGCCACCATGGGGCACTCTGTTCACAACGTTGACATCAGCAAACCCCTCGCCCACACGACGCCGTACATGTGGTCTGCGGTTGTGAGGAGGGTTGGATGTACTGACTGATTCTCTAAAACGATGTCGGAGGCGGCTTATGGTAGAGAAATTAACATTCAATTCTCTGTCAACAGCTCTGGTGGACATTCCTGCAGCCAGCATGCCAATTGCACGCTCATTCAAAACTTGAGACATCTGTGGCATTGTGTTGTGTGACAAAACTGCTCATTTTAGAGTGGCCTTTTATTGTCCCCCGCACAAGGTGCACCTGTGTAATGATCATGCCGTTTAATCAGCTTCTTGATATGCCACACCTGTCAGGTGGATGGATTATATTGGCAAAGGAGAGAGGCTCAGTAACAGGGATGTAAACAAATGTGTGCACATCATTTGAGAGTAAGAAGCTTTTTGTGCGTATGGAACATTTCTTTTATTTCAGCTCATGAAATTTGGGACCAACACTTGGGTTTATATACAGTATTTCTTTCAGTGTAAACTGTATACCTCGAGAAGTTGATTGCTGACATGCAAAACATTTTTCGGACGATAACAATAATGTACTAATGAAACAAAAGACAGGTTTTTGGGTAGAATTTTCCTTTAAATATTTGACACACTGACTTTAAGCTGTTGACATTAACAAGCAATTACGCAGAGAAGTATATGAGAGCACCATAAAGCCTCCAAGTGGATTACACATTGATTACTTTGCTCCGGCCATTAAACAATCAATAATTGTAGAATATTTTAAACCCTTCCACTTTCAAACAGTGTGCAGACGTTGAGAAGCAGTTTGTGTTTGTTTTACAAAATGATCTGTTCCTTAATTAAAAATCAAAGCACGGAAGAGTAAGAATGAGCAGTTAAAAGTCCAAATGCTAAATTATTCAATTTCTTACTCTCTCTTACCGTGATTGGCATGTATCTTTCTCTTACAGCCCTCACCTCTTGTCTATGGGATAACAGTAACAGCACAGAGCATATCCTGTTGTCTCAATCTACCTCTCTCTGTTTCCCCTGCTCCCAATAAAAGTCAATGACAAGAAACAACAGGTAGAAGACAAACTCATCTCAGAAGATAAACTGATCTCTGTCTCAATAGGTAAACATTCAGAAAGTAATGGCAGATAACGAAAAAAGCAAACAGTTTAGGGTTTTTCGTGGCTCATCGGGCCCAATAAACTCCCCCAGGCAGGTCTCTGGCTAATGTACTTCAAGACAGCAGCAGATACAACTAATTTACAACTCAATTACAACTCATTCAAAACCACATTCTGGCTCAATGCCAACAGAATCTCACTGGATTGCACTAGATTTGTGATGTTTCACATCTGTATCAGGCCTTGCCATATTTTCTTACTAACGATGTTGTTGTGCCCATTACTCAATTACAGGTTTAATTGATACAGATGTATGTGCTGATGAACCTCTTTATCAGTAGGAAACATTTGACATGTTCTTTACATAGACACTGAGTGAACAAAACATTAAAGACATCTGCTCTTTCCATGACAGACTGACCAGGTGAATCAAGGTGAACGCTATGATCCCTTATTGATATCCCTTGTTAAATCCACTTGAATCAGTGTAAATGAAAGCTTGAAGAAGTATTTTAAGCTCTTTTATTTAACCTTTATTTAACTAGGCAAGTCAGTTAAGAACACATTCTTATTTACAATGACAGCCTACCGAGGAACAGTGGGTTATCTGCTTGTTCAGGGGCAGAACGACAGATTTTTACCTTGTCAGTTTGGGGATTCAATCTAGCAACCTTTCAGTTACTGGCCTAACGCTCTAACCACTAGGCTACCCGCCGCCCCAAAATTGAGACATGGATTGTGTATGTGTGCCATTCGGAGGGTGAATGGGCAAGACACAAGATTTAAGTGCCTTTGAATGGGGTATGGTAGTAGGTGCCAGGCGTACCAGTTTGTGTCAAGAATTGCAAAGCTTCTGTGTGGTCCACCACCCAAAGGACATCTAGCCAACTTGACACAACTGTGCGATGCATTGGAGTCAACTTGGGCCAGCATCACTGTGGAACGCGTTTGACGCCTTGTAGAGTCCATGCCCCAACGAATTGAGGCTGATCTGAGGGCAGAAGGGGGGAATGCAACTCAATATTAGGAAGGTGTTCATAATGTTTGGTATACTCAGTGTATATTATCTGTATTTCAGGGAATACTCGTGTGTATGCTAATTATGAATGCTAGACCAAAATCCTCTATTGTTTGAAAAACCTCTCGCTTTGAAGACTAGACAATATGATTCTGCCCTTTTTTGCACTCATTACGTTTGCTGCTTCTACAAATAGAAGTAGAGGGAGGAGTAATACACACAGACAGAAAATTGTCTTCATAACATGGATGTCTCCCCAGAGTAATCTGTGACTCCTTCCGGTAGTATTGGGAGGTTGTAAAGGGGGGAATGATTATGCGTTTTTATTTAGCCTTATCTTCCGAGTGAGGCATCCACTAATGTGAGCAGAGTGCTTTCCAGTGATCCAGTCAACCCCGTCTGTTTACACTGCATACTTCATCATTGGATAGAAAACGGAGGTCGACGATTGTCTGTTAGTGCAATCATTCATGAACACATGAACTGCCCTGAAAAGACTGCTGAGCATCACTCAGAAGCACTATCGACTATGACAGTGACCAAACGATGAGATATTTCCCAGGAGGTTTCTCATTTATTGTGGGGAAAATAACCCTTGAGTCACGACACGTTGGAGAGAATAGGTATAGTAAGAAATGCCTGGCTGTCATTTGTAGCTTATGTGTCCCAAAAGAGTTACTCCTTTTACACATGAAGCCCTCTGTGTGTATACATCGTATCACTCCTTATAATGACACCCACGCAAAATATTAACATCCGTGTTTCGCAGTACATATCGGCAGATATTAGTCTTGCTAGCTATGGATGAGACACGTGGCTTTGATTCCCTCATGAGAGATGTAATTCGTCACCTCCCCAGAGGAACAAAGCCAGTCTGCCTGTAGAAGCAATTAGACCGTTTTTTAAAATTGAAAACAAATCTGACCAATTAAACCAATAGAAAGCCACCTGATATATCTCGTTATGACCGAACAGACAGCCACAGTCCCAATTTCCATGGTTAACTTTGATCGATTGACTCAAAGACCGTTGAGAGTTGGGACTTAATAGATGATGCCATTGGTCTGAATCCCTAGGTACTGTATATGTGTGGTGTCTGGGGAAGAAATTGACACCGTGGCTGTGTCATGGACACCAATTAAACACAACATGAAATTAGGTTGTTTGCGAGGGGTTCAATATCTTTTAATCAGTCCCGAAGAAATGTCCAAATTAGAGATAGACGCTAGTGTCACAAAAACAACCACCAAATAAGAACGTTAACAAGCACACTCGATGCTGATGGTATTGATTTCTCTGGCTGTGTTTACACAATTTGGATATTTTTCACTAATTGGTATTTTGACCAATCAGATCTGTTAAAAAATATCTGCTGTGATTGGTCAAAAGACCAATTAGTAGAAATACATCAGAATTGGGCTGCCGGTATAAATGCAGCCCGTGGAACTGAGACTGATTGGCAATTAGCCTACATGATGAAATCATTGTTCATTGTGGCAGTCAGAAAATAATATACAAGGATCTACAAAGGCTATTCAGAAAAAGAGGTGGATCTTCCCTGTTGGACGTTATTGGACTGATCACTGAGGTGGACAATAGCAGGTATCAAAGCCCCCATATGGCAAAACTCTTCATTTCTATTTCATTTCTTCCAGCCTTGTTATTTTCAGAAATGACTGTGTTCTAGGAAATTTGAGAAACATCTCACAAACATGCAAAGCTTCTGCGAGTCTGATGTAGCTGCCAAGACAGGCTTCGCAGACTGTAGAAGAAGGATGGGGGGCAAACTGAATGGCAGTGGTGATAGAACCTTTAACCTTCATTTCATGTACTGGAGGCACACGCTGCAGTACATCATGTTCTGTGATCTCTTCAGTGATAGCAGGGTTCTAGTAGATATGTCAAATATGCAAGTGTCCAAGTGTCCATTACCAACTGCTTTTCTTCCACTGGTGAAATTAGGTTCCAAGCCAGCCAGCCAATCATAATAATGATGAAGATTTCATTATAAAATACATTTGTTCCAAGAAGCTACCCGAAAACCTAGCAAGACACAAACGACATCAAACGCAGACAATTGTGACCATAAACAGAGACGCATACAACGGCTGAAGTTTACAAGTCGACTACTATACATAATAGTCTCGGTGCTTTTGATTTGTCCGAAAGATGAAATGCACAATGTTAATCTGAGCATGGGGTTGTGAGCCGTCTCTGCTTCCCTTGAGCTATGGCTCCTGGTTCGCTAATAAAGCAGCGTGTCTGCCTGAGTAATTGCAGTCGTTTCTCTCAGTCATATGAGCAGAAAGGACTATCTGGACCAGACCAGCGAAACACAGGTCCCCTGGCAGCAAGCACACAGACAGAGATCATGATTCAGACCAGTGTCTCTACCAGGCTGTTTCAATGGTGGACAGAGGGTCATTGACACATGCACCATGTCATTCAGACCTGAGTAACATAAACAGGCAAGCCCTCCTGGAGACTTAATGTTGACAGCCTACCATTGTGACTTATGGACATGGGCGCTTCCACAATAGTAAAACATTGGACATATTCCGTGGCACAAATTCAAACTGCAAAAGTTGGCTTATGAAAAAAAAGATCAAAGTTGTCCTATTGCTTGATGAATATTTTGTTCATTTAATACCAACTGTGGAGAACTGTTAACAATAGCTTCAGTTAATGGTGGTTGTGGGCAGAGGCAATATCCACTACTTACATTAAATTCCCTTAATAAATAATCAGAAGGGGATCATACTTTAAAACAGAGGTCAAACCAAAGAAATCACTGAAACAATACAAAGGAGTGCACTTCTGGAGGGCACTTGAAACAAAACATGCCAGCCCTACTCTAAGATCTAAAAAGAACTAACTGAACAGCATGACAGCATACATTCTATTGCTTTATAAATACAAGCTCTTTCATTACAATTCAGAGCTTTCTTGGTCGGATCGGTTTTCAATAAGAGACATCAATTTCCTAACGTTTTAACAAACAAAAATCTCTCATATGGAAAAAAATAAATCATCGAAAAAGAAAAATGTGATTATCACAACACACAATCCATTTACAAAACAGTCCGACATCTGCCATCTTCTACCCAGTCTTCCCCATCACTGTGTCAGCCATCTTGGGCAGGAACATTTCTAGGAGAAGTGAAATAAGTCCTGGTACAGTCCGACGCCATCAGCAGAGGGGCGAAACATGATCACGGCCTTGGTGTTCTCTGTGCCGTCCACCACCTGGGCCTGAACCTGTAACTCCAGTGGCTCCTTGTCCACTATGTGCTGGGTCTCCAGCTCCACACTGCTGCCCTCTGGCCTGGAGTCCATGTTCATCGCCCCTTTAAACAGCTCCCACCTCACCTCCCGCCGGCCCGCTCACACCCTGTGCCTCTGGACATCGCTCCAGGGTGGGGACCCGGGGTGATTCCCGCTGTAACTGACATGGAGGCATCACTGCTCTCAGAGGACAGCAGCGCTCTCTTGGCTCCCGGTGTGGCCTTGCTCTGGGGGCTGCAGTCACTGCTTGAGGAGGCACAGCGGTTGGCGTCCTCACCGTGTTTGTTGTTGATTTGCTGTATCCATTCCCTCAGCTGCAGTGCTTTGCTGCTGTGTTAATCAGGCTGCACTTGAGCACTCCCTGAAACAGCCCCTCCACAGCAGAGCACACCCTCTGGAACGAGAGCAGGCGGAAGCCGTCCCCGGGGGAGTGCAGACGTCTGCAGACCTCCTCGGGGAGCGAAGAAGCCTTGAAGGGGATGCTGATGGCTAGTGCCTGCTCCGCCCCCTGGAGGTGAGGAACCTCGTCCCAGGGGATGCTGATGGCTAGTGCCTGCTCCGCCCCCTTGAGGAGAAAAGGCGCAGAAGGACCCACACCTTGCCTTTGGTGGACTTGGGCTCGTACCGCAGGCTGCAGCAGTGCTTCTCTGCCTCCTGGCACACCCTCTAAAAGCTCCTCTGGCTGCGCTCCGTTGTGGCTCAGCTCGAAGGGGTCCAGCACATTGAAGGGGCCAAGCTTAGGGTCTGAAGTCCTCTCCTGCTCCATTGCCTCCCATTCCCGCTTTACCTTGTCTCGTTTAAGAAAGCTGGTGACGGGGAGTGAACAGCCCTCCCTGATGGCGCTGACAGAGCTGGCAAAGACAAACTGGGCATAGAAGGAGAAGTTCGACAGTAGGGAATCTACAGAGAAAAACAAAGGAAAACAAAGCTTCAAGATATTGATCAGCCCAAAATGAATAAATGATGTGAAAACAACTGAGGGTGTTGTACCGAAGATGTACTTAGAGACAGTTAGGTAAAATGAGGACAGATTTAATTGATAATCTGTAAATAACACATCCAACTTCACCATTCCCTAATTGGTATAAAAACGGATTTAATATTGTACCTGCCAATACCACTAAGCTATTTTAATTACTTTTATGAAGAGTGCCTTACTTTTCCATCTTTGTTTTTCTCTAAACCAAATAAGCACCTTCAATTCTACTACTGATATCCTGACTTTCTCTCGTAACGCTGCCCATCCTCCTCTTCTGCATGTTTGGATGTATTTTCCATGCAATTTTTGGCAGAAATTGCCCAGATCCTGGGTGTTCTTACTGGAGGGCACAGCAATGGGCTTACTGGGGAAGGTGCAGTTCCAGTCTTCAATAACATACTCTTCCTCCTCGCCTTAGAGGAGCAGAGAAGTACAGTGAAAAAAAACACATCATCATTTAATTCACTAGGCACAAAACTATACACATCCTCAGGTTAAACCTATTTTCTGCCTTATAGGCGACTGCATGGGTTAATATAGGGTACAACATGGACTACATAAATACTAGTCCTGACAGTAATATAAGTCCTGTACATGCTGAATAGAAATGTCTTGAGAGGAGATGTGTGTTATCAGCATGCATGTGATATTTGTGTTGAGCTTGAAAGCGGTGCAGACAGGAAGAAGTACCTGTGTGGGGAGAACAGGAGGGTCACACTTCTACAGATAGATCACCAGCAGGGTCAAAGCACAGTTATTCAGCAAGGGTCCCGCACCACTGTGACGACCTATGGGAGAAACACCATAGAGAGAGAACCGTCATTCCAAGCATGTGACACAGAGCAGCACAATACCGTATCGTCTGTTGACAAAAAGGTTAAAGAAATGCAGCAAGGTTCTGCTGCCCCATACTGAATACAGTTCAAAATGGTATGAAATCTAAGACGTTAGTCTCTCATAGAGGATGCTGTGAAGATCACTCACCGGCCAGTGTGGGAGCAAGCGGTCCATATAGGGACAAACATAATACTGTAGAGCAAAGGTGTACATTAGACCACAAGAGGAAGAGGATACACTTAGAGTGCATTTGCCATTCTGGTAAAAACAGGAAACCAATAAATAACAGACGTAATGGCCAAAGCCATAAAATGCATAAATGTTTAGGATCAAATGCATTGTCTATTGTAGAGGACAGGAAACCAAAGCAAGGCCATGAGAGCATAGGACAGCTGGACATACTGAGGTCAGAGGGACACACAAAGGAGGGTGTCAGCCAAATGACCAACTGATGGACTATAGACATAGTACATATATTATTTTTAGGACATGAAGAATTTTAGAAGAGACACATAGTCTACGAGTCCTAATAAGGACAGACATACCAAAGAACACACCAAGCTAAACATAAGGGGCCCATAGGATAAGATGGGCATGTATTATTTTTCGGACAAGAAGAGGTCCTGCCACCATTATAACTTAACTAAAAGCAGATATGGGCGTGAACAAGCAGGAAGCACAGATTGAAAGATAATGGTGGCAGATGGACTGAGGGAAGTAACTTCATTTGCATGTTGGATGGACTCATATGTTGTATGTGTATAAATACAGAGCCAGTGTTCTGGAAAAGTCTGTGTTCCGCGGACCATCTAGGCTTCTGATATGTTTGTATTAAAAGCCTATATTGAATTCACAAGTTCTTGTAAGTGTTATATTTTGAAACGATTCTCCGCGACACCAGCTGCTTCTGTTTGGCCCAATAGCGGGATGGTGTCCAGCCCTGAGCACAGCTGCAGAAAACGGGTGCACCTCACCACCAGTCTGATGGGTGGAGGAATAGAGAGCAGGAGGGTCAGTTGGTGGTGACCCATGTTTGTGTTCATACCAGAAATACTAAGAGTTGGCCTCCCGGGTGGCGCAGTGGTCTATCGCAGTGCTAGCTGTGCCACCAGAGACTCTGGGACTCTGGGACTCAGGCTCTGTCGCAGCCGGCTGCGACAGGGAGGTCCATAGGTCTATACTTAGTTTGACAAGTTTCTTCAACCTGTAATATAACTTTTTGAAGTTTTCGACAAACGTTCGGATGGACCAGCACGAGCGTTTGGATTTGTATACCTAAACCCTAACAAAAGTAGCTACTTGGACATAAATATTGGACATTATCGAACAAATCAAGCATTTATTGTGGAACTAGGATTCCTGGGAGTGCATTCTGAGGAAGATCATCAAAAGTAAGGGAATATTTATAATGTGATTTCTGGTTTCTGTTGAATCCAACATGGTGGATCATTTTCTTTTTTTTCTGAGTGCCAGATTATTGCATGGTTTGCTTTTTCCGTAAGGTTTTTTAAACATCTGACACGACGGTTGCATTAAGGAGAGGGATATCTGTAATTCCATGTGTATAACTTGTATTTTCATCTACATTTATGAGGAGTATTTCTGTAAAATGATGTGGCTCTCTGCAATATCACCTGATGTTTTTGGAACTAGTGAACGTAACGCGTAACGTAAACTCAGATTTTTTGATATAAATATGAACTTTATCAAACAAATCATACATGTATTTTGTAACATGAAGTCCTATGAGTGTCATCTGATGAAGATCATCAAAGGTGTGTGATTAGTATTATCTCTTTGTGCTTTTTGTGACTCCTCTCTTTGGCTGGAAAAATGGCTGGTTTTTTTTAGTTAGTGGGCACCTAACATAGTCATTTGTGGTGCTTTCGCTGTAAAGCCTATTTGAAATCGGACACTGTGGTGGGATTAACAACAAGATTACCTTTAAAACGGTATAAAATACATGTATGTTTGAGGAATGTTAATTATGAGATTTCTGTTGTTTTCAATTTGGCGCCCTGCACTTTCACTGGCTGTTGTCATAACATCCCGTTAATGGGATTGCAGCCCTAAGTTTTAACAAACTATAGTTTTAGCAAGTCGGTTAGGACAACTACTTTGTGCATGACACAAGTAATTTTTCCAACAATTGTTTACAGATTATTTCACCTATAATTCACTGTATCACAATTCCAGTGGGTCAGAAGTTTACATACACTAAGTTGACTGTGCCTTTAAAAAGGCTTGGAAAATTCCAGAAAATTATGTCATGACTTTAGAAGCTTCTGATAATTTACATAATTTGAGTCAATTGGAGGTGTACCTGTGGATGTATTCCATGGCCTACCTTCAAACTCAGTGCCTCTTTGCTTGACATCATGGGAAAATCTGAATAAATCAGCCAAGACCTCAGAAAAAAATGTGTAGACCTCCACAAGTCTGGTTCATCCCTGGGAGCAATTTCCAAACACCTGAAGGTACTACGTTCATCTGTACAAACTATAGTACGCAAGTATAAACACCATGGGACCAAGCAGTCGTCATACCGCTCAGGAAGGGGACACGTTCTGTCTCCTAGAGATTAACGTACTTTGGTGTGAAAAGTGAAAATCAATCCCAGAACAACAAAGGACAGGTACCGCTTCCTTTTTAGTCACCATGGGTGTGGAGTCTCTATACACCACCATTGAGCATGAACAAGGTTGGGCAGCTATGCACCGTTTCTTGAGTCCCCGACCTGAAACTGAGATGCCTCCTACAGAATTCATTGTCTCACTGACTGAATGGA
This sequence comes from Oncorhynchus keta, assembly GCF_023373465.1. Lineage (NCBI taxonomy): Eukaryota > Metazoa > Chordata > Actinopteri > Salmoniformes > Salmonidae > Oncorhynchus > Oncorhynchus keta. The sequence goes on from NC_068444.1 coordinate 45,725,466, forward strand.
CTCTTAATCATAACATCTTTATCTTTCAGGGCCGTATTTTTAAACAAAGGATGTGCCATGGGAGCTTGCTACAGCCCTACAGCCCTACAGCCCTACGCTATATTGATGATGTTTGCCTGTTTTGGTCCGGCTCAGAAGATTAACTTAATTCCTTCCACCAATACCTTAACAGCATTAACCCTCACATCAAACTAACTATGGAGTACAGCAAGGATAACATTCATTAACCCTCACATCAAACTAACTATGGAGTACAGCAAGGATAACATTCATTAACCCTCACATCAAACTAACTATGGAGTACAGCAAGGATAACATTCATTAACCCTCACATCAAACTAACTATGGAGTACAGCAAGGATAACATTCATTAACCCTCACATCAAACTAACTATGGAGTACAGCAAGGATAGCATTCATTAACCCTCACCTCAAACTAACTATTGAGTACAGCATGGATAACATTCATTAACCCTCACATCAAACTAACTATGGAGTACAGCAAGGATAATATAATAATAATATATGCCATTTATCAGACACTTTTATCCAAAGCGACTTACAGTCATGTGTGCATACATTCTACGTATGGGTGGTCCCGGGATTGAACCCACTACCCTGGCGTTACAAGCGCCATGCTCTACCAACTGAGCTACAGAAGGACCACATGGAGTACAGCAAGGATAGCATTCATTAACCCTCACATCAAACTAACTATGGAGTACAGCAAGGATAACATTCATTAACCCTCACATCAAACTAACTATGGAGTACAGCAAGGATAACATTCATTAACCCTCACATCAAACTAACTATGGAGTACAGCAAGGATAACATTCATTAACCCTCACATCAAACTAACTATGGAGTACAGCAAGGATAACATTCATTAACCCTCACATCAAACTAACTATGGAGTACAGCAAGGATAACATTCATTAACCCTCACATCAAACTAACTATGGAGTACAGCAAGGATAACATTCATTAACCCTCACATCAAACTAACTATGGAGTACAGCAAGGATAACATTCATTAACCCTCACATCAAACTAACTATGGAGTACAGCAAGGATAACATTCATTAACCCTCACATCAAACTAACTATGGAGTACAGCAAGGATAACATTCATTAACCCTCACATCAAACTAACTATGGAGTACAGCAAGGATAACATTCATTAACCCTCACATCAAACTAACTAGCAAGGATAACATTCATTAACCCTCACATCAAACTAACTAGGAGTACAGCAAGGATAACATTCATTAACCCTCACATCAAACTAACTATGGAGTACAGCAAGGATAACATTCATTAACCCTCACATCAAACTAACTATGGAGTACAGCAAGGATAACATTCATTAACCCTAACATCAAACTAACTATGGAGTACAGCAAGGATAACATTCATTAACCCTCACATCAAACTAACTATGGAGTACAGCAAGGATAACATTCATTTTTTTTGGACCTCGACATTAGTAAAAATGACAAAGGTTGTTTGCACACAAAATTCTTTAGGAAGCCTACAGATGTAAATACCATTCTGAGGGCAGACAGCTTTCACCCCAAAAGGCTAAAAGAAAACATTCCATATGGCAAATTCCAAAGAGTCCGCAGAATTTGCGATCAGGAAACAGACTACAGTGTCAAATCTGCTGAATTGGAGATTCGCTTCTTGAATCGGGGCTACAGCGTTCAAGTCCTGAAAGATGCCGGTATAAGGGCTGGATTACGTGACAGAGAGAACTTGTTGCGAAGGGAAGTGCCCCGTGATACATCAGTGTATTTTGTTACAAAATACAGCACTGAAGCAGAGAAAATTAAAAGAATCATTCAATTAATTTGGGGAATCTTCCAGTGATATGCTACTAAGTCTTTCCTGAGCCACCAGTCAAGCTTTAAGAGATGTCCTACTCTAAATGACAAATTCAAGACCACAAAACCCAGGGGCTCTTTTAAATGCAACCAGTGCAACCATTGCAGAAATATTGCACAAACTATTTTGTTAACACAGCTTCTAAAATGGAGTATTACGTCAAGCATTTAATGAACTGCGAAACCACTCATGTCATCCATAGATTGGAATGTGCAAGGTGTTCTACATTGGACAGACAAAGAGACGCCTTCAAGACCGCTTAGTGGAACACCAGTACACCAGGCAATGAAGACTACCCCATGGCAAGGCACTACAAGTCCTTACACCATGGCAACCCTGCCTCCCTACAAGCTATGGGTATTGATCATGTCCCAGCCTCTATTAGAAAAGGGGACTGTCTTAAACAGCTAAACCAAAGAGAACGTTTTTGTATTTACAAACTACAGGCCACTAAATACCCTGGTTTAAATGAAGATATGGATGTCTCACCCTTCCTGTAGGGTTGTGATAGGTCCATTTGCTGTCATCTAGTGGACATTTTGCTCAATTGCCCTCAGCTACGTTTAGACTGTTCATGTTTGCTGTGTATATATTGCTTTCTTTTTCTTGACACTTCTCCCAGTCATATTTAAAGCTAGATCTACCTTTCTAGGCATTCGGATACTTCTAGCTTGGAGTTCAATTTTTAACATAGCTCCAGCATTTCACTTTTTAATGTTTATAGTCTTGCTTACTAGGTGTGTCCAATCAATTTTATAAACACTCCCTCTTCAAATTAGGGCTAATTGGAAAATCTGTTCAAAAGAGGACATTGTATTATGTCTTTGTACTCCCTGAGGAAGGCCATGCAGCCGAAATGCGGCAAACTTTAAAAAAAAGTTGTTTCTATTGAACATGCCATACAAATACAGGCATTTTAATGAATTATATGAAGAGTGCCTTGGTCCTCCTTTCTTTTTGACAACAGCAAAGGACCTTGTGAAGATGTTGAAGGAAACCGGTACAAAAGTATCTCCACAAGTAAAATTAGTTCTATATCGATATAACCTGAAAGGCCGCTCAGCAAGGAAGAAGACGCTGCTCCAAAACCACACAAAAAGCCAGACTACAGTTTGCAACTGCAAATTGGGACAAATATTGTACTTTTTATAAAAATGTCCTCTGGTCTGATGAAACAAAAATAGAACTGTTTGGCCATAATGACCATTGTTATGTTTGGAGGAAAAAGGGGGAGGCTTGCAAGCTGAAGAACACCATCCCAACCGTGACGCATGGGGGTGCTTTGCTGCAGGAGGGACTGGTGCACTTAACAAAATAGATGGCAACATGAGGAAGGAACATTGTGGATATATTGAAGCAACAGCTGAAGACATCAGTCAGGAAGTTAAAGCTTGGTCGCAAATTGGTCTTCCAAATGGACAATGACCCCAAGCACACTTCCAAAGTTGTGGCAAAATGGCTTAAGGACAACAAAGTCAAGGTATTGGAGTTGCCATAACAAAGCCCTGACCTCAACCCTACAGAACATTTGTGGGCAGAACTGAAAGTGTGTGTGAGCAAGGAGGCCTACACATCTGACTCAGTTCCACCAGCTCTGTCAGGAGGAATGGGCCAAAATTCACCCATCTTATTGTGGGAAGCTTGTGGAAGGCTACCTGTAACGTTTGACCCAAGTTAAACAATTTAAAGGAAATGATACCAAATACTGATTGAGTGTATGTAAACTTCTGACCCACTTGCGAATGTGATGAAAGAAATAAAAGCTGAAAGCATTCTCTACTATTATTCTGACATTTCACATTAAAATAAAGTGGTGATCCACTGATGAGGAGTGTTACTGTAGTCTAATCAGGAATTAACCAAGGCATCTGGTGAGGAGAGTGACAGTTGTCTAATTAGGAAGTAACCAAGGCATCTGGTGAGGAGTGTTACAGTAGTCTAGCCAGGAAGTAACCAAGGCATCTGGTGAGGAGTGTTACAGTAGTCTAGTCAGGATGTAACCAAGGCATCTGGTGAGGAGAGTTACAGTAGTCTAATCAGGAAGTAACCAAGGCATCTGGTGAGGAGTGTTTCAGTAGTCTAGTCAGGAAGTAACCAAGGCATCTGGTGAGGAGTGTTACAGTAGTCTAGTCAGGAAGTAACCAAGGCATCTGGTGAGGAGTGTTTCAGTAGTCTAGTCAGGAAGTAACCAAGGCATCTGGTGAGGAGTGTTACAGTAGTCTAGTCAGGAAGTAACCAAGGCATCTGGTGAGGAGTGTGACAGTTGTCTAATCAGGAAGTAACCAAGGCATCTGGTGAGGAGTGTGACAGTTGTCTAGTCAGGAAGTAACCAAGGCATCTGGTGAGGAGCGTGACAGTTGTCTAATCAGGAAGTAACCAAGGCATCTGGTAGAGTGTTCTGTAGTCTAATCAGTAAATAACCAAGGCATCTGGTGAGGAGAGTGACAGTTGTCTAATTAGGAAGTAACCAAGGCATCTGGTGAGGAGTGTTACAGTAGTCTAGCCAGGAAGTAACCAAGGCATCTGGTGAGGAGTGTTACAGTAGTCTAGTCAGGAAGTAACCAAGGCATCTGGTGAGGAGTGTTACAGTAGTCTAGCCAGGAAGTAACCAAGGCATCTGGTGAGGAGTGTTACAGTAGTCTAGTCAGGATGTAACCAAGGCATCTGGTGAGGAGAGTGACAGTTGTCTAATCAGGAAGTAACCAAGGCATCTGATGAGGAGTGTTACAGTAGACTAGTCAGGAAGTAACCAAGGCATATGGTGAGGAGAGTGACAGTTGTCTAATCAGGAAGTAACAAAGGCATCTGATGAGGAGTGTTACTGTAGACTAGTCAGGAAGTAACCAAGGCATATGGCGAGGGGAGTGACAGTTGTCTAATCAGGAAGTAACCAAGGCATCTGATGAGGAGTGTTACAGTAGACTAGTCAGGAAGTAACCAAGGCATCTGGTGAGGAGAGTGACAGTTGTCTAATCAGGAAGTAACCAAGGCATCTGATGAGGAGTGTTACAGTAGACTAGTCAGGAAGTAGCCAAGGCATATGGTGAGGAGAGTGACAGTTGTCTAATCAGGAAGTAACAAAGGCATCTGATGAGGAGTGTTACTGTAGTCTAATCAGGAAGTAACCAATACGTCTGGTGAGGAGTGCTACAGTAGTCTCGTCAGGAAGTAACCAAAGCATCTAGTGAGCAGAGTTACTCTAGTCAGTAAGTAACCAGGGCACCTGGTAGTGTTACAGTAGTCTAGTCAGGAAGTAACCAGGGCACCTGGTAGTGTTACAGTAGTCTAGTCAGGAAGTAACCAGGGCACCTGGTAGTGTTACAGTAGTCTAGTCAGGAAGTAACCAGGGCACCTGGTAGTGTTACAGTAGTCTAGTCAGTAAGTAACCAGGGCACCTGGTAGTGTTACAGTAGTCTAGTCAGGAAGTAACCAGGGCACCTGGTAGTGTTACAGTAGTCTAGTCAGGAAGTAACCAAGGCATTTGGGGAGGAGTGTTACAGTTGTGTAGTCAGGAAGTAACCAAGGCATCTGGTGGAGTGTTCTGTAGTCTAGTCAGGAAGTAACCAAGGCATCTGGTGAGGAGAGTGTGACAGTAGTCTAATCTGGAAGTAACCAAGGCATCGGGTGAAGAGAGTGTGACAGTAGTCTAATCTGGAAGTAACCAAGGCATCTGGTGAAGAGAGTGTGACAGTAGTCTAATCTGGAAGTAACCAAGGCATCTGGTGAAGAGAGTGTGACAGTAGTCTAATCTGGAAGTAACCAAGGCATCTGGTGAAGAGAGTGTGACAGTAGTCTAATCAGGAAGTAACCAAGGCATCTGGTGAAGAGAGTGTGACAGTAGCCTAATCTGGAAGTAACCAAGGCATCTGGTAGTGTTACTGTAGTCTAATCTGGAAGTAACCAAGGCATCTGTTGAGGACAGTGACAGTAGTCTAATCAGGAAGTAACCAAGGCATCTGGTGAAGAGAGTGTGACAGTAGTCTAATCAGGAAGTAACCAAGGCATCTGGTGAAGAGTGTTACAGTAGTCTAATCAGGAAGTAACCAAGGCATCTGGTGAGGAGTGTTACAGTAGTCTAATCAGGAAGTAACCAAGGCATCTGGTAGAGTGTTCTGTAGTCTAGTCAGGAAGTAACCAAGGCATCTGGTGAGGAGAGTGTTACTGTAGTCTAATCAGGAAGAAACCAAGGCATCTGGTGAGGAGTGTTACAGTAGTCTAGTCAGGAAGTAACCAAGGCATCTGGTGAGGAGTGTTTCAGTAGTCTAGTCAGGAAGTAACCAAGGCATCTGATGAGGAGAATGACAGTTGTCTAATCAGGAAGTAACCAAGGCATCTGGTGAGGAGTGTGACAGTAGTCTAATCAGGAAGTAACCAAGGCATCTGGTGAGGAGTGTGACAGTAGTCTAATCAGGAAGTAACCAAGGCATCTGATGAGGAGAATGACAGTTGTCTAATCAGGAAGTAACCAAGGCATCTGGTAGAGTGTTCTGTAGTCAGGAAGTAACCAAGGCATCTGGTGAGGAGTGTGACAGTAGTCTAATCAGGAAGTAACCAAGGCATCTGATGAGGAGAATGACAGTTGTCTAATCAGGAAGTAACCAAGGCATCTGGTAGAGTGTTCTGTAGTCAGGAAGTAACCAAGGCATCTGGTGAGGAGTGTGACAGTAGTCTAATCAGGAAGTAACCAAGGCATCTGGTGAGGAGTGTTACAGTTATCTAATTAGGAAGTAACCAAGGCATCTGGTGAGGAGAGTTACAGTAGTCTAATCAGGAAGTAACCAAGGCATCTGGTGAGGAGTCTTTCAGTAGTCTAGTCAGGAAGTAACCAAGGCATCTGGTGAGGAGTGTTACAGTAGTCTAGTCAGGAAGTAACCAAGGCATCTGGTGAGGAGTGTTTCAGTAGTCTAGTCAGGAAGTAACCAAGGCATCTGGTGAGGAGTGTGACAGTTGTCTAATCAGGAAGTAACCAAGGCATCTGGTGAGGAGTGTGACAGTTGTCTAGTCAGGAAGTAACCAAGGCATCTGGTGAGGAGCGTGACAGTTGTCTAATCAGGAAGTAACCAAGGCATCTGGTAGAGTGTTCTGTAGTAAGGAAGTAACCAAGGCATCTGGTGAGGAGTGTTACAGTAGTCTAGTCAGGAAGTAACCAAGGCATCTGGTGAGGAGTGTTACAGTAGTCTAGTCAGGAAGTAACCAAGGCATCTGGTGAGGAGTGTTACAGTAGTCTAGTCAGGAAGTAACCAAGGCATCTGGTGAGGAGTGTTACAGTAGTCTAGTCAGGAAGTAACCAAGGCATCTGGTGAGGAGTGTTTCAGTAGTCTAGTCAGGAAGTAACCAAGGCATCTGGTGAGGAGTGTGACAGTTGTCTAATCAGGAAGTAACCAAGGCATCTGGTGAGGAGTGTGACAGTTGTCTAGTCAGGAAGTAACCAAGGCATCTGGTGAGGAGTGTGACAGTTGTCTAATCAGGAAGTAACCAAGGCATCTGGTAGAGTGTTCTGTAGTAAGGAAGTAACCAAGGCATCTGGTGAGGAGTGTTACAGTAGTCTAGTCAGGAAGTAACCAAGGCATCTGGTGAGGAGTGTTACAGTAGTCTAGTCAGGAAGTAACCAAGGCATCTGGTGAGGAGAGTGTGACAGTTGTCTAATCAGGAAGTAACCAAGGCATCTGGTGAGGAGAGTGTGACAGTAGTCTAATCAGGAAGTAACCAAGGCATCTGGTGAGGAGAATGACAGTAGTCTAATCAGGAAGTAACCAAGGCATCTGGTGAGGAGAATGACAGTTGTCTAATCAGGAAGTAACCAAGGCATCTGGTGAGGAGAATGACAGTTTTCTAATCAGGAAGTAACCAAGGCATCTGGTAGAGTGTTCTGTAGTCTCGTCAGGAAGTAACCAAGGCATCTGGTGAGGAGAGTGACAGTTGTCTAATCAGAAAGTAACCAAGGCATCTGGTAGAGTGTTACTGTAGTCTAATCAGGAAGTAACCAATACGTCTGGTGAGGAGTGTTACTGTAGTCTAATCAGGAAGTAACCAAGACATCTGGTGAGGAGAGTGACAGTTGTCTAGTCAGGAAGTAACCAAGGCATCTGGTAGAGTGTTACTGTAGTCTAATCAGGAAGTAACCAATACGTCTTGTGAGGAGTGTTACTGTAGTCTAATCAGGAAGTAACCAAGACATCTGGTGAGGAGAGTGACAGTTGTCTAGTCAGGAAGTAACCAAGGCATCTGGTGAGGAGTGTGACAGTTGTCTAGTCAGGAAGTAACCAAGGCATCTGGTGAGGAGTGTGACAGTTGTCTAATCAGGAAGTAACCAAGGCATCTGGTAGAGTGTTCTGTAGTAAGGAAGTAACCAAGGCATCTGGTGAGGAGTGTTACAGTAGTCTAGTCAGGAAGTAACCAAGGCATCTGGTGAGGAGTGTTACAGTAGTCTAATCAGGAAGAAACCAAGGCATCTGATGAGGAGTGTTACAGTTGTCTAGTCAGGAAGTAACCAAGGCATCTGGTGAGAAGAGTTACTCTAGTCAGTAAGTAACCAAGGCATCTGGTAGTGTTACAGAAGTCTAATCAGTAGAGTAACCAAGGCATCTGGTGAGGAGTGTGACTATAGTCTAGTCAGGAAGTAACCGCGGCATCTGGTGAGGAGAGTGTGACAGTAGTCTACTCAGGAAGTAACCAAGGCATCTGGTAAATAGTTACAGTAGTCTAATCAGGAAGTCACCAAGGCATGGATGAGGGTTTCGGTGCTGGAGTGTGACAGTGAGGTGCGGAGCCTGGAGTTTTTGCTGTCCGGGTGATGGTTTTTATGTGGGGGTCGAAACAGAGGGAACTATCCAGGGAGACACCGGGGCTTTTGACTTCTGATTACAGTGGGACAGGGAAATGCTTGGAGAGAGTGGATTTAGAGCCGATGATCATGACCTCTGTTTTGTTGAGTTTGAGGTTCATTCTCATCCAGCTCATCTGGATGTCCTGAAGGCAGCTGATGAGGGAGGGGTGGTGGGTTTGGTGGAGAGGTAGAGCTGGATGTCCTTAAGGTAGCTGATGAGGGAGGGATGGTGGGTTTGGTGGAGAGGTAGAGCTGGATGTCCTTAAGGTAGCTGATGAGGGAGGGATGGTGGGTTTGGTGGAGAGGTAGAGCTGGATGTCCTTAAGGTAGCTGATGAGGGAGGGATGGTGGGTTTGGTGGAGAGGTAGAGCTGGATGTCCTTAAGGTAGCTGATGAGGGAGGGATGGTGGGTTTGGTGGAGAGGTAGAGCTGGATGTGATCAGCATAGCAGTGAACTAACTTCATGATGTTGCCTGATCTCGCCCAGGGGTAGTAGAAATATGGATTCTTCTGACAATTAGCATTCTTGGTTGAGGAAGGTTTTTGCACATGAATGAGTGATTTACAGGAATGAGGTCCATGGTTTGAATCATAAGTGAAATGTATTCAGAAATCTATAAAAAAACAATGCGGTTCACTACAAATCACGTATCAATCCATAATCACTCAGCAGTTGTGAGATGGATGCCTATATAAGTAGTAATGACAGTGTATTTAGTCACACTGCATCAAGCTGCCCTCAAACGTATATAACTAGTACACAGTAATAAATGCAGTATCAACATTGTTCTGAAACATGTTGGCTGGAGTTATCTAATAACCAATACCGCTAGACTGTAAGTACATAGCAGTTTTTATGGAAGTACAAAGTGATGCCATGAAAGCATTTTTATCCAGCCTGGCATTATCACACCTGAATTGACTGGCCAATGAATCACAAAGACGTTGATACAGCCAAATGCGATTAGTTGTATCTGCGTGAGATTTCACATAGACAGCAGATTTATATCTGCACCAATATCTTTCAGCACCGATATTAGTCACTTCTCTGTAATCAGCATTGGAGCGCTCCACAATAATATCACACAATCTGGAGGTCATGTGTTTAGGGAGACGTGTCCAGGGAGAAGGAGAGCTGATCCTGGCTTGGAGGTCATATGTTTAGGGAGATGTGTCCAGGGAGAAGGAGAGCTGATCCTGGATGGAGGTCATATGTTTAGGGAGACGTGTCCAGGGAGAAGGAGAGCTGATCCTGGCTTGGAGGTCATATGTTTAGGGAGACGTGTCCAGGGAGAAGGAGAGCTGATCCTGGATGGAGGTCATATGTTTAGGGAGACGTGTCCAGGGAGAAGGAGAGCTGATCCTGGCTTGGAGGTCATATGTTTAGGGAGACGTGTCCAGGGAGAAGGAGAGCTGATCCTGGCTTGGAGGTCATGTGTTTAGGGAGATGTGTCCAGGGAGAAGGAGAGCTGATCCTGGCTTGGAGGTCATATGTTTAGGGAGATGTGTCCAGGGAGAAGGAGAGCTGATCCTGGCTTGGAGGTCATATGTTTAGGGAGACGTGTCCAGGGAGAAGGAGAGCTGATCCTGGATGGAGGTCATATGTTTAGGGAGATGTGTCCAGGGAGAAGGAGAGCTGATCCTGGATGGAGGTCATATGTTTAGGGAGATGTGTCCAGGGAGAAGGAGAGCTGATCCTGGATGGAGGTCATGTGTTTAGGGAGACGTGTCCAGGGAGAAGGAGAGCTGATCCTGGATGGAGGTCATATGTTTAGGGAGACGTGTCCAGGGAGAAGGAGAGCTGATCCTGGATGGAGGTCATATGTTTAGGGAGATGTGTCCAGGGAGAAGGAGAGCTGATCCTGGATGGAGGTCATGTGTTTAGGGAGATGTGTCCAGGGAGAAGGAGAGCTGATCCTGGATGGAGGTCATATGTTTAGGGAGATGTGTCCAGGGAGAAGGAGAGCTGATCCTGGCTTGGAGGTCATATGTTTAGGGAGACGTGTCCAGGGAGAAGGAGAGCTGATCCTGGATGGAGGTCATATGTTTAGGGAGACGTGTCCAGGGAGAAGGAGAGCTGATCCTGGATGGAGGTCATATGTTTAGGGAGACGTGTCCAGGGAGAAGGAGAGCTGATCCTGGCTTGGAGGTCATATGTTTAGGGAGACGTGTCCAGGGAGAAGGAGAGCTGATCCTGGCTTGGAGGTCATGTGTTTAGGGAGACGTGTCCAGGGAGAAGGAGAGCTGATCCTGGCTTGGAGGTCATATGTTTAGGGAGATGTGTCCAGGGAGAAGGAGAGCTGATCCTGGATGGAGGTCATATGTTTAGGGAGATGTGTCCAGGGAGAAGGAGAGCTGATCCTGGATGGAGGTCATGTGTTTAGGGGAGACGTGTCCAGGGAGAAGGAGAGCTGATCCTGGCTTGGAGGTCATATGTTTAGGGAGACGTGTCCAGGGAGAAGGAGAGCTGATCCTGGATGGAGGTCATATGTTTAGGGAGATGTGTCCAGGGAGAAGGAGAGCTGATCCTGGATGGAGGTCATGTGTTTAGGGAGATGTGTCCAGGGAGAAGGAGAGCTGATCCTGGATGGAGGTCATATGTTTAGGGAGATGTGTCCAGGGAGAAGGAGAGCTGATCCTGGCTTGGAGGGCATATGTTTAGGGAGACGTGTCCAGGGAGAAGGAGAGCTGATCCTGGCTTGGAGGGCATATGTTTAGGGAGACGTGTCCAGGGAGAAGGAGAGCTGATCCTGGCTTGGAGGGCATATGTTTAGGGAGACGTGTCCAGGGAGAAGGAGAGCTGATCCTGGCTTGGAGGGCATATGTTTAGGGAGACGTGTCCAGGGAGAAGGAGAGCTGATCCTGGCTTGGAGGGCATATGTTTAGGGAGACGTGTCCAGGGAGAAGGAGAGCTGATCCTGGCTTGGAGGTCATATGTTTAGGGAGATGTGTTCAGGGAGAAGGAGAGCTGATCCTGGCTTGGAGGTCATATGTTTAGGGAGACGTGTCCAGGGAGAAGTAGAGCTGATCCTGGCTTGGAGGTCATACTTACGTTTCAACTCCGCGACTGCCGTTGCTGGAAGTCTCTTGTCCTCTCAATGCAGGCCAGCCTTTACAAATAATGGGAATCCTCTGTCCACTGGAGAAACACCAGATACACCCGAGCGCACTCAGTTAGGTGACCCATGTCACACCAATAAAACTTGGGTATTCCGTAATGTTTTTATTAGAGAATAATTTAAAAGTGATTTGTTTTATTACATAAATCAATTTGTTTTCCAACATATTTAGAAAGAGGTTAAGCTACGCATTACTAAGTCTCTTAAATGGCATATATTATCATATATTATTAGATCATATTATATGTGGACTATAATATCTTTATAATATTAATACAGACATGGGTCACGTGCGTTATTGTGTGTTTATAACCTACTGCATCGGCCTGTAGGGAATGTAGGGGTTCAGTCCATTGTTAGGGGAGTGCAGTGAGCAGGTGGGAATGTAGGGGTGCAGAAGGTCAATGAGGTATGAGGGTGCCAGTCCATTGTTAGGGGAGTGCAGTGAGCAGGTGGAATGTAGGGGTGCAGAAGGTCAGTAAAGGTATGAGGGTGCCAGTCCATTGTTAGGGCAGTGCAGTGAGCAGGTGGAAATGTAGGGGTGCAGAAGGTCAGTAAAGGTATGAGGGTGCCAGTCCATTGTTAGGGGAGTGCAGTGAGCAGGTGGGAATGTAGGGGTGCAGAAGGTCAATGAGGTATGAGGGTGCCAGTCCATTGTTAGGGGAGTGCAGTGAGCAGGTGGGAATGTAGGGGTTCAGAAGGTCAATAAGGTATGAGGGTGCCAGTCCATTGTTAGGGGAGTGTAGTGAGCAGGTGGGAATGTAGGGGTGCAGAAGGTCAATAAGGTATGAGGGTGCCAGTCCATTGTTAGGGGAGTGCAGTGAGTAGTTTGAAGGTGATCCTATATTGGTCTAGTAAGCCAATAGCTCTTTCACCACAAAAATGTCCTCTGTTATAGTTGACATCAGTATACAATATTGTCATCTCAGGTGACCTGACAACCCTCAGTGGCAGGTGAGGGAGTTTAGGTGAGATGGAGAGGAGGAAGTTCGAGAAGATGGCTGAGGAGCTCTGGGCATCCAGGGATGAAGGACAGATGGCTGAAGACGTTAGGGCAAGAAGAGTTGATGACCACATAAAGTCATTTAAAGCCCAGGTCAGAGTAGGATGGCAGCCTAACACTATATTTTAGCCCACACTTTTTTTGTAGTTTATAAGTGTTTCATAGGTAGTTTATTCCATTTATTAGGTATTACTTAAATTTGATTTCAGCAACCCTCCAGTCATTTGAACCAGTGACCTTGCAGATGTTGGCTTTTACATATCAGGGACTAATTAGCAGCTTTTAACTGTGAGCTTAATTTTTTGTTTTAGAAATATATAGATATTTTTTATTTAACCTGTTTTTAAATAGGTAAGTCCGTTAACTTTTTGGAACACTAGGGGCAGTATTTCATTTTTGGATGAAAAAACATTCCTGTTTTAAACAAGATATTTTGTCACGAAAAGATGCTTGACTATGCATATAACTATGCATATAAACAGCTTTGGAAAGAAAACACTCTGACGTTTCCAAAACTGCAAAGATATTATCTGTGAGTGCCACAGAACTGATGCTACAGGCGAAACCAAGATGAAACTTCAAACAGGAAGTGAGCTAAATTTGAGGCGCTTTCCATTGTCTCCTTATATGGCTGTGAATGCGCCCAGAACGAGCCTACACTTTCTGCCATTTCCCCAAGGTGTCTGCAGCATTGTGACGTGTTTGTAGGCATATCATTGGAAGATTGGCCATAAGTGACTACATTTACCAGGTGTCCGCCCGGTGTCCTTTGTCGAAATTGGAGCGTAATCATCAGCTGCAAGCATTCTTCCATGTGATTCAGAGGAGAGAGCAGACTTCCACGAACAATATATCATCGAAGAGATATGTGAAAAACACCTTGAGGATTGATTCTAAACTACGTTTACCATGTTTCAGTTGATATTATGGAGTTAATTTGGAAAAAAGTTTGGCGTTTTGATGACTGAATTTTCGTTTTTTTTTGGTAGCCAAACGTGACGAACAAAACAGAGCGATTTCTCCTACACGAATCTTTCAGGAAAAACTGAACATTTGCTATCTGAGTCTCGTCATTGAAAACATCCGAAGTTCTTCAAAGGTAAATGATTTTATTTGAATGCTTTTCTTGTTTTTGTGAAAATGTTGCCCGCTGAATGCTACGCTAAATGCTACGCTAGCTATCAATAATCTTACACAAATGCTTGTTTTGCTATGGTTGAAAAGCATATTGTTAAAATCTGAGATGACAGTGTTGTTAACAAAAGGCTAAGCTTGAGAGCTAGCATATTTATTTCATTTCATTTGCGATTTTCATGAATAGTTAACGTTGCGTTATGGTAATGAGCTTGAGGCTGTATTCACGATCCCGGATCCGGGATGGCTAGAATCAAGAGGTTATTAAGAACAAATTCTTATTTACAATGACAGCGTACCCCAACGCTGGGCCAATTGTGCACCACCCTATGGGACTCCCAGTCACGGCCGGATGTGATACAGCCTGGATTACAACGTGTTAGTGTTTCAGAACCCCACATAGGGTAAAATAAGAAGTATGAGAGAAGAGGTTAATATAGGTTCAGAGATTACTTTTTGTTTAACAGAAAATGTAATCTGTTTTCAGTGTAAAAAGTGTACAATCTACTAGTTCTTATAAATAAATTGAATGTTTGGTCCCTCCTTGTGTAGTTTAATAAATGTTCTTATTAAGTTGTCCGATTTTGGGATGGAAGCTGTTGTCCTCATCTTGAAGAGAAATAGAGACCAAAAGGAGGTGCAGCATCTGGCCCCTGGTGGAGCGTAACAGGTTGTCATGCCAACTGGAGTTTGGTCTTTTCTTTGCAGGTAAAGTACCAATGAAAAACAGATTAAAAGCCAGACAATGTGGTTGCTGTGTTGTTTTCCTAGGCATATTTACCATAAATACCTATAGTAATAATTAGGTGGGTGCTTATGCTTGTCCTATTTTGTGTCATTCTGCACCATGTTATTTTAATTGTTCATAGGTGTAAACACACAGGCTGTTAAAGACGTCTTCAATTCTACATGTAGTATGTTTAAAGGGATTTCCTTTCTCACAATAGCAAACAGCAGATACATTTACTCACTTCAATAGATTACAGGTACATTTGGTCACTTCAATAGATTACAGGTACATTTGGTCACTTCAATAGATTACAGGTACATTTGGTCACTTCAATAGATTACAGGTACATTTGGTCACTTCAATTGATTAGACTAAATGTAATTGTATTGTTTAGTGTTACCAGTAATGTAGTATGTAACATTTGATGTTTGATATATACAGTATGTATGTTATCCATGGCAAGCTCTGTGTCTTCCCTGTTAGATGAATGTGGTGGAAAAGGTTGGTTCCTGGGGCCTGAGTTCACCATCAAGAGACCGTCATCTTTTGGAACGAAGCAGCTGGAAAACCTACTGGCAAAGGCAGGGGACTTCAAATGTAAAATTAGTAGGAGTACATGAGTTCTATATTTGTCTCATAATATTATTGTTACATTTTCAGGGTCTGCCTGTTTTGCCTGGGCCTCCAGGTCCTGCAGTTGCTGGGTCAGTGGGACTGCCTGTCTTGCCTGGGCCTCCAGGTCCTGTAGTTGCTGGGTCAGTGGGTCTGCCTGTCTTGCCTGGGCCTCCAGGTCCTGTAGTTGCTGGGTTAGTAGGTCTGCCTGTTTTGCCTGGGCCTCCAGGTCCTGTAGTTTCTATTTCAGTGGGTCTGCCTGTCTTGCCTGGAGCCCCTGGGCCTCCAGACCCTGCAGTTGCTGGGTCAGTGGGTCTGCCTGTCTTGCCTGGACCCCCTGGGCCTCCAGGTCCTGCAGTTGCTGGGTCAGTGGGTCTGCCTGTCTTGTCTGGGCCTCCAGGTCCTGCAGTTTCTGGGTCAGTGGGTCTGCCTGTCTTGCCTGGGCCTCCAGGTCCTGTAGTTGCTGGGTTAGTGGGTCTTCCTGTCTTGCTTGGACCCCCAGGCCTTGTAGTTTCTGGGTCAGTAGGTCTGCCTGTTTTGCCTGGGCCTCCAGGTCCTGTAGTTTCTATTTCAGTGGGTCTGCCTGTCTTGCCTGGAGCCCCTGGGCCTCCAGACCCTGCAGTTGCTGGGTCAGTGGGTCTGCCTGTCTTGCCTGGACCCCCTGGGCCTCCAGGTCCTGCAGTTGCTGGGTCAGTGGGTCTGCCTGTCTTGTCTGGGCCTCCAGGTCCTGCAGTTTCTGGGTCAGTGGGTCTGCCTGTCTTGCCTGGACCCCCTGGGCCTCCAGGTCCTGCATTTTCTGGGTCAGTGGGTCTGCCTGTCTTGCCTGGGCCTCCAGGTCCTGCAGTTTCTGGGTCAGTGGGTCTGCCTGTCTTGCCTGGGCTTCCAGATCCTGCAGTTGCTGGGTCAGTGGGTCTGCCTGTCTTGCCTGGACCCCCTGTGCCTCCAGGTCCTGCAGTTTCTGGGTCAGTGTCTGCCTGGTTCACCAGGTCCTGTAGCTGCTGGGTCAGTAGGTCTGCCTGTCTTGCCTGGGCCTCCAGGTCCTGCAGTTGCTGGGTCAGTGGGTCTGCCTGTCTTGCCTGGGCCTCCAGGTCCTGTAGTTTCTGGGTCAGTGAGTCTGCCTGTCTTGCCTGGGCCTCCAGGTCCTGTATTTAACTGCATGGCAGTCCATGTTAGTATTTTTGTGCATTTCAACTATACATTAAATATGCAGTTGGTTATTGTCAATAGGTGTATTGGAGGTGAAGTTGGGTGCAGGAGAGCAGAGTATAATAAACAGGCACACTTTTTTATTATAGTTCCAAACATGAGCATACATAAAACAAACGCACTCAAAACAGAACATAAAAGTAAAGCGCCTAAATTTACACCACATAACAAACAATTACACACAAGATGGGAAACAGAGGGTTAAATACAAGTAGACAGATTAGGAAATGAAAACCAGGTGTGTATGAAGACAAGACAAATGGATATCTGAAAACTGGAGTGGCGATGGCTTGAAAGCCGGAGACGCCGAACGCCGCCCGAACAAGGAGAGGAGCCGGCTTCGGCGGAAGTCGTGACAGTTATGAGTCCTAATACATACATTTGTGTTACAGATAACCCCAGACCCCCTGGTGACATTGGACATCTCCCAACTTTATCAACATTTCAAATGGGAAGATTTGTACTATTTGTATTTTGGTCAGTTCTCTACCTTTTCACTTGCCTCCTTTTTTGCAGTAATGCTGCAATCACTTGGTTGCACGTATGTTTTCATCCTATTCATGGTATTGTTAATAAAGATAATACCATTTTTAATTTAATTCATTAATTAATTTAATAATACAATCTGACCATTTTTTGTTGGCATAAGTATTCATATTGCTCATACCAACTGAGCCATATGTTTAAAACGGTCAACTTTGTCATCCATGGGCCAGATAGAATGGAATTTACTGTAAACGTTTGTTATAAATTCTGGAAGCAGTAGGCATAGCACACATGCATACTACCTTTACTCTGGTCACTGTCCTTATTGTCAGTACTTAAAGGGCTGTGAAAACAATGTGAAAGTGTCCCAACTGGCGGGACGAATTTGGCCTGTGACTAGTTTTATTTGGCCCCTCAAGTTTTTTGAGCAACAAAATTATTATTATTATATAAACTCAGCAACAACAAAAAAGTCCTCTCGCTGTCAACTGAGTTTATTTTCAGCATGCTTAATGTGTAAATGTTTGTATGAACATAAGGTTCAACAACTGAGACAAACTGAACAAGTTCCACAGGCATGTGACTAACAGAAATGGAATAGTGTGTCCTTGAACAAAGGGGGGCGGTCAAAATCAAAGCAACAGTCAGTATCTGGTGTGGCCACCAGCTGCATTAAGTACTGCAGTGCATCTCCTCCTCGTGGACTGCACCAGATTTGCCCGTTCTTGCTGTGAGATGTTACCCCACTCTTCCACCAAGGCACCTGCAAGTTCCCTGACATTTCTGGGGGGGGAATGGCCCTAGCCCTCACCCTCCGATCCAACAGGTCCCAGACGTGCTCAATAGGATTGAGATCCGGGCTCTTCGCTGGCCATGGCAGAACACTGACATTCCTGTCTTGCAGGAAATCACACACAGAACGAGCAGTATGGCTGGTGGCATTGTCATGCTGGAGGGTCATGTCAGGATGAGCCCGCAGGAAGGGTACCACATGAGGGAGGAGGATATCTTCCCTGTAACGGACAGTGTTGAGATGCCTGCAAAGACAACAAGCTCAGTCCGATGATGCTGCGACACACCGCCCCAGACCATGACGGACCCTCCACCTCCAAGTAGATCCCGCTCCAGAGTACAGGCCTCGATGTAACGCTCATTCCTTCGACGATATACGTGATCAGACCATCACCCCTGGTGAGACAAAACCATGACTCGTCAGTGAAGAGCACTTTTTGCCAGTTCTGTCTGGTCCAGCTACAGTGAGTTTGTTCACATAGGCGACATTGTTGCCAGTTATGTCTGGTGAGGACCTGCCTTACAACAGGCCTACAAGCCCTCAATCCAGCCTCTCTCAGCCTATTGCGGACAGTCTGAGCACTGATGGAGGGATTGTGCGTTCCTGGTGTAACTCGGGCAGTTGTTGTTGCCATCCGCTACCTGTCCCGCAGGTGTGATGCTCGGATGTACCAATCCTGTGCAGGTGTTGTTACACGTGGTCTGCCACTGTGAGGACGATTAGCTGTCTGTCCTGTCTCCCTGTAGCGTCTTAGTTGTCTCACAGTACGGACATTGCAATTTATTGCCCTGGCAACATCTGCAGTCCTCATGCATCCTTGTAGCTTGCCTAAGGCACATTCACACAGATGAGCAGGGACCCTGGGCATCTTTCTTTTGGTGTTTTTCAGTCAGTAGAAAGGCCTCTTTAGTATCCTAAGTTTTCATAACTGACCTTAATTGCCTACCATCTGTAAGTTGTTAGTGTCTTAACGACCATTCCACAGGTGCATGTTCATTAATTGTTTATGGTTCATCGAACAAGCATGGGAAACAGTGTTTAAACACGTTACAATGAAAATCTGTGAAGTTATTTGGATTATTACGAATTATCTATGAAAGACAGGATCCTAAAAAAGGGACGTTTCTTTTTTTGCTGAGTTTATTTTTCAGTCTCTCGGTTCAGCTTTGATGCACATGTACCGACCTAGCCTTCTGGATGGTAAGCGGGGTGAGCAGGCAGTGGATCAGGTAGTTGTCCTTGATGTCTCTTTTGGCTTTCCTGTGACATCGGGTGCTATAGGTGTCCAGGAGGGCAGGTAGTTTGCCCCTGGTGATGTGTTGTGCAGACCGCACCACCCTCTGGAGAGCCCTGTGGTTATGGGCAGTGCAGTTGCCGTACCAGATGGTGATACAGTTTGACAGGATGCCTTCAATTGGGCATCTGTAAAAGTTTGAGGGTTTTAGGTGACAAGCCAAATTTCTTCAGCCTTCCGATGTTGAAGAGGCGCTGTTCTACCTTCTTCACCATACTGTCTGTGTGGGTGGACCATTTCAGTTTCTCTGACGTGTACGCCAAGAAACTTAAATGCTGAGTGCTGAGCTATCGTCGATGAACAGCATTCTTACATAGGTATTACTCTTGTCCAGGTGGGATAGGGCAGTGTGCAGTGTGATGGCGATTGCATCGTCTGTGGACCTATTGGGGCGGTACGCAAATCGAAGTGGGTCTTCAACAAAGAAGTTGCTTAGTGTGTCTGGAAGCAAGACATCGGTGTCCTTGATGTGGCTGGTTTTCTTTTTGTAGTCCGTGAATGTCTGTGGACCCTGCCACATACTTACCGTGTCTGAGCCGTTGAATTGCAATTCCATTTAGTCTCCATACTGACATTTCGCTTGGTTGATTGCCTTGCAGAGGGAGTAACTACACTGTTTGTAAATGTGGTGGTTCGCACTTTCAGTTTTGAGCGAATGCCGCCATCTATCCACGGTTTCTGGTAAGGGTAGGTTTTAATAGTAACAGTGGTACAACATCTATGTACTTCCTTATCAACTCACTCACCTAATCAGCGTGTAAATCAATATTGTTCTCTGAGGCTACCCGGAACAGTGGATTTCGATTGGTCAGACCAGCGTTGAATAGGTCTTGCTACGGGTACAACATGTTTGAGTTTCTGTAACAATGTCAGCCTACTTGTTACATACAATGTTTAAAACAATCCAACGTTTTATCCAAAAACGTAGCCGGGATTCAAACGGAAGAACGATGCAGCAACAAGAATCGATTCATTAGAAAATTCCGAAATAATAATAATAATAATAATATATGCCATTTAGCAGACGCTTTTATCCAAAGCGACTTACAGTCATGTGTACATACATTCTACGTATGGGTGGTCCCGGCTGAGACATTTTTAAAGGTAATTTCAGACTAAGCTGACATATGCAGCATTAACTGTGAATGAAATCTCCGTAAAATCTAGAACATTTCCTTTAAATTTCAACAACTTGTAGGCCTATGTATGCTGTATATGAATATGTGTAGCCTGGCCTGTATGATGAGTAACGTTTTATTCAACCCGAGCCCATGTAGTGTTTCAGGCCTTCAGATAGTGAAAACTGATGCGTTTTGTGAAAAGCCTGTTGGCTTGACATGTGGACATACACTTTCTGATCAATCAAATATGTTCTTATCATTACAAGTCTCTAGTAGTACAATCAAGCTGTTTCCCTAGTTTACTGAGGAGTATATTCAACACCAGCTAAAAGCCCACAGACTTATTTATTAAAATAAAGTACACCACTGTCCTCAATCGTAGTGAGAACATTGTGCAATATGTTTAAGGGGTGTTTCATGATTGTGATTCCAAAACAAAAATGTCACAGTGCTTAGGAACTGTAAAGGCCTCAAATACACCTGTGCTTTCTGTGAAGAACAACAATTCCCTGTTTCACGTTGCATCGTGTCCAGTGGCGGCAACCGGAAATGGCGCCGAAATTGTAGTTCTAACCCCTTTGTGGTTTAGAAAATGATTTCTTAAATGTGCTACTTCAATCACACCATGGCCTCGAGTCTCCCCTCTCCAGTAAAGTACATGTATCGGAAATGACGAGTGTACAAGGCTTGATCTCTAAATTGGTTTCTCCGTTACATACTTAACCCCGGAAGCTAGTTGCTAAATTAGTTGCTAAATCCATTTTGGGACTGTTAAATGTTGCGGGAACCAGTCGGTCTCAGGTACAGAAGTTATTTAAACATGACATTTGTATCTAGATATTCAAATGACAATATTTACAAAATAATGTAAATTGACTTATATTTTTAAATACATTTACAATCTCCACAACTAACAGGTCAATGAAAAGACAATACTTTGGAGGAAGCAACCCGGTCTGATCCATTAGACTCAGTTTGGGGTATAACAGGCTCAAGTCAGGTTCTCCTCACCATGACATAAATAGTAAATGACATGCACAATGGCCTGTATCACAGCTAACAATTAACCAGAAATGTGTTTCTTTTAACCCCAAAAGAACAATACAACACAATTGTAAACTAAGGGCTATTCTACTCCTCCATCAATATTACCATCGGTGTCATTGCCGTCGTCGTCGACATCCTCATCCACTTCCTGGATGTCCTCCACTTCAAAGTTTCTGCCACTGCCCTCAATAAAAGCCCTTCGGAACAATTCACATTGTCCATCTGCATACTGGAGCTCATCAAGCTTTCCATCAAGGACAGCTCTTGCTCTGTGTAATGTTGTGAGAACTCCACGATCAGTTCCTGCTCATGTGATTAGAACTTCTTGGCAGTGAAGACATTATCCTCAATGTACCGCTTCTCCTCACAAACCCACTCTCTGTGGGAATGGAGCACAAAGACACTTTGCTTGAGGTGAACCTCCCCGTCATCCTCTGCTCCTGCTCTCCAGGACCAAACAGTGCTGTCCACCTGCACTGCATCATCATACACCAGGGCCTGTGGGAGCTGTGAGGACAAACCTTGCTACTACTGACAGTGGCAAGCATTTTGGACAGGTGGTTGGCAATACCTTGACCATCTATTTTTAACAGATAATACAGTGGGGCAAAAAAGTATTTAGTCAGCCACCAATAGTGCAAGTTCTCCCACTTTTTATCATAGGTACACTTCAACTATGACAGACACATTGAGAATTGTTTTTCCAGAAAATCACATTGTAGGATTTTTTATGAATTTATTTGCAAATTATGGTAGAAAATAAGTATTTGGTCAATAACAAAAGTTGATCTCAATACTTTGTTATATACCCTTTGTTGGCAATGACAGAGGTCAAACGTTTTCTGTAAGTCTTCACAAGGTTTTCACACACTGTTGCTGGTATTTTGGCCCATTCCTCCATGCATATCTCCTCTAGAGCAGTGATGTTTTGGGGCTTGGTGTGTTTGGGATCATTGCTGAAAGACCCAGCCACATTTAATATTCAATGCCTTTGCTGATGGAAGGAGGTTTTCACTCAAAATCTCACGATACATGGCCCCACTCATTCTTTCCTTTACACGGATCAGTCGTCCTGGTCCCTTTGCAGAAAAACAGCCCCAAAGCATGATGTTTCCACCCCCATGCTTCACAGTAGGTATTGTGTTCTTTGGATGCAACTCAGCATTCTTTGTCCTCCAAACACGACGAGTTTAGTTTTTACCAAAAAGTTCTATTTTGGTTTCATCTGACCATACGACATTCTCCCAATCTTCTTCTGGATCATCCAAATGCTCTCTAGCAAACTTCAGACGGGCCTGGACATGTACTGGCTTAAGCAGGGGGACACGTCTGGCACTGCAGGATGAGTCCCTGGCGGCGTAGTGTGTTACTGATGGTAGGCTTTACTTTGGTCCCAGCTCTCTGCAGGTCATTCACTAGGTAACCCCGTGTGGTTTTTGCTCACCGTTCTTGTGATAATTTTGACCCCCCACGGGGTGAGATCTTGCGTGGAGCCCCAGATCGAGGGAGATTATCAGTGGTCTTGTATGTCTTCCATTTCCTAATAATTTCTCCCACAGTTGATTTCTTCAAACCAAGCTGCTTACCTATTGCAGATTCAGTCTTCCCAGCCTGGTGCAGGTCTACAATTTTGTTTCTGGTGTACTTTGACAGCTCTTTGGTCTTGGCCATAGTGGAGTTTGGAGTGTGACTGTGAGGTTGTGGACAGGTGTCTTTTATACTGATAAGAAGTTCAAACAGGTGCCATTAATACAGGTAACAAGTGGAGGACAGAGGAGCCTCTTAAAGAAGAAGTTACAGGTCTGTGAGAGCCAGAAATCTTGCTTGTTTGTAGGTGACCAAATACTTATTTTCCACCATAATTAGCAAATAAATTCATAAAAAATCCTACAATGTGATTTTCTGGATTTTTTTTCACTAATTTTGTCTGTCATAGTTGAAGTATACCTATGATGAAAATTACAGGCCTCATTTTTTTAAGTGTGAGAACTTGCACAATTGGTGGCTGACTAAATATTTTTTTGCCCCACTGTACAGACCAAACAATATGTTAAAGGTAATCCAATCTAAACAAAAAAACATTTTTAAAAAATGACAAAAGCTGCTATGCAAGTACTCTATTAACATCCAACAATAGAAACTTGAAAAAGAGCTAAAAATAAAAATGATTGTGTTTGCCCACCCAGAAATATCATAGAACTGATGAGTTGACTTGTTCCTATTGTTGAATATACAGTTGAAATCATTAACTCGTTTTTCAACCGCTCCACAAATGTCATGTTAACAAACTATAGTTTTGTCAAGTCGGTTAGGACATCTACTTTGTGCATTGACACAAGTCATTTTTCCAACAATTGTTTACAGACAGATTATTTAACTTATAATTCACTGTATCACAATTCTAGTGGGTCAAACGTTCACATACACTAAGCTGACTGTGCTTTTAAACAGTTTGGAAAATTCCAGAAAATGATGGCATGGCTTTAGAAGCTTGTTAGGCTAATTGACATCATTTGAGTCAATTGGAGGTGTACCTGTGGATGTATTTCAAGGCCTACCTTCAAACTCAGTGCCTCTTTGCTTGACATCATGGGAAAATCAAAAGAAATCAGCCAAGACCTCAGAAAAACAATTGTAGACCTCCACAAGTCTGGTTCGTCCTTGGGAGCAATTTCCAAATGCCTGAAAGTACCACATTCATCTGTACGAACAATAGTACGCAAGTATAAACACCATGGGACCACGCAGCCGTCATCCCGCTCACGTACTTTGGTGCGAAAAGTGCAAATCAATCCCAGAACAGCAAAGGACCTTGAGAGGATGCTGGAGGAAACAGATACAAAATTATTTATATCCACAGTAAAACGAGTCATATATCGACAACCTGAAAAGCCGCTTAGCAAGGAAGAAGCCACTGCTCCGAAACCGCCATAAAAAAGCCAGACTACGGTTTGCAACTGCACATCGGGGACAAAGATTGTACTTTTTGGAGAAATGTCCTCTGGTCTCATGAAACAAAAATAGAACTGTTTGGCCATAATGACAATCGTTATGTTTGGAGGAAAAAGGGGGAGGGCTTGCAGGCCGAAGTACACCATCCCAACCGTGAAGCACGGGGGTAGCAGCATTATGTTGTGGGGGTGCTTTGCTGCAGGAGGGACTGGTGCACTTCACAAAACAGATAGCAACATGAGGAAGGAACATTATGTGGATATATTGAAGCAACATCTGAAGACATCAGCAAGTTAAGTCAGGAAGTTAAAGCTTGGTCGCAAATGGCTTCCAAATGGACAATGACCCCAAGCATACTTCCAAAGTTGTGGCAAATGGCTTAAGGACAACAAAGTCACGGTATTGGAGTGGCCATCACAAAGCCCTGACCTCAATCCTATAGAACATTTGTGGGCAGAACTGAAAAAGTGTGCAAGCAAGGAGGCCTACAAACCTGACTCAGTTACACCAGCTCTGTCAGGAGGAATTGGCCAAAATTCACCCAACTTATTGTGAGAAGCTTGTGGAAGGCTACCCAAAACGTTTGACCCAAGTTAAACAATTTAAAGGCAATGCTATGAAATACTAATTGAGTGTATGTAAACTTCTGACCCACTGGGAATGTGATGAAAGAAATAAAAGCTGAAATAATAAATCATTCTCTCTACTATTATTCTGACATTTCACATTCTTAAAATAATGTGGTGATCCTAACTAAATGTCAGGAAATGTGAAAAACTGAGTTTAAATGTACTTGGCTAAGGTGTATGTGAACATCCAACTTCAACTGTATATGTAAAAAAGTATATATATACAGTGCCTTGCGAAAGTATTCGGCCCCCTTGAACTTTGCGACCTTTTGCCACATTTCAGGCTTCAAACAAAGATATAAAACTGTATTTTTTTGTGAAGAATCAACAACAAGTGGGACACAATCATGAAGTGGAACAACATTTATTGGATATTTCAAACTTTTTTAACAAATCAAAAACTGAAAAATTGGGCGTGCAAAATTATCCAGCCCCCTTAAGTTAATACTTTGTAGCGCCACCTTTTGCTGCGATTACAGCTGTAAGTCGCTTGGGGTATGTCTCTATCAGTTTTGCACAACGAGAGACTGACATTTTTTAAACAACACTTTTTATGGATATCTTTAAGAAATGGCTTTCTTCTTGCCACTCTTCCATAAAGGCCAGATTTGTGCAATATACGACTGATTGTTGTCCTATGGACAGAGTCTCCCACCTCAGCTGTAGATCTCTGCAGTTCATCCAGAGTGATCATGGGCCTCTTGGCTGCATCTCTGATCAGTCTTCTCCTTGTATGAGCTGAAAGTTTAGAGGGACGGCCAGGTCTTGGTAGATTATTATTATTATTATTTGCAGTGGTCTGATACTCCTTCCATTTCAATATTATCGCTTGCACAGTGCTCCTTGGGATGTTTAAAGCTTGGGAAATCCTTTTGTATCCAAATCCTGCTTTAAACTTCTTCACAACAGTATCTTGGACCTGCCTGGTGTGTTCCTTGTTCTTCATGATGCTCTCTGCGCTTTTAACAGACCTCTGAGACTATCACAGTGCAGGTGCATTTATACGGAGACTTGATTACACACAGGTGGATTGTATTTATCATCATTAGTCATTTAGGTCAACATTGGATCATTCAGAGATCCTCACTAAACTTCTGGAGAGAGTTTGCTGCACTGAAGGTAAAGGGGCTGAATACATTTGCACGCCCAATTTTTCAGTTTTTGATTTGTTAAAAAAGTTTGAAATATCCAAAACATGTCGTTCCACTTCATGATTGTGTCCCACTTGTTGTTGATTCTTCACAAAAGAATACAGTTTTATATCTTTATGTCTGAAGCCTGAAATGTGGCAAAAGGTCCCAAAGTTCAAGGGGGCCGAATACTTTCGCAAGGCACTGTATATATATATATATATATATATATATATATATATATATATAAGCTGCATATTTAGTCATCAGACCACAGAGGAGCCTCCGTTCTAACAGCAGACTGAAGGTTCCCTCCAGATTGGTCCTCAATTTGTTACTCTGCAGTCTGGAGGAGACTGCTGGTGGGGGACCATCAATCTGTTCCTCTGCAGTCTGGAAGAGACTGCTGGTGGGGGACCATCAATCTGTTCTTCTGCAGTCTGGAAGAGACTGCTGGTGGGAGACCATCGATGGAGGATGCTGTTCTTCCTCTCCATCGTCTTCAGTTTTCTGTCATCAGAAAGGTTCTAAATACTTTGACCAGGGAGATCAATTATATTAATTGATCTAACAATTGCACTGTTAAAAACTGAGGAAGTACCTCTCGATCTGCACAAGCTGAAAAACAGCTGTTCCTGCTATGCCCTGAAAGTAAAAAATGTATTAGAGAGGGCATACAATAATGCATGCTGAAAAATAACAACTTTGTTTAGTCATTTTGAAATGATCTACATACATTGCAAGTGTATGTTGCTGGAGCATTGCAACATATTGCTCCTCCCAGCACAGAGAAGGTTTTTGCCTATCAAGGGTGAAACTGACATTCCTGCCCCAATCCCTAATGGTGTCCAGTGTTGTTCCTAAAACATAACAACAGCGACAGATGTGACAACATTTCTAATTAGTATTGAAACTCTGTGCTTAGATTATTGATACAATGGGTTACCTGGAAGAGACTGTGTAATTTCTGCCATTTCCCTTTCTGCCTCTTTTGCAACTTCTGTTGCTTGGGAAAAACCTCTGTGGCAGGAAGTCCACTACAACAAAACAACAGGAAATGTTAGGAACATCACTAGAGACAACCAGCAAGTAACTTAATAACAATTCCAAGCGTACTAACGTGGCCTCTGGCGTATATTTTTCCCATGGTGGGGAAGTACATCAGTCAGGAGGTCAATACGATGGGGCGGCCTCATTTCTTTTTCCCATGGTGGAGAAGTGCATCAGTCAGGAGGTCAATACGATGGCACGGCCTCATATCTTTTACCCATGGTGGAGAAGTACATCAGTCAGGAGGTCAATACGATGGGGCGGCCTCATTTCTTTTACCCATGGTGGAGAAGTACATCAGTCAGGAGGTCAATACGATGGGGCGGCCTCATTTCTTTTTCCCATGGTGGAGAAGTACATCAGTCAGGAGGTCAATACGATGGCACGGCCTCATTTCTTTTACCCATGGTGGAGAAGTACATCAGTCAGGAGGTCAATACGATGGCACGGCCTCATATCTTTTACCCATGGTGGAGAAGTACATCAGTCAGGAGGTCAATACGATGGCACGGCCTCATATCTTTTACCCATGGTGGAGAAGTACATCAGTCAGGAGGTCAACACGATGGGGCGGCCTCATTTCTTTTTCCCATGGTGGAGAAGTACATCAGTCAGGAGGTCAATACGATGGGGCGGCCTCATTTCTTTTTCCCATGGTGGAGAAGTACATCAGTCAGGAGGTCAATACGATGGCACGGCCTCATATCTTTTTCCCATGGTGGAGAAGTACATCAGTCAGGAGGTCAATACGATGGCACGGCCTCATATCTTTTACCCATGGTGGAGAAGTACATCAGTCAGGAGGTCAATACGATGGCACGGCCTCATATCTTTTACCCATGGTGGAGAAGTACATCAGTCAGGAGGTCAATACGATGGCACGGCCTCATATCTTTTACCCATGGTGGAGAAGTACATCAGTCAGGAGGTCAATACGATGGCACGGCCTCATATCTTTTACCCATGGTGGAGAAGTACATCAGTCAGGAGGTCAATACGATGGCACGGCCTCATTTCTTTTTCCCATGGTGGAGAAGTACATCAGTCAGGAGGTCAATACGATGGGGCGGCCTCATTTCTTTTTCCCATGGTGGAGAAGTACATCAGTCAGGAGGTCAATACGATGGGGCGGCCTCATTTCTTTTTCCCATGGTGGAGAAGTACATCAGTCAGGAGGTCAATACGATGGCACGGCCTCATTTCTTTTTCCCATGGTGGAGAAGTACATCAGTCAGGAGGTCAACACGATGGGGCGGCCTCATTTCTTTTTCCCATGGTGGAGAAGTACATCAGTCAGGAGGTCAACACGATGGCACGGCCTCATTTCTTTTCCCATGGTGGAGAAGTACATCAGTCAGGAGGTCAATACGATGGGGCGGCCTCATTTCTTTTTCCCATGGTGGAGAAGTACATCAGTCAGGAGGTCAATACGATGGGGCGGCCTCATTTCTTTTTCCCATGGTGGAGAAGTACATCAGTCAGGAGGTCAACACGATGGCACGGCCTCATATCTTTTTCCCATGGTGGAGAAGTACATCAGTCAGGAGGTCAACACGATGGCACGGCCAATTTTTCAGTTTTTGATTTTTCCCATGGTGGAAATACATCAGTCATGAGGTCACTTGATGGGGCGTCCAAAAAATACATTTCTTTTTCCCATGGTGGAGAAGTACATCAGTCAGGAGGTCAATACGATGGCATTGCCTCATATCTTTTACCCATGGTGGAGAAGTACATCAGTCAGGAGGTCAACACGATGGGGCGGCCTCATTTCTTTTTCCCAGTGGTGGAGACTGCTGGTACCATCAGTCAGGAGGTCAAGAGATGCTGGGGGGACCTCATTTCTTTTTCCCATGGTGGAGAAGTACATCAGTCAGGATGCTGTCTCCACGTCTTCATGTCACGGCCTCAAATCTTTTACCCATGGTGGAGATCAATTATATTAAGTAACATCAGTCTGAGGTCAAGTACCTCTCGATCTGCACGGCCTCACATCTTTTACCCATGGTGAAAGTAAACATCAGTCAGAGAGGTCAATACGATGGCACGGCCTCAATCTGTTTACCCATGGTGGAGAATGTACATCAGTCAGTGTATGAGGTCAATTGCTCCTCCCAGCATGGGGTTTTTGCCTCATATCTTTGGTGACCTTCCCAATGCGCCTCAGATACGACCACAGCCTCTCATCTAGAAATATAAAATCATGTAAAAGGGTAATTTGGTTTAACCTTATAAAATATGAATAATACCTACTGACAATATTAAAGATCCTGTTCGAGTACCTGACATGGCAAGTCATGTCCATCAGCATGGAAAACTGGCACAAACAATTTGGTCCCATGCTTCAATTCAGGAAAGTTTCTCTAAAAGTTTATGGACAAAATGTTAATGTTAAAACTATTTTTGGAGAAAACTGCTATTCAGATGTTAAAGTCAATTCGATCTTGAATAAAAACGGTTAATTACTTGCACATGTGGCTACATCTTGCATGCGATGTCATACATGAAGATGAGATTGATGTTCTTGCCTCTCATCCCCCCCTTCATCTCTCGCAGCAGGTACACTGCATTTGACAAATTACAGAAGAGGTACATCATTGTTTATAAACTAAATGAATCAAACACTGGAAAAAAATACTGAAAAAGATTACTGCAATCCCACCTTTCACATATTTTCATGTTCAGGAAGTGAAGTGGGTGCTCATACTTAAATCTAAATGTAAATGAAACCCCCAACACAGCCGGTCTCATCTAGAAATATAAAGGCTGTTTTGGGTTTGGTTTAACCTGTAAAATATGGCCTTGACAATATTAAAGATCCTGTTGAAATCCATGGCAACCCTCAAAAAATATAAAACAATACCAAGTACAGTACAGGAATAACAGTTTACTGAGCAAAGTGGTACCAGGTTCATTTTTGAGAAAACTTCAGATGTTGCATGAGACAATAAAAATAATATTACATTCAACATACACAATACCAAGATGAGACCGTTCTCCAACCATCAGACCACTGAATCAACAAAATACCAACATCAGACCACTGAGAAACTAAATGAATATTACATGGAAAAAATACTGAAACAATACCAACATACCTCTCCATACCATGTTCAGACCACTGAATCAACCAAAATACCAACACCGGTCAGACCACAGAGTCAACCAATAATATTACATTCAACATACAAAAAATAAACATACCGTCTCCAACCATCAGACCACTGAATCAACCAAAATACCAACATCAGACCACTGAGACAACCAATAATATTACATTCAACATACACAAAACCAACATACCGTCTCCAACCATCAGACCACTGAATCAACCAAAATACCAACATCAGACCACTGAGACCACCAATAATATTACATTCAACATACACAAAACCAACATACCGTCTCCAACCATCAGACCACTGAATCAACCAAAATACCAACATCAGACCACAGAGTCAACCAATAATATTACATTCAACATACACAAAACCAACATACCGTCTCCAACCATCAGACCACCAATAATATTACATTCAACATACACAAAACCAACATACCGTCTCCAACCATAAGACCACCAATAATATTACATTCAACATACACAAAACCAACATACCGTCTCCAACCATCAGACCACTGAGTCAAACAGATGAAGTGGAGGGAAAACGGCATCATTTAAATATGAATTAGTGGCCAGGTTTCATATCATGAGTTCAAGATTCTAGATTTTGTTCACATTCCCTTCCAGTTGTACATAAGGTAACAATGGAAGGTAACCTTTAAGATGCAGTGCATATTACATTCAGGCATTACCCGTTGGTGATATGGGCTTACAAACTAATCGATGCACATCATCTTGGTTTGCAAAGTACTTTTCTCCATGTTTTGATGGCTCATAACTTGATCCAGATGACTTTTACCAAAAAGCCTGCTACCACCACTGTTCTATTGTCCTGTACAGATATCTCTAATATACCTGGATACAACTTAATAGTTTTTGGACCCCAGGAAGAGTAGCTGCTGCTTTGTAAGCAGCATTTTTATTATTTTATTTCACCTTTATTTAACCAGGTAGGCTAGTTGAGAACAAGTTCTCATTTACAACTGCGACCTGGCCAAGATAAAGCATAGCAGTGTGAACAGACAACAACACAGAGTTACACATGGAGTAAACAATAAACAAGTCAATAACACAGTAGGAAAAAAAAGAGTCTATATTCATTGTGTGCAAAAGGCATGAGGAGGTATGTGAATAATTATAATTTTGCAGATTAACACTGGAGTGATAAATGATCAGATGGTCATGTGCAGGTAGAGATACTGGTGTGCAAAAGAACAGAAAAGTAAATAAATAAAAACAGTATGGGGATGAGGTAGGTAAATGGGTGGGCTATTTACCGATGGACTATGTACAGCTGCAGCGATCGGTTAGCTGCTCAGATAGCAGATGTTTAAAGTTGGTGAGGGAGATAAAAGTCTCCAACTTCAGCGATTTTTGCAATTCGTTCCAGTCACAGGCAGCAGAGGACAGGAAGGAAAAGCGGCCAAATGAGGTGTTGGCTTTAGGGACGATCATTGTTTGACAAAATTGGAACAGATGTTTCTAATACATATTTTGTGTTAATAAAAGAGGGAGACATCACAATTGATAACTTATGTTTGATGTGTTTTTTGGGGGTGATAAAACATTTAATAGGTTAAAAAAATTACAACCAACCTTGGGACAGAGTGTGATGACTGTGATCTTTTGTGGGATAAACCTCTGCGAAGGCCTCAGACACTGACCATTTCACTTAACTTATGTTTGAGAAATTAATTTATTTGTCAATTGGGCACATGATGAAACATTGTCGATGATAATTACCTGCCAGATCTTCAGGCAGCACACAATCTTTTTGTCTTTATGGGTTGCCACCACACAGTCACAGCGAACTCTCGTCTCAGCCCCACAGTCAGTGCACCCGCACCGCCAAATGATCTCTGACTCGATCCCACACATGGAGCAGATGGGGGCATGTTCTCCACAAGGATGTTGTGCAGCTGCTCCCTCATCTCTCTCCATGCAGCCACTGTTTCCCCTTTCCTCCTTTGAGCATTGGTAGTCTGGGTATTATTTGTAGCTGGACATTGGTCCTACCTTTGGGCTTGAGGAGTTTCCGAGACGGAGGTGCAGCACTGAGGGACAATGTGCCTCTTTTGCCTCAGAGCCTTGCCTCTCAATGGAATTTCCTTTCCCACGATAAAGATTTTTGTTTTCCCAAATTTGGAATTGTTGCACAATTCTAAAACAAAGACAGTTATGATGAATCAGATGAAATACATATAGATGATCACAAACTCAAGGAAGGCAAGAGGCCAGAAAAGTATTGTCCACTTTCAAAAGGTATTCACCATATGTCTGTGATGTTTCACAAATCTTTTGACAAGGACTATGCAACATTTAGGGCAGGGATCATGAACTAGATGAAGCCGCGGTCCAATTTTTTCTTGAGTGCAGAGTCGGGGGGCCTGAACATAAAACAAATATTTGTAGATTGCAAATTGACTTCAAGAAGCCTAAACAGCTATAAATATTTTACTAAAATTGAAATTTCCCTGCGTAGGGTTACGTCTTTCGGATGGGACGTTAAAACGGGTGTCCTGACTCTCTGTGGTCATTCAAAATCCAATGGCACTTATTGTAAGAGTGGAGGGTGAGGGTTTACCTCAGTGTCATGACTAAATTCCCAACCTGGCCACATTCAATCATGGTCACCTAATCATCCACCTCATTCATAATTGGCTTATATCACTCCTCACCTCTCCACCTGATAGCTGATGTGGTCGTTCTGGCACAAAAATGGTTGGGTACTACACAATGATGGTGGATGAGGTGAGTTCTACCTACTGCGCTTTGAGTATCTCAGTTGGCAGAAAAGTGCTATATTATTTATACACAATCACAAATGTCTCTCTATTATGCGTTTAATTGCAAGCTGATTTCCTGGTGTTATTAGTATTTTATGTACAACAAGAAAAATATATATAAAATTATAATACCCCAAAAATAATAATAATAACCGTTCAAAACTTTGGGGTCACTAAGAAATTTCCTTGTTTTTGAAAGAAAAGCAGATTTTTTTGTACATTCAAATAACATCAAATTGATCAGAAATACAGTGTAGACATTGTTATTGTTGTAAATTAATATTGTAGCAGGAAACGGCTGATTTTTAATGGAATATCTACATAGGCATACAGAGACCGATTATCAGCAACCATCACTCCTGTGTTCCAATGGCATGTTGTGTTATCTAATCCAAGTTTATAATGTTAAAAGGCTAATTGATCATTAGAAAACCCTTTTGCAATGATGTTAGCACAGCTGAAAAATATAGTTTTGATTACTGGCCTTTAGACCAGTTGAATGTCTGGAGCATCAGCATTTGTGGGTTCGATTACAGGCTCAAAATGGCTAGAAACAAAGAACTTTCTTCTGAAACTTGTCAGTCTATTCTTTTTCTGAGAAATCAAAGCTATTCCATGCGAGAAATTTCCAAGAAACTGAAGATCTCGTACAACGCTGTGTACTACTCCTTTCGCAGAACAGTGTAAACTGGCTCTAACCAGAATAGAAAGAGGATTGGGAGCTCTCAGTTGTCATCACTCAGTGCTTCTACCAAAAAAAGGGGGGAGGGGGAGGGGGGCAGTGAATGAAGTGGAGAGGGCAGGACAGCCAGAAAGTCAAAGTGCAGCAGCAGAGTTAGCCACATTTTTAAGCACTCAGCATCCTTAAGCTATTGGGTGTCAGTCAGTTATTTAACAGCATATTTAGTGAATGGGCAAACTAAGGGCGTTTGACATAAGTCATGACATTAGGAAAAGCATTTATGTCCAGCTAGTGTATTTGATGGGTTTTGTTTCTGTACGTAACTTGGCTGGCTAGCCACTTTGGTAACTAGCTGGTTTGCTGCTGAGACGAAGCATGAGAGAAGGTTTTTCTGACTGAAGCATATATACAGTATCTTCTGACAGTGACACAGTGTCCCCCTGTGGACTGAAGCTGAACTTTACTACAACTTGATTTAACCCTGTTTACAATAGGCAAATGTTCAGGTGGTTGAACTTACAGAATAGGAAAGGGGATACCTAGTCAGTTGCACAACTGAATATAGAGGTCTTATAACCTAGGTCCATTCTACAGGTAAACATGCTTGACTCATGTCTGTTATTTCCACATATATCTATTTGTAAAAAAAAAAAACTATTATTAAATTGGTGAAATTATTGAATTGAGCTTGTATTTCTCTTTTTATTCACTTAGCTACTTACTTTTTCTATTGTTGTGTAGCGGGTTTCTTATGTACCACAGGAGAACCAAGAAATTAAGAGCGACACCACATTCTTATGTACCACAGGAGAACCAAGAAATGAAGAGCGACACCACATTCTTATGTACCACAGGAGAACCAAGAAATTAAGAGCGACACCACGTTCTTATGTACCACAGGAGAACCAAGAAATGAAGAGCGACACCACATTCTTATGTACCACAGGAGAACCAAGAAATGAAGAGCGACACCACGTTCTTATGTACCACAGGAGAACCAAGAAATGAAGAGCGACACCACGTTCTTATGTACCACAGGAGAACCAAGAAATGAAGAGCGACACCACATTCTTATGTACCACAGGAGAACCAAGAAATGAAGAGCGACACCACGTTCTTATGTACCACAGGAGAACCAAGAAATGAAGAGCGACACCACGTTCTTATGTACCACAGGAGAACCAAGAAATGAAGAGCGACACCACGTTCTTATGTACCACAGGAGAACCAAGAAATGAAGAGCGACACCACGTTCTTATGTACCACAGGAGAACCAAGAAATGAAGAGCGACACCACGTTCTTATGTACCACAGGAGAACCAAGAAATTAAGAGCGACACCACGTTCTTATGTACCACAGGAGAACCAAGAAATGAAGAGCGACACCATGTTCTTATGTACCACAGGAGAAACCAAGAAATGAAGAGTGACACCACGTTCTTATTTACCACAGGAGAACCAAGAAATGAATAGCGACACCATGGCTGTCTTTTAGGCTTTTATGTTGATCTGCAATAGTATTGTGAAAAGACAGGACAGGAACACATCAGTCTCCAATGCACCATCTGACAAGTTGTTCTACACAGGAGCATGAAGAATGGTAAAAACCCATATCCTGTCTCACATCCCCAATTCATTGCTAGGTGATGTCAGTGTTGACAGAACCAAAATACAACAACTCATGTACAAAAACACTGCAACATAAACAAGTTACAACGTGAAATCGCCTCTATTCCATTCACACCGTCGATGACCAAACTACATCTCCCATAATGCAAAGCAGGCACCAGTCGGCAGCTCAGCTAACAGTCTGCATCACAGAAAGGCATGCTAGCTAGCAACGGCAGCACTTTTAGCACTCTGTAAACTATAATAACAACAATAAAACTCTGAAAGGTACATGTTTAGACACCAAAAGTAAAGTTCCTGGCGATCATAGCGATCTGACTCCCCCCTTCTGTCTGAACTTGGAATATTCCTGTTCCCGGTTTTGGCCACTGACCCTCAACCTGGTTGTTCTGTTCTGCGTTGTGTACCATTCTAATAATTTGAAGTTTGATGGAATAAACATTTTAACTCTACTACAGTTGTATTGTCGAGAGGTTACCCTGCAACTAAGCATTTCATTGTGCTGTGTACTCCATGTATATCATGTGTACAGTGCATTTGGAAAGGAATCTCACCCCTGGACTTTTCCCACGTTTAGTTTACATTACAGCCTTAATCTAAAAATAAATAAAAATGCTCAATCTATGGTAGGAAGCATACATTCTTGTTAATCTAACTGCACTGTCCAATTTACAGTAGCTACGACAGTGAAATAATACAATGCTATTGTTTGAGGAGAGTGTATCATTTTGAACTTGAAAAGTTATTAATAAACATATTAGGCACATTTGGGCAATCTTTATACAACACTGCTGTCATCTAGTGGACAAAATCTAAATTGCACCTGGGCTGGAATAATACATTATGGCCTTTCTCTTGCATTTCAAAGATGGTACAAAAAAATACAAAATAACTTTTGGTTTTGTCTTTGTATTATCTTTTACCAGATCTATTCTGTTATATTCTCATACATTCCTTTCACATTTCCACAAATTTCAAAGTTTTTGCTTTCAAATGGTACCAAGAATATGCATATACTTACTTCAGGGCCTGAGCTACAGGCAGTTAGATTTGGGTATGTCATTTCAGGTGAAAATTGAAAAAAATTTATAAAACGAAAGAGACACAAGATACGGAGACAGCAACAGAAGAATAGGTGATGGAGAAAGACACACCAGACAAGACATAGAGACCGGAACAGAAGAGGAGAGACACATCGGACAAGACAGAAACAGCAACAGAAGAATAGGTGATGGAGAAAGACACACCAGACAAGACATAAAGACCGGAGCAGAAGAGGAGAGACACATCGGAAAAGACAGAGACAGAGACAGCGACAGAAGAATAAGAATCAACACCATTATCCCAGAAACCCTAGAGCCACTCCAATTTGCATACCTCAACAACAAATCCACAGATACAATCCCTATTGCACTCAACATTGCCCTTTCTCACCTGGACAAAAGGATCACCTATGTGAGAATGCTATTCATTGACTACAGCTCAGAGTTCAACAACATAGTGCCCACGAAGCTAAAACTAAACTAAGGACCCTGGGACGAAACACCTCCCTCTACAACTGGATCCTGGACTTCCTGATGGGATGCCCCCAGGTGGTAAGGGTAGGTAACAACACATCCGACACACTGATCCTCAACACGGGGGCCCCTCAGGGGTGTGTGCTCAGTCCCCTCCTGTACTCCCTGTTCACTCATGACTGCACGGCCAGGCACGACTCCAACACCATCATTAAGTTTGCTGATGACACAACACTGGTAGTCCTGATCACCGACAACGATGAGACAGCCTATAGGGAGGAGGTCAGAGATCTGACCGTGTGGTGCAAGGACAACAACCTTTCCCCTTACGTGATCAAGACAAGGGTAGGTAACATAGGTGGACTACAGGAAAAGCAGGACCGAGCACACCCCCATTCTCATCAACAGGGCTGTAGTGGAGCAGGTTGAGAACGTCAAGTTCCTTTGTGTCCAAATCACCAACAAACTAACATGATCCAAGCACACCAAGACAGTCGTGAAAAGGGCACGACGAAACCTACTCCCCATCAGGAGACTGAAATTATTTGGCATGGGTTCTTAGATCCTCAAAAGTTTTTACAGCTGCACCATCGAGAGCATCCTGACGGGTTGCATCACTGCCTGGTAAAGCAACTGCTCGGCCTCCGACCGCAAGGTACTACAGAGGGTAGTGCGTACGGCCCAGTACATCACTGGGGCCAAGCTTCCTGCCATCCAGGACCTCTATACCAGGCGGTGCCAGAAAAGGGCCCTAAAAATTGTCAAGGACTCCAGCCACCCTAGTCATAGTGTCACGCCCTGACCTTAGAGAGACTTTTAATGTCTCTATTTGGTTTGGTCAGGGTGTGATTTGGGGTGTGCATTCTAGGTTTTGTTTTCTATGATTTTGTGTTTCTATGTTTTGGCCGGGTATGGTTCTCATTTACATTACATTTAAGTCATTTAGCAGACGCTCTTATCCAGAGCGACTTACAAATTGGTGCATTCACCTTATGACATCCAGTGAAACAGCCACTTTACAATAGTGCATCTAAATCTTTTAAGGGGGGGTGAGAAGGATTACTTTGTCCTATCCTAGGTATTCCTTAAAGAGGTGGGGTTTCAGGTGTCTCCGGAAGGTGGTGATTGACTCCGCTGTCCTGGCGTCGTGAGGGAGTGTGTTCCACCATTGGGGAGCCAGAGCAGCGAACAGTTTTGACTGGGCTGAGCGGGAACTGTACTTCCTCAGTGGTAGGGAGGCGAGCAGGCCAGAGGTGGATGAACGCAGTACCCTTGTTTGGGTGTAGGGCTTGATCAGAGCCTGGAGGTACTGAGGTGCCGTTCCCCTCACAGCTCCGTAGGCAAGCACCATGGTCTTGTAGCGGATGCGAGCTTCAACTGGAAGCCAGTGGAGAGAGCGGAGGAGCGGGGTGACGTGAGAGAACTTGGGAAGGTTGAACACCAGACGGGCTGCGGCGTTCTGGATGAGTTGTAGGGGTTTAATGGCACAGGCAGGGAGCCCAGCCAACAGCGAGTTGCAGTAATCCAGACGGGAGATGACAAGTGCCTGGATTAGGACCTGCGCCGCTTCCTGTGTGAGGCAGGGTCGTACTCTGCGGATGTTGTAGAGCATGAACCTACAGGAACGGGCCACCGCCTTGATGTTAGTTGAGAACGACAGGGTGTTTGTTGTCCAGGATCACGCCAAGGTTCTTAGCGCTCTGGGAGGAGGACACAATGGAGTTGTCAACCGTGATGGCGAGATCATGGAATGGGCAGTCCTTCCCTGGGAGGAAGAGCAGCTCCGTCTTGCCGAGGTTCAGCTTGAGGTGGTGATCCGTCATCCACACTGATATGTCTGCCAGACATGCAGAGATGCGATTCGCCACCTGGTCATCAGAAGGGGGAAAGGAGAAGATTAATTGTGTGTCGTCTGCATAGCAATGATAGGAGAGACCATGTGAGGTTATGACAGAGCCAAGTGACTTGGTGTATAGCGAGAATAGGAGAGGGCCTAGAACAGAGCCCTGGGGGACACCAGTGGTGAGAGCGCGTGGTGAGGAGACAGATTCTCGCCACGCCACCTGGTAGGAGCGACCTGTCAGGTAGGACGCAATCCAAGCGTGGGCCGCGCCGGAGATGCCCAACAGGGACAGCTGTCTATCGTTGTCTCTGATTGGGAACCATCCCTCCTTTCAGTGTGGGAAGTTGTCTTTGTTTGTTGGCACTATAGCCTTAAGCTTCACGGTTGTTTTTGTATTGTTTATTATTTTTGTTGGCATCCTCCCAAATAAAATGGAATATGTTCGCTCACAACGCTGCACCTTGGTCCAGTTTTTTCGACAGCAGTCATCAAGGCAGGCACGAGAGGCAGCCCCCCAAAAATGTTGGGGTGGGCACACGGGGAGATTGGCGGAGTCAGGCTGAGCCAACTACCCCTGTCCTGAGCCAACTACCCCTGTCCTGAGCCAACTACCCCTGCTTACCGTAAGGAGCGTGGTACTGGTCAGGCACTGTGTTATGCGGTAAAGCGCACGGTGTCTCCAGTGCGCGCTCATAGCCCGGTGCGCTATATGCCAGCTCTCCGCAAGTGCCACGCTAGAGTGGTATCCAGCCAGGGCAGATTGTGGCAGCTCAGCACGCTTGGTCTCCGGTGTGCCATTTCGGCCCAGGGTATCCTGCACCGGCACTGTGTCTCCGGTGCGCTGTGACTGCTCAGTGCGTCCTATGCCTGCGCTCCGCCCGTGCGGGCTAAAGTAGGCATTCAGCCAAGTGGAGAGGTGCAAGTCTCAAGCACCAGATCTCTAGTCCTCCCCCACAGCCCGGTTCGACCTGTGCCTGCGCTCTGGAGGTGCCGGGCTAAAGTGGGCATTTAGCCGGGAAGAGTGGTGCCAGAGATACGCACCAGATCTCCAGTGCTTCCCCACAGCTCGGTCCATCCTGTGCCTCCTCCAAGGACCAGGCCTCCAGTAGGTCTCCCCAGCCTGGTTCATCCTGTGCCTCCTCCAAGGACCAGGCCTCCAGCGAATGTCCCCAGTCTGGAGCCCCCTGCGACGGTCCCTAGTCCGGAGCCTCCAGCGACGGTCCCCAGGCCAGAGTCCGCACTTTTGGGGGGGGATACTGTCACACCCTGAGCTTATAGAGCTTTTTATGTCTCTATTTTGGTTTGGCAGGGTGTGATTTGGGTGGGCATTCTATGTTCATTTTTCTATGTTTTGTGTTTCTTTGTTTTGGCCGGGTATGGTTCTCAATCAGGGACAGCTGTCTATCGTTGTCTCCGATTGGGAACCGTACTTATACTTACTTAACCATACCTTTTTCCCTCCTGTCTTTGTGGGTAGTTGTCTTTGTTTGTTGGCACTATAGCCTTAAGGTTCACGGTTGGTTTGTGGATTGTTTATTGTTTTTGTCGGCGTCATATGAAATAAAGGAATATGTATGCTGACCACCCTGGAACCTTGGTCCAGTTCTTTCAACGGCCGTGACACAGACTGTTCTCTCTGCTACCACAAAACAAGCGGTACCGGAGTGCCAGGTCTAGGTCCCCCCCACGCTACTGATACTCTCTCGCTCTCTCTCCCTGTTCAGGGGCAGAACGACAGATTTGTACCTTGTCAGCTCTGGGATTTGAACTTGCAACCTTTCGGTTACTAGTCCAACGCCCAAAACACTAGGCTATCCTGCCGCCGCACACTAGGCTACCCTGCCGCCCAATTGAGTACTGGCAGTTGGGAAGGTGCAAGTTACCTGAAAAATATCTAATCTCTCAATGTTAATCTCAAAGTGCATCGTTTAACTGTTGAAATTCTTTTTTTTTTCAGGGGGAGGATGCCCCAGGACCCTCCCAAATCCTTGAAATGCCCCTGCTGTAAAATGTATTTAATCTGTAGCCTAATAAACTGAAACCTTTCCTGTGTCGTAGTGGGAGCCTTCATGCAACAATGACTACCGCCCTGTAGCACATACATCTGTAATCATGCAGTGCTTTGAGAGGCTGGTTATGGCACACATTAACTCCACCATCCCAGATACCCCAGACCCACTCCAATTTGCATACCGCCACAACAGATCCACAGACGACGCAATTGCACACTGCCCTCACCCACCTACATAAGAGGAATACCTATGTGAGAATGTTGTCTATTGACTACTGCTCAGTGTTCAACACCATTGTCCCCTCCAAGCCTCTCACCAAACTTAGGACCCTGGGACTTGACACCTGCCTCTGCAACTGGATCCTTGACTTCCTGACCAACCCCAGGTGGCGAGGGCAGGCTACATCACCTCCGCCACGCTGACCCTCATCACAGGGGCTCCACAGTGGTGTGAGCTTAGTCCCCTCTTGTACTCCCTGTTCACCCACGACTGCGTTGCCAATCACAACTCCAACACCATCATCAGGTTTGCTGACGACGCGACAGTGGTAGGCCTGATCACTGGCAACAATGAGACAGCCTACAGGGAGTTAGTGACCTGGCAGTGTTGGGCCGGAATTAACAACCTCTGGTGTGGGTCGAGAGCTTCAACTTCCTTCGTGTCCAAATCACTAAGAACTTAAAATGGTCCGCGACAGTGTCTCTTCCGCCTTAGGAGGTTGAAAAGGTTCTACAGCTGCATCACTGCTTGGTATGGCAATAGCACCGCCCTCGATCGCATGGTGCTACAGAGGGTGGTGCGGACAGCCCAGTACATCACTGGGGGCCGTGCGGCCTGCCATCCAGGACCTCTATATCAGGCGGTGTGAAAGGAAGGCTCGGAAAATCGTTAAATACTCCAACCACCCAAAACATAGACTGTTCTCTCTTCTTCCGCACAACGAGCGGTACCGGTGCATCAAGTCTGACGCCAACAGGCTCCTGAACAGCCTCTATCCCAATGCCATAAGACTGCTAAATAGCGAACTAAATGGCTACAGGGACTCTGAGTTGACCCTTGTATTTCATTCTTATTTTTGCACGGTCTCTATGCACACTCACAGGGCCCTACACACACTGACACTCCAACAGACATACAAACACTCACTCCATCATTGGCTCACACACACACGACATGCACACACATTTACACTAACTCTACAGAAACCCACTCATATACAATCATCATTATACACTGCTGCTACGCTGTTTATCATATATCCTGATGCCTAGCCACACCCCTTCAAATGAGTGGATTTGGCTATTTCAGCCACACCTGTTGCTGACAGGTGTATAAAATTGAGCACAATGAAATCTATTTATATTTTTACATCAACACAGTGCTATACAGAAACCCAGCCTAAAACCCCAAACAGCAAGCAATGCAGATGTAAAGCACGGCGGCTAGGAAATACTCCCTAGAAATACCAGAACCTAGGAAGAAACCTAGAGAGGAACCAGGCTCTGAGGGGTGGCCAGTCCTCTTCTGGCTGTGCCGGTGGGAGATTACAGCACATGGCCAAGATGTTCAAACGATCATAGATGACCAGCAAGTTCAAATAATAATAATCACAGTGGTTGTAGAGGATGCAACAGGTCTGCACCCCAGGAGTAAATGTCAGTTGGCTTTTCGTAGCCCAGCATTCAGAGACAGCAGGTGCAGTGGAGAGAGAGTCGAAAACAGCAGGTCCGGGACAAGGTACACAGCCATGCAACCTTTATAGACAAAAATTGGCAGTAGAATGGCTTTACTGAAGAGCTCAGTGACTTTCAATGTGGCACCGTCATAGACTGCCACCTTTCCAACAAGTCCGTTTGTCAATTTCAACAACGGCAAAGCCGCGAAGTGGTAGGTCACACAAGCTCACAGAACGGGACCGCCGTGTGCTGAAGCTCATAGTGCATAAAAATCGTCTGTCCTCGGCCTCAACACTCACAACCGAGTTCCAAACTGCCACGGGAAGCAAAGTCAGCACAATAACTCTTCGTCGGGAGCTTCATGAAATGGGTTTCCATCGCCGAGCAGCCACACAAGCTTAAGGTCACCATGTGCAATGCCAAGCATTTACATTTACATTTAAGTCATTTAGCAGACGCTCTTATCCAGAGCGACTTACAGGAGTGGTGTAAAGCTCGCCGCCATTGGACTCTGGAGCAGTGGAAAGACATTCTCTGGAGTGATGAATCACGCCTCACCATCTGGCAGTCCGACGGACGAATCTGGGTTTGGTGGATGCCAGGAGAACGCTACCTGCCCCAATGCATAGTGCCAACTGTAAAGTTTGGTGGAGGAGGAATAATGGTCTGGGGCTGTTTTTCATGGTTCGGGCTCGGCCCCTTAGTTCCAGCGAAGGGAAATCTTAACTCTAGAGCATAGAATGACACTATAGATGATTCTGTGCTTCCAACTTTGTGGGAACAGTTTAGGGAAGGCCCTTTCCTGTTTCAGCATGACAATGCCCCTGCACATTTTAAATATGATACTGGAACTAAGTCTGTATATGGTTACTTACTTTTTTCAAGGTCTTCTTATTAGTTTTTGTTGTTGAAATTGTGTTTTTGTTCTACCTTAGTTTTACATTGTTATTGATTACTGTATTGTTGGGGTTAGAGCTAGCAATAAAGGCATTTCAATGTTATTTTTTTAATGACTTTACTCGCATAAAACTATGGATGAAAACATGGTTAGAGAGTCAGTTATATTAATAGCCTAACTAATACCTATCCAATCTTGGAATGAATAGTAGGCTCTCTTACATTAGTCTGCAAATGCAATTCCTTATCATAAAAGGTATATATGTTTGTTGCTTCCCTTAACTTGAAACTCACGTGCAGCCT
Organism: Oncorhynchus keta; assembly: GCF_023373465.1. Lineage (NCBI taxonomy): Eukaryota > Metazoa > Chordata > Actinopteri > Salmoniformes > Salmonidae > Oncorhynchus > Oncorhynchus keta. The sequence goes on from NC_068444.1 coordinate 45,768,954, forward strand.
ATGCTATGGGATAATGTTGACTGCCAAAGTGCCTGCACGCTACTCTGTCAGAAGAACTCCGTAGCCTTCATTGGTGGTTGAGGGCCTAACGTTTGTATGGTCCTTGTAATGCCCCGTGCGAACCCAGGTGCCCCAGTATTTGCTCTTTTAGGTTCTTAAACTGTTTCCATTGCAAGACGTAATGAACACACCCACGATAACACCTGCTCCAATAAGGGTTAACCCTTTTGGAGGGGGTGTTAACAGGCAAGGAGTGCTACACTATCCCTTCCATTCAGGAGAGCGTGCCCCCACACTTCACTAAACCAACTCCCTCACGTGCGCACGCCTCTCCGATGGCCCCAAGGCACCATCCCAGCTCTGCCACCGGTGTCGCGATTATTGCGAACGGCTAGTGTAACGGCCCTTGCTGGTCTCGAACCCAATTATCGCAGCTCGTAGGCAGACCGTATAACCACTGAAATGATTGTCAATACTTGGTAACAGTTGCCTCTATTACTACACCTCAGAAGAGGTGTGTATCTGACAGAGACATGTCTCTACATGCCTGGTAAGTAATGCGGGTCAAGTACATGACTGTGGTGCAGAAGACTCCTATAGATGGCAGTATAAGACTATTTGACTAATTTCTTTATGTCTGAAATCAAAATGGATATTTAATCAAACACTGCTACAGGCACAAAGAAACAAGCACCGCAATTATTAAATGCCGATTTCATTTTGTTTTAAGTCGCCTGATAAATCTTGACAAAAATTGCAACGTATTCCAGACTTTTCAAATCGAGGGGAGTCCGTTGCTATTCCCGATTTGCTGCCGAGGGAGACGTGTGATGTTGTGGACAGGTGTAGTCCTCCTGATTGAGGAAGAGAAGTAGCTTTGACTGTATGAAAATAAAGAAAATACTAAATAAACCTTTATGATTCCTAGATACTCCATATTGACATCCTCTTCATCGTTCTTGCTGTTCAGACCAGTCTCTCTGCAAAGTCCCGGTCTAGCGGGGTAAAGAGAGTGATAGTAAGGGTTGTAGAACTCAGGGGCTCAGTAGCAGGGGTTTGTGTGTGTCAGTGTGTGCGACCGAAGGCGGGGTGCAGCACAGTGGAAATTCTTACAAAGAACAAGCGACACACAGAGAATGATCCTTTCCTGAGACATCGGTTTGTTTAGTACGGTTTGTGTGCATGTGAGAATCAAAAACTAGCCTCAGTGGTCATGTTTGGCTTCTACGAAGAATCCCACCAGGGGGTGGGGGGGGGGATTAGTGTTTCTTACTGGACAAGTCCAGGTAGACTCTCCCTGAGATATCAACTAAGTAACATGTTCGAGCAAACATATATATTTTTTCACTCTACTGTTTTAGTCCATTTTCTTTTGTTTGATGCCTAATGTATACGATCCAGTGCATTCGGAAAGTATTCAGACCCCTTCACATTCTTATGTTACAGCCATATTCTAAAATCGGTTAAATACAAAATGTCCTTGTCAATCTACACACAATAGCCCATAATGACAAAGCGAAAACAGGTTCAAATGTTTGTAAATGTACTAAAATAAAAAACTAAATACATTTATTCAAGTATTAATATACCTTATTTGAGTATTCAGACCCTTTGCTATGAGACTTGATATTGAGCTCAGGTGCATCCTGTTTGCATTGATCATCCTTGAGATGTTTCTACAACTTGGAGTCCACCTGTGCTAAATTCAATTGATTGGACATGATTTGGAAAGGCACACACCTGTCTATATAAGGTCCCACAGTTGACAATGCATGTCAGAGCAAAAACCAAGGCATGAAGTTGAAGGATTTGTCCGTAGAGCTCAGAGACAGGATTTTGTCGAGGCACAGATCTGGGGAAGGGTACGGAAATGTCTGCAGCATTGAAGGTCCCCCAAGAACACAGTGGCCTCCATCATTCTTAAAATGGAAGAAGTTGAGGCACCAAGACTCGTCCTAGAGCTGGCCGCCTGACCAAACTGAGCAATCGGGGGAGAACGGCCTTGGTCAGGGAGGTGACCAAGAAGCCGATGGTCACTCTGACAGAGCTCCAGAGTTCCTCTGTGGAGATGGGAGAACCAGAAGGACAAACATCTCTGCACCATTCCAGCAATCAGGCCTTTATGGTAGACTTGCCAGACGGAAGTCAGTCCTCAGTAAAAAGGCACAACAGACTGCTTGAAGTTTGCTGGAAGGCACCTAAAGGACTCTCAGACCATGAGAAACAAGATTCTCTGGTCTGATGAAACCAATATTGAGCTCTTTGGCCTGAATGCCAAGCAACACGTCTGGAGGAAACCAGGCAACGCTCATGACCTGGCCAATTCATCCCTACGATGAGGCACAGTGGTTTCAGCATCATGCTGTGGGGATGTTTTTCAGCGGCAGGGACTGGGGGTCCTCAGTCAGGATCGAGGGAAAGCTGAACGGAGCAAAGTACAGAGAGATCCTTGATGAAAACCTGCTCCAGAGCACTCAGGACCTCAGACTGGGGTGAAGGTTCACCTTCCAACAGGACAACAACCCTAAGCACACAGACAAGACAACGCAGGAGTG